>NC_063055.1:2022500-2622500 GCF_018812025.1 Megalobrama amblycephala | reverse complement strand
TAGGGCTAATAATCGGTTACTTTGATTATGTTTACGAGCACTGCAGTCTCAAAATCAGCCTTTTAGAATAACCGTGTCGTCGCGTTCAGATAGGCTACACCACTGTATCAGTGTCCAGTTTGCACATATAATTCATTTGAAGAAGACTTGATGAAATATGTGTGCATAACTACACCGTGCTGGTTAATGTTTGGTGCAGGAGAATGTGTGAAACTAAACTTTAAACATGGATACTTTATTCTGGATGAGCTATGTGTCACGTGACTAGTGTTATTAAACTCATCGCGGAGCTCCGCGCTGAAAGCGATCATATGCGCGCTCCGCCTGTATATCGTAAAAACAATCGTATTTTTCATGTGTTCGTATTCAAACTCCAGTTCTGACCGCATCGCGAGCAAAATACAAACAACACTCATGTGCTGCTGTGCTGAGGGAAACGGTCTACGGCTCGTGTGTTTGAACGCAGCTAGAGCAGGCAGAGGAGAATGAGCCGCACTTTTGTGACATTTGAATTCTCCGCTGTAATGCGATCTCACGCGAACATATTTCCATTTGTGCTGGTAGATTACAGCAAAACAATCCACATGCACACAAACCTCTGCTCTGGTCGCGTCGCAGGAAAACACATTGTGTTGTAGCAATGAGGAAACGAACACCAACGATATGTCTCTGAATGACAAGAGACCCAGGCGAGAAAAGTGACACTTCCTCATATCGTATGCATACTACAGCGCAGTGATTGGATTGAATGAGCTTTATGTCATGAATATATGTTGAGAATCGCTCGAAATGGTCTACATCAGCATGTTCGAAAGTACACGATGACGTCAGATTTTGTGACGTTGCTCCGACTCGGCTTTTCAAACAGGAAGACAGAAATCGCTCTGAAAAATGCAAAAATAACTATTTTTCACTTATGAATAACATTAATGAGTACCTTTAGTGTTTTCAATGATGTGCAGCCTATACATATCTGTTTACATCTCAAAAAATGTGTTTTGGGGTTTCATGACCCTTTAACTTGATTATTTGGTTAGGGTTTAAGAAGTGTACTAAAAAACTTTTTCACATGTGTCGTCAAAATGACCCACAACCTAATCGGTTTACATGTAAAGAAATCCATTTATTCACAAACTTCTCATGAGACGAGTGTTTGACATAGTATAAGAGGTGTTTGACAAATTATTCGGCAAACTACTTCCTCTCATCGCTGCTTTTTGGTGGTTTGGAGAACAATTACTCAGAGTCGCCCTCTGTCGTTTTACAGAATTATAGAACGGAGAGCACGTCAAGCATAAAAGCCTCGTAGGTTTGCTGAGGAGCGCGCAGTAAGCAGGTTCATGGCGTACAGCCATGTGAATTGCGAAAGTATAAACAAGGCTTCAACTGCACAAAGCTAAAGAGAAAGCGGAAAGTCCTATCTATGTAAACGATTTAGAAAAAGTTCCATCGATTCACAATTTATATCATCGCTACGAATCTACGATATTGTCATATGATATCACCCATCCCTAACATGCAGTAACGTTAATGCTTCAAACACAACTAGTTGATGCATGAAAACAACACCCTGATAAAGAGGATGACTGTCTCAAAGTATTTTGAGTATTTTGAAAATACAAAAATACTCATCTTAAATGTATTTAAATACAAATTACATTTGATTTTTTCCAAAGGCTTTAAAATACAAAATACAAAATAGTATTTTGTATTTCAAATACGTATTTTAAATACATGTATCTGGAATACTGCCCATCCCTGTTCTTACATTATCTTGATATAAATCAGCACAGATTTCACAGCAGAAACACACTGAAGCTCGAGCTGAAGGATGTTTGTTCAATTACACTAAAAGACTAAACTGTGTGTGACGCTTTACAGCAAAGTTTTGACCATGTTGAAATATACAGTACGTGATACTGAAGGGTTTGCACATTTAATGTTTATGGAAACTGATACAAATTTTCAGGATTCTTTGACTTTTGTAACATTTTAAATATCTTTACTGTCACTTTTGATCGATTTATATATAAAGGAAAATTCTTACCTTTTATATGTGGTGATTATATGATGATTCTCTCAGTGTCTGTGAAGCTCAAGACGTGTTTGACCAAAACTAAAGTGAAAGTGTATCTGACTCCACCTGTTCCTGCTTCACAATCTGACCAGGGGCACGTTCAAGCTCACACCGGTGCGCAACGTTTTGCTACGTTTTCCGGTGTTATGAAATATTCGGTGTCTGAGATTTTCAGTGACACTGGGCGGAGCTCACATGAATATTCACGAGTTTCCTGTTTTGAGTTAAAGCGCCACTGAAAATGTTAGTGCACGCTCTTCGGCTTACATTAAAGGTAATTAGCATATGTTTCAGCGTTAAACGATGTCAAGCTTATATTCTAACTGTTATTGATGCACAAGATTTTATATATAAGCTATATTGTTTTATGTCGTGTCATGTGTTAGCTATGTTTGATATGAACACAGCCAATGATTCACCAGAGGTGTCGTTATGCTGCGTTCACACCGAACGCGTCTGGGGCGTCAAATTCGCGCCAGACGCGTCTAGTTGGACGCTTGAACATTTTGAAGTCAGACGCTTCAGACGCGCGTAAAATTCGCTCAATTCGCGCGTCTAAACAAAGTGTGTTCAGACGCGAATTCGCGTCATGGGAGGGACTTTCATCTCTTTCTGCACAGATCCTCTGAATAAACACATAATCTCGTGAGTTGGAAACCTGTAGCGGCAATTTAACTCGGTTATGCCGGCCGACTTTTGCTAGCTAGAAGGTGGGCTAGTATCAACGGCTAAAATCATGCAAAAAGTTTTACAACTAACCAGATTGTCCGATTTCTTCGCTTATTCTCTTCCAGGCAAGGTCCTTTTTATTCCTGTCTCGATAAAAAAATATAATGACACATCATAGAGCTCAGGGTGGCCACACACAGCGACATCTTTGTTCTGGTCTCCACCACTGGTCACATCATAAACATGTTACTACCAAAGCAGAGTCCCTGATTGGTTAACGCGCCGCGAATTTACGCCAAAGTTCAGATTTTTCAACTCGGGCGTTTGGCCGTCAGACGCTCAATTCGCGCGTCAGCCGCGTGAACGCTCAATTCGCGCCGCGCCATTCGCGCGTCAACGGCCGATTCGCGCCGCGCTAGACGCTTGATTCGCGCCGCAAGACACCTAGACGCGCGTTTACATTGACTTAACATGTAAATCAGACGCCTCAGACGCCCCAGACGCGTTCGGTGTGAACGCAGCATTAGGATTCGCTAAACGAGCCAATAGCGTTTTAAGTAGCCTATTTTTGTTGTTTCTGTATTACCTTGAGTCTTTTAAGCATATAGTTTTGAACGTTTGCCAAAATGTATGGTAGCATAATAATATTAATTGTAAACTCCTGTGGTGAAGGCAGCAGTAAACTTTCCTAGTTTGCAGAACTTGAAGCACTTCTAATCTGGGTAGACTTGAATATGTAATGTAATATGTTTCAAAAATTGCACACATGCAAGAAAACATGTTAATGTACTTTAAATATAGTTTATTTATTATCCAAATAGGCCACAGTGAATTATGCATGCGATAACTAATATAATATCTATAGCCAATATTCTTTCATTCCCAAATATGACTTTTGCCAGTAAATATCCTTGTACACCAGACAAAGCAGACACTTTTATTTTTCACTTTATTTTGAACATGACATTGTATTAAAAATTTTAATACTACATGTTTGTTGTATGTCATTTTATTATTATTAATAATTATTAATATTTCAGATTGAATGTGTCAGTAGCAAAGGCTGGTATCACTGAAATCACAAGAGCAGACCAAACTTTCATTTGTCTGGGATCCCAAGACCCTGTGTAAAGTGTGTTAATCTGCTTGCTATGGATAGAAACATGAGACAGTGATATTTGCTTCCCTGCAGCACGTTCACTATATGGAGAAGACAATTGGCAAAAGTATGAGGAATATTATTGTTATGTGGATAATCAGACATATATACATACTACTGTGATTGTTCTGTCATTTCTTAATTGCTTGCTCAGTTGGTAAATATTTTTAAAGTCAAGTCAAGTCAAGTCAAATTTATTTATATAGCGCTTTTACAATTGGTAATTGTTTCAAAGCAGCTTTACATATTAGAAGCACAGAAAAAAGGGAAGTGATTAAAAATAAGCTGTACAAACAAGCGTGGTAATATGTAACATATACAAGATGGTGCTACATTAAGCCAATGTCGGCTGACTCCCAGGGGTGGAAAAAACCCCCTAGGAGAAAACCCAGCGTGGGAAAAAAGTCCTAGGAGGGAAAAAACCCCTTGGAAGATATATATAATATATGTAAATGGATATGGAGATCAAAATCTGAATTATACATTTTTATTATAGAGATTAAAAATAGATTATATATAAATATATGTAAGCGGATACAGGGATTAAAAATCTAAATTATAGATGCAGCCAGAACTGGATCTGTAGGCCCATTGTCTCCTGGGCTACGTTGTAGTCAGGTCCAGACACAGGTTCTCCATCTGATCTGGAAACGGCCTGGATCCAGCACCCGGCAAACCTCGGGATAAGCAGAGAGACAGATATTAGCGTAGATGCCATTCTTATTCTGATGTACAGGTATATCTAGTGTTATAGGAAATGTTCTCGGTTCCGGCTGACCTAATTATTGCAGCGTAACAATCCTTTAACGGATTTGAAAAAATGTTAATGTATTGATAATGTGTTATGTGTATGCAAGAGCAAAGAGATGTGTTTTTAGTCTAGATTTAAACTGACAGAGTGTGTCTGCTTCCCGAACAATGCTAGGAAGATTGTTCCAGAGTTTAGGTGCTAAATAGGAAAAGGATCTGCCGCCTTCAGTTGATTTTGATATTCTGGGTATTATCAACTGGCCTGAATTCTGAGATCGCAATAAACGTGAAGGACTATAATGCATTAAGAGCTCACTTAGGTACTGGGGAGCTAAACCATTTAGAGCTTTATAAGTAAGTAGCAAGTTTTTAAAATCTATACTATGTTTAACCCTATGGGGTTCTTCATTTAAGAATCACACTCAGGGTCTTCGGGTCAAAAATGACCCGGAGGGTGGGATTAAGATTTAAAAAAATTTGAGTAAAATCAATTAAATATATTTTTGTTCAATAATATTTTTTCTTTTCTTTTTTGGTGTTTTGAGAAATTTTTGATTTATAATTAATATTTATGCAATAATTATGACCAATTTTTTCCCATTGAATATAATAGAAAATTTATATATATATATATATTTTTATTTTTATTTTTATTAAAGCTGTATTTCATTTTAGAGACATGCCTAGGCCTCATAAAAACATTTTTTTAAATGAGATTGGTGCCATCCGGTGGACACATTGAGCATTTTTAGCATGCAATATCCCTGTTCTACCACTAAAGTGCACCATAGCTCTCTGTAGAAAGGCTTGTGAATTCTAGTGATTTTTGCACATATTTGCCAATTTTTTTCAGGTTGTTGATTTTAATATATAATAACAGATTCTCAAAGACTATTTTTGTCAAGTTTTTTGTTTGTTTGGTTGGTTAAAATGGTAATTTGAAGTGCCAGTTTTACTTTATAATACAGTCAAACCTGAACATTGCATTGGAAAGAGAACAAATGGAAAGCATTTTGTTACCCATTGTTTTAATTCTTAATAAAAATGCAATTCTTTCAGTCATAACATATTTTTATTAATCTTTCATAATAAACATTTTCATTAAAATTATTTTTTTGCAATTCAATGAACAAATTCAATGAACAGTAACTCAAAATTGGCAACATCAAATAATGAACAAAAAACTAAAATAACAATAAAAGTGTAATAATTATTATCAAACAATGGAAAATAGAAAAATAAAAAAGTGTTTTAAATATCATAACTATATATTTACATATTATTATTATGTGCATACTATTTACTTAGGCTATTCTATGAACAGTAACTCAAAATTGGCAACGGCAATTATAAACAAAAAACTAAAATAACAGCAAAAGTATAATAATTATAAAACAGTAAATGGAAAATAGAAAAATAAAAAAATAATAAAATAAGTGTTTTAAATATCATCCTAACTATATTTACATATTATCTGCAAATTTACATAACTGTAATTAGTGTGTTTTGCACGTCACAGATCACAACTGAGTGTCTCTTGCAAATTGGATGATTTTTTTATAAACAATTATTTTTTATAAACAGAAGAATTCCATCCTTTGATCTTACTCTGTGTGTGTGTGTGTGTGTGTGTGTGTGTGTGTGTGTGTGTGTGTGTGAGAGAGAGAGAGAGAGAACAGTAATGAATAATGAAACAGTAATGACAGTTCCGCTGAGCATCTGAGCAGCAGCAAGAAAATGAGCTCCTGATTTTTTAGTTTCAATGTTGTTTTAAGATAAGACAAACATTCAGTTTTGATACATTTCAAGAATACAAGACTTCTACAACTTATTAACTACAAAAAGAAGTTCAAATTTATCAAGAAAAATCAACAGAAGACAAAGAGGACAACTAGCTGACAACTAGCTGACAGCAGGCCAAAAGGTCTTACAACTGCCTCAGAGAGAAAAGAAGAGCTCTCAGAGTGAGTACAGATATACTACATGATATCTGCAATCAACTGCCTATATTTTGGGAAAATATTTGCCTAGAAACTGTTTTTTGGACAAATTAAGCTACAATATAAGGCCTAACTCCAGTGGATATCTGCATATTCATAAAACAACAACAACAAACTGTCAGCAACTGTTGAGCTCCAGATGAATTGCATGAAAAATGAGAAAAGTTTGCCAATAAACTAGAGAAAATAGAAGATTAAACATAAAACAACATCTAGACAAAGCTTTTGTTGGATTAGAACAGTTTTTTTTTTTTTTTTTTTTTTTTTACTGTCACCTGAATCTGAGGAAAATTCAAGAGGACATAATCAAAGGACAACCCTCTGCAGAAAGGATATTCATGTTTGAAAGGATAACTTCAAGCAACAAACAACGAACAACAACTAAGAAGAAAACTTTCAGAAAAAGAGAGGTAAAGGCATTTGAAGAGACAGTGATATATTTCTCTCATTGGATATTTGCTTGAAAGAACAGCACAGAAAGAAATTTTGGACAACAGGAATTTTGGAGAAAGGATTTTTTTTTTTTTTTTTTTTTTTTTTCCCATCTTAACAATCAAAGAAAAGTCATATTTTAGCTTATCTATAATTTTTATTATTATTATCTTCACTGAGAGAAAATAAACAAATAACTGGCAGTTATTTCAGTTGATTCTGTTTACATTCTAAATCAACTATGGCCAGCACATCATCTTGGCTCCGCCCCTTCTGCCCTCAGAAGAGTTCTGAAGCCTCCAACCAGAGCGTTAGGCCTAAACAACACCCATATGTGGAGGTCATCGCACTGCACTATCCCAAAGATGTCACAAATGAAACAGCACGGAAAGTCTACAAAAACAAAAGACTAACTGACAACCCAGAAACACTTTTTGCAGACCTACATAAGGATGGCAGCATAAGTAACCTGATATTCTACACCAACAAGCCCTATGCATGGCACAAGGCCATCATTACACACTACCCCTCTGCTGAAAGAAAAGGCATCTGTGGGGGTTTCCAGCTAAAAATAAGAAACGAGGAAGACACAACTACCACCAACGTTAATATCTACAAAACAACGGGTATAGTGGTGGTAAAGAGCATCAATGGGCTCTTTGAACAAGACTTCCTCTGCATCAAAGACAGAGCACAGAAAGAGACCATAACCAGCGACCAACTTATCACTCCTGAGGAGTCAGTCTCCCACACCATCCACACAGATGAGGACCAGACAGAACAGAGAGACCCTTCGAGCATAAACCAGACCAAAGACCCCCATTCACACTGCTATTGCACTGACATGAGGGAGAGGTTCACAGAGCTAGAAGGAGAAATGGTACAGCTCAAGGAGATGATCTTTTCCTTGCAAAAAGTTCAGACAACAGACCAGACCAGCAACAGCCCCACAGCCAAGCATAGAGAAAGGGACACCCTCAGGAGAGAGCTGTCTACACTGCAGACTGAAGTGAAGGAACTTCAGCAGGAGAGAGAGGGGCTGAGGGCCCAGCTGGAGACACTGGAAACACTGTTCTTACAACAGACTGAGGTACACAGGGCACAACTAACAGCAATGAGGATGGAAATAAGAGAACTGAGGCAGGACAGAGGAGCACAGCACAGCGAGTTCAGCTCATCAGAGGAACCGGTGGAGCAGGACACCCTTCACCCTGATCACAGCTCCCAAACAACAGAGATACATCACAGCCAGTATCCTCCTCTCCCATCAGACATTTCCTCCACATCACACTCAGTCGACCCCTCCACACCAACAAAAGGAAAAGTAAAACCAGAAGTCGCTCTTTTAATTGATTCAAATGGGAAATTTATTGATGAAAAGAAACTCTTTCCCAAACACAGTGTGGTCAAACTCTGGTGTCCGAACACTCAGAGTGCACTCAAATCGCTAAGTGTGGACAAACTGGGATCCCCAAGCCATATAATAATCCACACCGGCACAAACGACCTGAGAACCCAACAGGAGAGGGTGGCTACATCATTACAAACAGTGATTGAAAAGGCCTCAACCACCTTCCCACATGCTAAAATTACCATCTCCACACTCCTGCCCCGAAAAGACTTCCACCCTGACACTATCCACCGGGTGAATGCCAACCTCTCCCGTACCTGTGCACTTAAACCCAATGTGCACCTAGCACACCACCCCACCCTGGACTTCACATGCCTCTACGACCATGTCCATCTGTACAAAACAGCTGTTCCTGTCTTCGCCAGGACCCTAAAAGATGTGACCCTGAATCGGAACCGCAACAGCACCCCCAGGAGCAACAGAGTCCAACAACATCTACCCAGACCTGTAGGAAAGTACAGTGTACACCCAGAGAGAACATCCAGAAGACTTCCATCACGACAACAGCACTCTCACATGCTGAGACCACCCCAGCCAACACCTGAGCATCTTCTCCCAGCCCTCACATCCACACATTCAGTGCATCAGGCCAGACCAAAGCCACTCCTGCCTACCCCCTACCCCCCTCATATACAGCAGACCCCCAGCAGCCACAGCTATGCTCAGATAGTGAGCAGAAAACCAACAACAGGACCAGTACAAGCCACAACATCAGAGCTCAGAGACATCCGTCAGATGCTCAACCTCATCTGCTCACACCTACTGTCATAGGTCAAAACGTATCAACAAAACTAAGACCCTATGGACAACAAAGCATTTATAATATCATGTTGGAACATTCAAGGCCTGAGATCCTCTACCTTTGGCCTCAAAAGCAAAAACACAGATTTCAACTCAGAAATAAAAAATTCAGACATCATCATCCTGCAGGAGACATGGAGCAGAGATGGACCCACCGGCTGCCCCAAAGACTACAGAGAACTCATCATCCCATCCATTAAACTGCCTGGAGTGACACAAGGAAGAGACTCAGGAGGCATGCTTATTTGGTACAGATCAAATCTTGTCCATGCCATCAAAGTAGCTAAAACAGGACAATTCTATACATGGTTAGAAATTAATCGGACAGTCACTGCAACAGAGAAAAATATCTTCCTATGTGCCACTTATATCCCTCCAGCAGAGTCTCCCTATTTTAATGAAGACAGTTTCTCCATTCTTGAAGAAGACATTAATTACTTCCAGTCACAGGGAAGTGTACTGATTTGTGGAGATCTAAATGCCAGAACAGGAGAAGAAATGGACACACTTAACTCTCAGGGGGACAAACACCTGCCTGGAGGTGACGTCCTCCCCCCACCTATACACACATGGAGACACAACTATGATAAAATAACAAACAAAAGCGGAACACAACTTCTTCATCTGTGTCGCACACTAGGTATGTACATAGTCAATGGCAGACTAAGAGGAGATTCCTACGGTAGATACACCTACAGCTCACCTTTTGGTAGCAGTACAGTCGACTATTTTCTTACAGACCTTAACCCAAACTCCCTAAGAGCGTTCACAGTCAGCCGACTAAACCCACTATCAGACCACAGTAAAATAACCCTCTACTTAACCAGAGCAATGCCCAACCAAGAAGCATCTAAACAAACCAAGCTTCACTCACTTAGAAACACGTATAGATGGAAACAAAACAGTAAAGACACATATACAAGTACAATTAGTCAACCAAAAATTCAAGTTCTGTTAGACCAATTCCTTGCCATTCCTTTCCTGCATAACAGTGAAGGTACAGACCTAGCAGTAGACAAGCTGAACAGAATATTTGAGATCTCAGCAACATTATCAAACTTAAAAAACACAAAAAGAAAAGCAAAAAGACCACATGCCACTGAGAAATGGTTTGACAATGACTGCAAAAGACTTAGGAAAGAAGTAAGAATTCTATCAAACCAGAAACACAGAGATGCTGACAATGAGAACATCCGTCATCTCTATCATGAAAAACTTAAACAATATAGGAATACTTTAAGAAAGAAAAAAGAACAAAACACAAAAAGTCAACTCAGAGAAATTGAAGAATCCTTAGAATCCAACCACTTCTGGAAACATTGGAACACACTAAACAAATCGCACCATCAAGAACTAGCCATCCAGAATGGAGATGTTTGGATAAACCACTTCTCCAACCTTTTTAGTAATATAGACAACAATCGGGAACAAAATGCAATGTACAAAAAACTAAAGGTTTTAGAGAAGACCATCAAAGACTACCAAAACCCCTTAGACTATCCAATTACACTAGCTGAACTATTAGACAAAATACAAACCCTGAAAACCCAAAAAGCCTGTGGTGTCGATGGCATCCTAAATGAAATGATAAAATATACAGACCACAAATTCAAATTAGCCATCCTCAAGCTATTCAATATCATCCTTAGTTCAGGTATATTCCCCAACATTTGGAACAAAGGCCTAATTACCCCAATCCATAAAAACGGAGACAGATTTGACCCTAATAACTACCGTGGCATATGTGTAAACAGCAACCTAGGTAAACTTTTCTGTAACATCCTAAACAGCAGACTAACTAATTTTCTCAGAGACAGAAATGTCCTAAGCAAGTGTCAAATTGGCTTCCAACCAAAATATCGCACATCAGACCATATATACACTCTCCATACCTTAATTGATAAGCAAATAAACCAAAACAAAAGCAAAATTTTCTCATGCTTTGTTGACTTCAAAAAAGCTTTCGACTCCATTTGGCATGAAGGTCTTTTTCTTCAATTAATCCAGTGCGGTATCAGAGGAAAAACATATGACATCATCAAATCAATGTACACAAACAACAAATTTGCTGTTAAAATTAGTAACAAACACACAGAATTCCTCCCTCAGTGTCGTGGAGTGAGACAGGGCTGTAGCTTAAGTCCTGCACTGTTCAATATATACATAAATGAGTTAGTGAGGGCTCTGGATCAGTCTGCAGCACCTGGTCTTACTCTACTAGACACTGAAGTCAAATGTCTCCTGTTTGCTGATGATCTGGTGCTGCTGTCTCCCACTAAAGAGGGTCTACAGCAGCATCTAGACCTCCTGCACAGCTTCTGTCAGTCATGGGCCCTATCAGTTAACCCAAAAAGACAAAAATAATGATTTTCCGAAAAAGACCCAGCCGCCAAGACCAACATCATAGTTTTAAATTAGACAACATGCTCCTTGAGCACACGCAGAACTACACTTACCTTGGCATAAATATTAGTAACACAGGGAACTTTAATAAAGCTGTTAACGACCTGAAAGACAAGGCACGGAGAGCTTTTTACGCTATTAAGAGAAATATTAAAATTGACATCCCAATCAGAATCTGGATAAAAATAATCAAATCAGTAATAGAACCCATCGCGCTCTACGGGAGTGAAGTCTGGGGTCCACTCACAAACCAAGAGTTCACTAAATGGGACAAACACCCAATAGAGACTCTGCAGACCGAACTATGCAAAGTTTTGCTCCGAGTACAGCACAAAACCCCAAATAATGCCTGCAGAGCAGAATTAGGATTATACCCACTTATAATCACAATTCAAAAAAGGGCCATTAAATTCCATACCCACCTAAAAAATAGTGATAAACAGACCCTCCATCACAAAGCCCTGAACTACCAAGAGCTGACACCAGGAAGAAACGCCCTCGGCAAATTGGTCTTGGAGTTGACTACACAAACCACAACATGTCTGACTGAAAATAAAAACTTAGCCAGACCAAACCAAATAATTAAAACACAAAAAGAAAAATACCTAAAACATTGGACAGATGCAACAGCCCTACAAAGTAAATTGGTATGCTATTTGGCCCTAAACAGAAAATATGAATTGGCAGGATACCTCAGTACAGTGAGTGACCCTAAACTGAGAAAAGTCCTGAGCATGTACAGACTCAGTGAACACAATCTCATCATAGAGACAGGCAGACACAGACAGACCTGGCTACCACAGGAAGAGCGGCTGTGTCCCCACTGCACAGAGAATGAAGTGGAAACAGAACTGCACTTTCTAACATCCTGCCCTAAATATGCACAAATTAGGGACACTTTCTATCCCCATTTCACAACTCACCACAAAGACTTCCAACAGAAACCAAATGTGGACAAACTCCCATACCTGCTAGGAGAAAGCCCAGCAAGCTCAAACCTGGCCGCCAGGTATGTGAGGTCCTGTCACCAGGAAAGAGCCTCCAGCGGGACAGAACTACCAACACACTCACTAAATGCCTAGAGACACTTCTATATTGTAAGATTTAACATTTTTATTGCAATTTTATTATTATTATTGCTATTTTATTGCTAGATTTTTTATTTTTTTTTTTCTTCATTATTATTATTTTATTTATTTATTTTTACTGTACAGTGTTATTAATGCTTTGGCAATGTAAAGATTTCTTTCTCCATGCCAATAAAGCTATTTTGAATTTGAATTTGAGAGAGAGAATGTGTGTGAGTGTCAGTTCTCAATGTTCTCTGTTACAGTCTTACCAGTCTCACATCTCTCTCTCTGTGTGTGTGTGTGTGTGTGTGTGTGTGTGTGTGAGAGAGAGAGAGAGAGAGAGAGAGAGAGAGAATGTGTGTGAGTGTGAGAGAGAGACACAGTTCTCAATGTTCTCTGTTACAGTCTTACCAGTCTCACATCTCTCTCTGTGTGTGTGTGTGTGTGTGTGTGTGTGTGTGTGTGTGTGTGTGTGTGTGTGTGTGTGTGAGAGAGAGAGAGAGAGAGAATGTGTGTGAGTGTGAGAGAGAGACACAGTTCTCAATGTTCTCTGTTACAGTCTTACCAGTCTCACATCTCTCTCTCTCTCTGTGTGTGTGTGTGTGTGTGTGTGTGTGTGTGTGTGTGTGTGTGTGTGTGTGTGTGAGAGAGAGAGAGAGAGAGAGAGAGAGAGAGAATGTGTGTGAGTGTGAGAGAGAGACACAGTTCTCAATGTTCTCTGTTACAGTTTTACCAGTCTCACATCTCTCTCTCTGTGTGTGTGTGTGTGTGTGTGTGTGTGTGTGTGTGTGTGAGAGAGAGAGATAATGTGTGTGACACAGTTCTCAATGTTCTCTGTTACAGTCTTACCAGTCTCACATCTCTCTCTCTGTGTGTGTGTGTGTGTGTGTGTGTGTGTGCGCGTGTGTTTACATGTGTTCAAGAGCATTTTGGATCCAATGTCTCCCCATTTTTTTGATTCATTGATTTTATTCCACATATTCTCAATTTTCCCTGTTACAGTCTCATATTTCTTTCTGTGTGCGTGTGTGTGTGTGTGTGTGTGTGCGTGTCTATTTTGCAATCTTGATGGCTTACAGTCTCATGCTTTCATGCTTTCATTGCTGTGTGCTTTTTTTCTTACTTTGTGGTTAAATAGTTGGTTTTATTTCACACACTTTGCAAAATTAGCTTTTACAGTGTCACACGTTCATTTGTGTGTGTGTGTATGTTTATGTGTGTGTAGGTGTGTGTGTGTGTGAGTGTGTTTGTCTGTTTTGCACTCTTGATGTTTTAGAGATTCACCCCTTCAATGTTGAGTCATTTTTTTATGCATCCTGGCTGATTTGTAGATTGTATGCACAAAAAAACTCTGTATTTTCATGTTTTTGCCAATTTCCCATTCATTTCCTATGGGGGTCATTTTTGACCCGAAGACCCCGAGTGTGACTATTTTTTTTTACGACCACTTAGACTTTTCAAATCCTGTCCCCAATTTTTTTGGGTGTTCATAAACCAAGTACCAAAAAAGTCACCAAGTTTCAGACCATTCCGATGAAGCTACGATTTTTAAATTTTTTTTAAAAAAAATCTTCGGGTCGTTTTTGACCGAAGGACCCCAGAGGGTTTTAATAGGGAGCAAATGTAATGTTGACAGAACTGGGCTAATATGGTCATACTTTCTGGTTCTAGTAAGAACTCTAGCTGCCACATTTTGGACCAACTGTAGTCTGTTTAAAAGCCGAGCAGAACAACCACCCAGTAGAGCGTTACAGTAATCTAGCCTTGAGGTCATGAATGCATGAACCAACTGTTCCGAATTTGTCATTGAGAGCATATGTCGTAATTTAGATATATTTTTTAGATGGAAGAAGGCGGTTTTACAGATACTAGAAACATGACTTTCAAATGAAAGATTGGTATCGAAGAGCACACCCAAGTTCCTAACTGAGGACGAAGGTTTAATGGAGCATCCGTCAAGTGTTAGAGAGTATTCAAGGTTTTTTTGTGAGGAAGTTTTTGGTCCAAAGATTAGGATATCAGTTTTTTCTGAATTTAATAATAAGAAATTTCTTGTCATCCAGTTTTTAATGTCAGCTATGCATTCTGTTAGTTTTGTGAATTTGTAGGGTTCGTCAGGGCGCAAGGAAATATAGAGCTGAGTATCGTCAGCGTAGCAGTGAAAACTAACACCATGCTTCCTAATTATCTCTCCTAAGGGCAGCATGTACAGAGTGAAAAGCAACGGTCCTAGTACTGAGCCTTGTGGTACTCCATATTGAACCTGTGATCGATACGACATCTCTTCATTAACTACTACAGACTGATAACGGTCAGATAAGTAAGATTTGAACCATGCCAAAGCAATTCCACTAATGCCAATATAGTTTTCAAGTCTTTTTAAAAGAATGTTGTGATCGATAGTGTCAAAAGCAGCACTGAGATCTAATAACACTAATAGAGAAATACAGCCACGATCGGATGATAGGAGTAGATCGTTTGTAACTCTAACGAGAGCAGTCTCAGTACTATGGTATGGTCTAAATCCTGACTGGAAATCCTCACAGATTCCATTTCTTTCTAAAAAGGAGCACAGTTGTGTTGAAACTGCCTTTTCTAGTATCTTTGACAGAAAAGGTAGATTCGAGATTGGCCTGTAATTTACTAAATCTCTCGGATCTAGTTGAGGTTTTTTAATAAGAGGTTTAATAATAGCCTGCTTAAAGGTTTTTGGCACATAT
The DNA here is from genome assembly GCF_018812025.1 of Megalobrama amblycephala. Classification (NCBI taxonomy): domain Eukaryota; kingdom Metazoa; phylum Chordata; class Actinopteri; order Cypriniformes; family Xenocyprididae; genus Megalobrama; species Megalobrama amblycephala. The sequence goes on along the minus strand of NC_063055.1, from coordinate 2,607,008 downwards.
CCTAGTGTTAACGATGAATTAATTATATCAAGAAGTGGACCTACGACCTCTGGAAGCATTTCTTTCAGTAGTTTAGTCGGCATTGGGTCTAACATACATGTCGTTGATTTTGATGATTTGATAAGTTTAGATAATTCTTCCTCTCCTATAGCGGCGAATGATTCTAGTTTTACCTCAGGGACACTACAGTGCACTGTCTGAAACGAAACTGTAGACGGTTGCATGTTTTTAATTTTCTCTCTAATATTATCAATCTTGCAAGTAAAGAAGTTCATAAAGTCATTACTGCTGTGCTCTATGGAAACGTCAGCAGTTGAATCTCTGTTTCTAGTTAATTTAGCCACTGTGTCAAATAAGTACCTAGGATTATGTTTGTTTTCTATTAAGAGATTTGAAAAATAAGTAGATCTAGCATTTCTTATAGCCGTTCTGTACTCAATCATTTTTTCTTTCCACGAAAGGCGAAAAACTTCTAGTTTTGTTTTCTTCCAACTACGTTCAGGTTTTCTAACAGCTCGTTTTAGAGCCCGAGTGTGCTCATTATACCACGGCGTTGGATTAGTTTCCTTAATTTTCTTTAGACGTAAAGGAGCGACTGCATCTAATGTGCTGGAAAAGAGAGAGCCAATAGTTTCTGTTGCAGCATCGAGTTCTTCTAAGTTGTCAGGTATACTAAGGCGATGAAACTGCTCGGGGAGATTATTTATAAAGCAATCTTTAGTGGTAGAAGTGATGGTTCTACCATATTTATGGCTGGGTGGTGGTTTTGTAGCCTTGGCTAACTGTATTATACACGACACTAAATAATGATCTGATATATCATCGCTCTGCGGTAGAATTTCAACAGCATCAATATCAATTCCATGCGACAGTATTAGATCTAAGGTATGATTACGACAATGAGTGGGTCCTGACACGTGTTGTCTAACTCCAATAGAGTTTAAAATGTCTGCAAATGCCAATCCAAATGCGTCTTTATTATTATCTACATGGATATTAAAATCACCAACAACAAGGACTTTATCCGTAGCCAGTACTAACTCTGATAGAAAATCAGCAAATTCTTTGATGAAGTCAGTATGGTGCCCTGGTGGCCTGTATACAGTAGCCAGCACAAATGTCAACTTACATAATGTTACATAAAGCACCATCACTTCAAAGGAATTATATTTGAAATTCTTTTGAATGATTTTGAATATATTACTATAAATTACAGCAACACCTCCCCCTTTGCCTTTCTGTCGAGGATTGTGTCGATAATCATAACCTTGAGGACTAGACTCATTTAAAGTAATGTAATCGTCTGGTTTTAGCCAGGTTTCTGTCAAACACAGCAAGTCTAGTTTATTGTCTGTGATAATTTCATTTACAATAAGTGCTTTTGAAGAAATAGATCTAATATTCAGTAACCCAAGCTTTATCATTTGTTTATCTGATTTATCTGTGATTTTCATTTTTTGAACATCAATTAAATTTTTACCCTTAAAAGGTTTCGGAAGTTTTTTGTATTTACTAGTTCGAGGTACAGACACAGTCTCTATGTGATAATATCTAGGTGAAAGAGTTTCTATGTGCAGTGAATTATTTGAGTTCTGTGACGTGAGGCGGCTAGCAGACGGTCGGTTTAGCCAGTTTGTTTGCGTCCTGATCTGGGCCCTGGTTTGTCATGTTTCAGCTCTAAGACTATTTGCCAAATTTCTAGATAGAAGAGCAGCACCATCCCGGGAGGGATGAATACCATCTCTTTTCAACAGATCAGGTCTGCCCCAAAAGCTTTTCCAATTGTCTATGAAACCTATATTATTCTGCGGACACCACTTAGACAGCCAGCCATTGAGTGATGATAACCTGCTAACTAAAGAGACTTTATTAAATCCTAAAGTTAAGAGTTATTTTTTTTCATATTATTAGGAAACATTCTCAATCTTTTTTCCCACAAAATGATGCATTTCATTGACCTAAATAAATAAATAAATAATAATGTGGAAAAAACATGAAGCACTGTGAATCAGGATTCAGTTTAACACTGGTGATATGAAACTATATGGAACTAAATGATCAAACCTGCAGTATATTCAATGAAATGTATTAGTTCTATTCTACAAGCTTTCCATAACAATTAAAATTTTATTTATGTTAAATAAGCTGCTAAAATAATAGACCATGTAGTAATTTGCATATCTGTAATATCAAAGATGAAAGTAAATAATGAGAGTAGTTTCACTTTGAATAAAAAAGAGCAACTGATTCTGTGTTGGAATTTTATTCACAACTGAGAAGAAGTCATGACATATGACATATTTAATTAGCAAAAACACTTGTATTTAAACACACTTTACACAGGGTCTTGGAATCCCAGACAAATGAAAGTTTGGTCTGCTCTTGTGATTCCAGTGATACCAGCCTTTGCTACTGACACATTCAATCTGAAATATACAATAAAATGACATTACAACAAACATGTAGTATTACAATTTTTAATACACTGTCATGTTCAAAATAAAGTGAAAAATAAAAGTGTCTGCTTTGTCTGGTGTACAAGGATATTTATTGGCAAAAGTCATATTTGGGAATGAAAGAATATTGGCTATAGATATTAGCCTATATTAGTTATCACATGTGTAATTCACCGTGGCCTATTTGGATAATAAATAAACTACATTTAAAGTACATTAACATGTTTTCTTGCATGTGTGCAATTTATTTTTGAAACATTAGGCTACATATAGAAATTGAAGTCTACCCAGATTAGAAGTGCTTCAAGTTCTGCAAACTAGGAAAGTTTACTGCTGCCTTCACCACAGGAGTTTACAATTAATATTATTATGCTACCACACATTTTGGCAAACTTCAAAATTATATGCTTAAAAGAGTCAACAAATATAGGCTTTAAACGCTATTGGCTCGTTTAGCGAATCCTAACGACACCTCTGGTGAATCATTGGCTGTGTTCATATCAAACATAGCTAACACATGACACGACATAACACAATATAGCTTATAAAATCTTGTGCATCAGTAACAGTTAGAATATAAGCTTGACTTCGTTTAACGCTGAAACATATGCTAATTACCTTTAATGTAAGCCGAAGAGCGTGCACTAACATTTTCAGTGGCGCTTTAACTCAAAACAGGAAACTCGTGAATATTCATGTAGGTAAGCTCCGCCCAGTGTCACCGAAAATCTCAGACACCGAATATTTCATAACACCGGGTTGAACGACATGTTTCCTGGAAACGGTCTGCAACGGTGTGCAACGGGTTTGAGATACGTTTTCTCTTGTTTGGTGGGCGTGTCAGAAATGTCAGCCCAATCAGCGGCAACCTGTATAGACCTTATTTACCAGAGAAACAAGCGCGCCGCCATCTTTATAAAATTGTCTTTGAACTTCCGTTTTGTGGTAGCTCTGTACATTTCTATGGCATCGCTGTCAAAGAATTAGTTGGTTAAGTGGATTTACTTGTTGTAGAGTTAATGAAAGTTATCATGAGCATTGTTATGTTTAAAGCAGATGTCTTAACAAATGTCAGTAGGTCGGGAAGATTTTAAAACGAGCAGTTCATTCATCAATGTAATATTGCTGTGGAAATACAAACCGGAAGTCAAAAGACAACGAGCGCAACGCTGAAAAGGGGCGGGGCTACATAAGGTCTATATAAACCACGCGGTATTAAAGAGACAGCTCGCACACTGGGTATTAATGTAACATAAAAATACTTTACTTATATATTTTGCTGTTGTATTGTGAAGTTACACTTTAATAAACTTTTCTATACTCCTCTGATTATATAATGGTAAAAATTACAATATCAAAACACAACAACAGTGATCAGCAATAATGATAAGCCTATTAAACAATAAAATAATATAGATCATAACACAGTCTTGGAGATAAGAAGTGGATTATCCTTCACCTGAAATGTTTGTCTTTTCATCCTGAAATGCAAGGCAAGTGTTGTATCAAAATAATTAGAAGATTCCACAAATCCCGTCACTCGATTGGGATGTTCTCTTTTATTCTGGACGGCAAGGGCAGTGGCTGTAACATCGAGGGTACTTTGCAGTATTAAACATGTATTTATATCGACTTAATCAGGCTCCGAAAATTATTCAAAAAGAACACAAAGATTGGCCTTCTCAGTTGCCATAGTTGCAACGCTTGCGTCATCACAACAGGGTGTTCAACGCGCCACCGTTTCCGTATAAAAAACGTTTTGCAACGTTTTGTCGGGGCTGAACGCAGCCCAGATCTCACTTGACAACATTCCCAACATTACAAAACTGAACTGCAAAAATAATGACTGTTTCTAAACATACAGAAAACTATTTGTTGCATAGATCAAAGATACAAATTGAATACGGTTGCAGCAACATTAGTCATCAAAGCCGACAGACAAACATGAAACTATTTATTGCAGTTTTACATTCATTAAATTATGTGAAATTAGCATTTGAAATTATGATTTTCACTTATTTTCTGTGTAAAGACACAGAACTGAAACTGAAACCAAAACTATTTGAGTCTGATAAAGTTCATTTTGTGTTTTGTTTATTATGATTCAGTCTTTTCACTCTAATTTATGGTTTCATCACTATATTTTCGCAAATACATTTATCTCAGTTATAAGGCCATAAAGATATTACATAACAATCATAAACATCACTGTCAAACAAACATTTCTAAAATGGATGTAGTCAAAAATGTCTGTAACGAATGGAGACTCAGAGGCAGGGATCCAAATGCAGCGTTTATTAAAGTTAAGCGTGGTCGTACAGGCAGGGTAAACCAGGGGCAAACAGGAACAGCAGAGGGTAGACAGAATCGTAATCCAGGTACAGGCAGAGGTCAGGACTGGCAGATAACATACACAGGTCGGTGTTCAAAGCAAGGGTCAGAGGTAGGCAGCACAGGATCGTCAAACAGGAAACAGGCAGGAACGGCAACAGACAGGCAGACAGAATAATAATGCTTAGAAATGACACCAGAGTAATCAAGACTTCGCGGTGAGGTGGTGTGTGTGTGAGTCCTTTATAGTCCTGGTAATGAGTGTCAGCTGGGTGTGGTGATTAGTGTGGAGTGTGCATGGCTGTATGTGGCAACAGGTGATTGGTGGAGTGAGTGCATGTGACTGACAGGGAGGATTATGGGAAATGGAGTCCGGAGTGAACAGGAACAGACTGTGATCGTGACATAACGCCCCCCTCCCGGAAGGCGCGTCCTCGCGACGTAAAGGAACAGCTAGGGAGGGGGGGGGTGGGTGCATTGGAGATCTAACAGCAGCCGGGAACGGGATCTCCAATGCAGCCCCAGGGACTCAGGCAGCCACGGTGGGTCAGGTGGCTCGGGCGGCCACGGCAGGTCAGGTGGCCTGGGCGGCCACGGCAGGTCGGGTGGTTCAGGCAACCACGGCAGGTCAGGTGGTTCGGACAGCCACGGCAGGTCAGGTGGCTCGGGCGGCCACGGCAGGTCAGGTGGCCTGGGCGGCCACGGCAGGTCGGGTGGTTCAGGCAACCACGGCAGGTCAGGTGGTTCAGGCAACCACGGCAGGTCAGGTGGTTCGGACAGCCACGGCAGGTCAGGCGGCTTGGACGGCCACGGCAGGACCGAGTCCATACATGGCCCTAGTGGCCTACAGTCCATGAATGGCCATAGTAGTTCAGGGACCCTTAAAGGCCATGGTTGAGCAGGGTCCCCACCCACAAGCTCCCCACCCCTAGGTATACTGCCCCCCCCCAAAAAGTTCCTGGGGATTTCAGCGGGGCCCGTCGCAGGTTCGTGGGCAAGGAGTTCGGGTGGCGGAGGCAGGGCCAGGCGTGTGGGTGAAGCCGGCAGGGCAAGACGCCTGAGTGGCGCTGGCAGCGCAAGGTGTTTGAGCGGCGCTGGCAGGGCTGGAAGCTTGGGTGGTGCTGGCAGGGCTGGAAGCGTGGGTGGCGCTGGAGCGAGAGCGTTGCAACCGGCGGGCTTGAGAGCGTTGCAACCGGTGGGCTTGAGAGCGTTGCAACCGGCGGGCTTGAGAGCGTTGCAACCGGCGGGCTTGAGAGCGAAGCGGCCGGCGGGCTTGAGAGCGAAGCGGCCGGCGGGCTTGAGAGCGAAGCGGCCGGCTGGCTTGAGAGCGAAGCGGCCGGCTGGCTTGAGAGCGAAGCGGCCGGCTGGCTTGAGAGCGAAGCGGCCGGCTGGCTTGAGAGCGAAGCGGCCGGTTGATGCTTTGGAATGCCAGCCGCTCGCGCTGAAATCAGCGGTGGATCAGCCACACTGGAACGCAATCCTAGCCGCTTTCTGACTAATCCAGAGATGTGACGTGGCTCTGGGCGATCAGCGGAGACGTGACGTTGCTCTGGGCGATCAGCGGAGACGTGACGTTGCTCTGGGCGATCAGCGGAGACGTGACGTTGCTCTGGGCGATCAGCGGAGACGTGACGTTGCTCTGGGCGATCAGCGGAGACGTGACGTGACTCTGGGCGATCAGCGGAGACGTGACGTTGCTCTGGGATTAAGGCTTCAAGAGGGGGCAAGGCCAAAATAACAAACATAAACCCTCTAACTATTTAGGACGAAACTAACTAATCTACAAAAGAAAAGAAACCAAAATACAATAATACGCTAACTCCCTAACTAGCTTAAATAAGAGAAAACAAGATATAAAGAAAATGGCACCCACCTCTCTACTAACCCTTCCCCAAATAATTAACAAGATAAACTTAGGTAGAGGAAAACAATAACAAAAGTATATACAAAAGGAAAGGACTTACAAAACAAAAGGGTTTTCTGGTAGCACCAAAGTTCAACAAAAAGTGTCAACACAATGACACTAAAGAAACGAATCAATCAACAAGGTATAAGTAAAAAAAACAACTGATTAGGCTTTCTGGGTTGGGAAAAAGGAGCCTCACGATGCAGCCTCCACACACACACCCAGCTCTATTCAACGGTGCTGCTTAAATCCCCACAGCTTCCTCTCCTCCTCCAATCACATCGGATAGCCAATTATTGATCATTGGAGTCAGGTGGCAGCCATTACTTCCTGCTTAGGGAAGTAGAGAGAGAAAGAGAGAGAACAGAGAGAAAAGAAAAACAAAAAAACAAAACAAAAACATACGTCCTTGGACGTAACACCCTCACCACAAAAGATTACAGCCAACAGGTTGTAATTAAGTTTACAATTATACAACTGGACAAGTCTTAATTTCCCAGAACATAAGTTCTAGACAAAGCGTCTGCAACAACGTTATCAACTCCCTTTTTATGACGAATATCAATGTTGTATTCTTGCATAATAAGAGACCAGCGCATAAGACGTTGGTTGGAATTGGACATTCTCAAAAGAAACACCAGGGGGTTATGATCAGTGTAAACTGTAATGGAACCATTACTTCCACCCAAATACACCTCAAAATGTTGGAGTGCTAACAATAAAGCCAATGCCTCCTTCTCGATCGTACTGTAGTTCTGTTGACTCTTAGAAAACTTCTTAGAGAAAAAAGATACAGGATGTTCAATGCCCGCTTGATCTTCCTGGAGCAGAACTGCACCGGCTCCGATAGCGCTGGCATCCACCTGTAACTTAAAAGGTGATGAAAAGTTGGGAGCAGAGAGAACAGGAGCAGTACAGAGAAGGTCTTTAGCAGCATTAAAAGCACTTATACACTCTGATGTCCACACAAATTTCTTAGATGTACTTAAGAGGTCAGTAAGTGGTGAAACAATGGCAGCAAAGTTTCTGCAGAAGCCACGATAGTATCCGGCCATCCCCAAGAAACGCCTCAACTCAGGCTTGTTAGTTGGTGTTGGAAACTCAACAATTGCAGAGACTTTAGCTTCTACTGGTCGTACTTGACCCTGTCCCACACACTTTCCAAGGTATACAACTACAGCTTTGGCAAATTCACATTTTGCTAAATTTAAGGTTAGTGAAGCATCAGCTAACCGTCCAAACACTTTGTCCAACTTGATCAAGTGATCTTCCCATGAGTTGGAGTACACCACAACATCGTCCAAATAAACTTCAGTATTCTGCAGTCCTGACAATACTCGGTTCATGAGTCTTTGAAAGGTGGAAGGTGCATTTCGCATGCCAAAAGCCATGACAGAGTATTGCAGGAAGTTATCAGGGGTGACAAATGCTGATATCTCTGAAGCACGAGGTGTTAAGGGAACTTGCCAGTACCCTTTTAGCAAGTCTAATTTTGTGACGTAACGGGCACTACCAACTCGGTCTACACAATCTTCCATTCTTGGAAGAGTCAAGTCAAGTCAAGTCAAATTATTATATAGCGCTTTTACAATTGGTAATTGTTTCAAAGCAGCTTTACATATTAGAAGCACAGAAAAAAGGGAAGTGGTTAAAAATAAGCTGTACAAGCAAGCGTGGTAATATGTAACATATACAAGATGGTGCTACATTAAGCCAATGTCGGCTGACTCCCAGGGGTGGAAAAAACCCCCTAGGAGAAAACCCAGCGTGGGAAAAAAGTCCTAGGAGGGAAAAAACCCCTTGGAAGATATATATAATATATGTAAATGGATATGGAGATCAAAATCTGAATTATACATTTTTATTATAGAGATTAAAAATAGATTATATATAAATATATGTAAGCGGATACGGGGATTAAAAATCTAAATTATAGATGCAGCCAGAACTGGATCTGTAGGCCCATTGTCTCCTGGGCTGCGTTGTAGTCAGGTCCAGACACAGGTTCTCCATCTGATCTGGATACGGCCTGGATCCAGCACCCGGCAAACCTCGGGATAAGCAGAGAGACAGATATTAGCGTAGATGCCATTCTTATTCTAATGTACAGGTATATCTGGTGTTATAGGAAATGTTCTCGGTTCCGGCCGACCTAATTATTGCAGCGTAACAATCCTTTAACGGATTTGAAAAATGTTAATGTATTGATAATGTGTTATGTGTATGCAAGAGCAAAGAGATGTGTTTTTAGTCTAGATTTAAACTGACAGAGTGTGTCTGCTTCCCGAACAATGCTAGGAAGATTGTTCCAGAGTTTAGGTGCTAAATAGGAAAAGGATCTGCCGCCTTCAGTTGATTTTGATATTCTGGGTATTATCAACTGGCCTGAATTCTGAGATCGCAATAAACGTGAAGGACTATAATGCTTTAAGAGCTCACTTAGGTACTGGGGAGCTAAACCATTTAGAGCTTTATAAGTAAGTAGGAAGATTTTAAAATCTATACGATGTTTAATAGGGAGCCAATGTAATGTCGACAGAACTGGGCTAATATGGTCATACTTTCTGGTTCTAGTAAGAACTCTAGCTGCCGCATTTTGGACCAACTGTAGTCTGTTTAAAAGCCGAGCAGAACAACCACCCAGTAGAGCGTTACAATAATCTAGTCTTGAGGTCATGAATGCATGAATCAACTGTTCCGCATTTGTCGGAACATTTGGTTCATGCATTCCAAGAGGGAAGGAATCTGGCTTGGTCACAGCATTAAGTTTACGATACTCGGTACAAAACCTAAAGGTGGAATCAGATTTAGGTACCAATATACATGGGGAACTCCATGGACTTTGACTAGTAATCAGGAAATGCACCAATCAGTGCGCAGGCAGCGTTCACATGACCAATGAAGCACAGGTGGTAACCCTTAACCTGTCAGGAAAGCATACACACAAAAAAGAGAGAAAACAAAAGAGAGAACGCCTCAACCACAAACATCATTTTATATAAATAAATTTCAAAAACACATACGTCCTTGGACATAATTGTTTTTAAATGTTCAGTTTTCTGACTATTATTTCAGGTCAGGTTTGACAGCAGTGTTTTCTTGTATTTTGGATTAAATACAGTCTTGTTGAGCAGAAGAGACTTTCTTCAAAATCATGATAAAATCTTACAGACCTGGGGCATATTCTTCGTACCTCACTTAATACATGTGAGATGATTTGACAGATGCCAGATCTTCTAATCGTGATAACTAACTCTGGCTAATTTGGTTCTTCAAATGAATTTGCAGATTGGATTAAAATATCTGGATTAAGTTGTCTAAGATTACTGCGTGCTCTCGTGTTCCATGAAAAGGGCAGATGTATCGATACACGAAACCACAATCAGCAATGCAGCGATTGGCTGGAGTCAAGACGGCAACGTAATGACATCATAGAATGAGAAAAGACACCTGACGAAAAACTTGACGAATTTCTAGACATTTATTAGGAAACAGCCAAGCGAATAAATTACAGAAGAACGACATAAATGTTATAATAGATAAATGAAATGTGCACTTTTTTTTTTTTTTTTTTTTTTACATGATTACCCAATTATTTAGGCTATATTCACAATTTCTAGTATTTGTACAGGCAATTTTTTATTTCAATGTTGTAATTAGCAACTAATTTACCATTGAAGCATATTTGACAGCATTAATTAAAGTTTCTTAATGGTCAAAATCAAGTTATCTGCATCTCCTGCGCTTCATCAAGCCACTCCCATAATATCTGTCGCGGTTCAAATGCACAAATGTATGTGGCATAAACATCTGTACATCATGTGTGTAAGACTCCAATAAAAACTATTACGTAATTATTCCCTCACGAATGAATCTCTCAAAGACACTACACGGCATTATAGTATTATTTGCAAATTTATTTTTAAATCATTATTATTGTCCCTGGTTTACATTAGGGTACTCTTGTGGGAAAGTAGCAGAGGCTGGGACAGACTTTAAGCATAACCTCCGCTTAAAAAGATGCAATCTAATCCTGTTTACATGAAATAAGCCTGGTTTGAGCTTAGGGACCTGTTGCTATGACAGCAAGTCCAGGATGAGCGTCGAAGAACCGAACAATCCAAGATCATGCCAAATCGCCATCAGTCAAATCCAGCTAAGTGAGTTAGCGACGTACGAAGAATATGCCCCTAAACTTTTGTTAATTCTTCTCCACACTTATGGCTTGTGGTATTAAAGTTTGGTTTCATCTGATAATAGTGTCATGGACCAATAATTACTGATCATAAATGGCAGCAGCTGGACTTCATGATGAAGAGTTGTTCAGAAAAAAATCTCCAGGTTCTGTCCTGTTTATTTCATACTTGCTCATTAAAACAAACTCTGTGTTCACAGATCAACCATGCCGAAGATTAAGGTCCTTGATTCAGAGATGAGTGCTGAGATGCAGAGTGAGGCTCTTCAGGTCGCTCTTCTGGCTGTGAATATGTATGTAAAGAACATGGACATTGCTGATTACATCAAGAAGGTCAGTTCTAGTTTTACTGAGAGACTGAATGTCTGAGTGAAATTTCAGTATTGTGAAAATGTGCTGTTTTTTTTTTTTGTGGAAGATTAATACTGTCTTTCCTTACAGGAGTTTGAGAGAAGGCATGAGAGCTACTGGCACTGCATTATAGGGAACTGTGCTTACAGCGTGACACCAAAAAAGAACAGTTATATCAAGTTCTCTGTTGATGGTGAAAGAATTGTGCTCTTCAAATCTGCCTGAGATTCAGCAGCAGTTCAAACACAATTTATTTGATCCACATAATTAATAAAACATCCTCCTTCAGCTTGTGGTTCACGTGAATCATATAGAAGAGGAAATATGAATTGAAACACTGTCATTTAAAAACCATGACATTTTTGTGAAAATGTTGATTTTTTTCAATTTGTGTTTCCTCTGTCCATTAATGTCCATTGGAATAATGAGTTTGAAAGAATTATATTGTTACATCATTACTTTCTATTTGGTGTTCAAAGACTCAACAAAGACTGAATCATAAATAAAACACAAAATGTACTGGTAACACTTTAGAATCGTACTTACTGCATAACTAATAAGGAATTACTGCAGAATTAATCAGTAGTTCTTCATTAACACTCAACTACTATTAACTACTAAGGAATATGTGTTAACTAATCAGTATGTCATAGCGTTTTTTAATTGTGTTAAGTAATTATTAGTTAATCAGTAACTAATCAATTCAGTCATGCCTCCTGAATAACTACGATTAAGTAACTACTAATTCAGCTTCAGAAGGAATAACTATTAAGTAACTATTAATAACTATTAAGTAACTATTAATGAACTGTGAAACTCAGTATCAGGTTACCTTTCTTCTTTACTACTAATGTTAGTTGATTTACTTAGATTTATGCCTACTGTACTGATATATATATATATATATATATATATATATATATATATATATATATATATATGCTCTGCAAATATTGTTAAACATTTGTTCATTTGCGCCACTGTATGTTTCTGTCGGTGGGTGCTATAATGTTGCACGTCTTGCATCACAGCATCACAGCATCACATGCAGGTCAAAGTTTGAGCGCACACATGTAATATCTGTGAGTTTTGTAATATCTCCTGTTTTGCAAGAGAAAAGGGACTGGGATTCCAACTGTCAGCGGAGAGGTACATCGCTCTCGCATTATAACAATGCGCTGGCGACACTTAAACTAAACACTGTAGATACCACATTAATGAACTGTAGAATTAGAAGAAAGTTGTTTATTCATTTATGTTTTTTAAACGAATGGTGAATTCTTCGTGTTTTTCCTCGTGCTCGACCATTTCCGTGGATGGCGCTTGAGAGTGTTCATTTTTTTATTCAAGTGTTGTCTGCAACCAGAAAATCAGGATGGATCCGTGACCTGCCAATACCTCAGGTATGTTTATGGCCTTATATATATTTTGTGTCTGTTTTTACTCAAGATATTTCACATTACTATTATAAAGTGATGCCAAATGAGTTCTGTATTTAAGGCAATGATCATTACCACATCATGCTCAAAGAATTACTTCAAACCCACTGATAATTAATAAAGAATTACCACATCATTCTCAAGGAACTACTAAGAACCTGGAACAGTATTCTAAAGTGAAAACAATGGGAACCCATTGATAATTAATGAAGAATTACCACATCATTCTCAAGGAACTACTAAGAACCTGGAACAGTATTCTAAAGTGAAAACAATGGGAACCCATTGATAATTAATGAAGAATTACCAGATCATTCTCAAGGAATTACTAAGAACCTGGAACAGTATTCTAAAGTGAAAACAATGGGAACCCATTGATAATTAATGAAGAATTACCAGATCATTCTCAAGGAATTACTAAGAACCTGGAACAGTATTCTAAAGTGAAAACAATGGGAACCCATTGATAATTAATGAAGAATTACCAGATCATTCTCAAGGAATTACTAAGAACCTGGAACAGTATTCTAAAGTGAAAACAATGGGAACCCATTGATAATTAATGAACAATTACCAGATCATTCTCAAGGAATTACTAAGAACCTGGAACAGTATTCTAAAGTGAAAACAATGGGAACCCATTGATAATTAATGAAGAATTACCACATCATTCTCAAGGAATTACTAAGAACCTGGAACAGTATTCTAAAGTGAAAACAATGGGAACCCATTGATAATTAATGAAGCTCAATGAAACTGTCAGAGTTTGCCAAACAGTGCAAAGAAATGTGCACAAGGGAGCCACTTCGAAGCATCATCGAGGGAAAAAAGAAGAATGGCATGCTTATTGACCTTTGCCAGAAAAAATAACATGAATTAGATGTATTGGAGAACCATTGGCTGAAAGTTGAAGTTTAGGCATACACATATTTGCTGTCTTCTGTTGTTATATTTGGTAAGTTCCTAGTAATCTGATGTAAAATTTTGGTATTGTTTTCTTGTTTTAGTGTTCACTTTTTTCATTGTATTGTTGTATTTCAATTTTTTGAAAATGTTATTAACACTGCAATAAATGTAAATGTTCTTAAAATGTGTCATCTTTTAAAGTAAAATTACATTTTTTTTTATGTCAGTACTACTTTAGGCTTTATTACTTATGCACAAGGATATTTTCACTTTAGAATACTGTTCCAGGTTCTTAGTAATTCCTTGAGAATGTTGTGGTAATTATTTATTAATTATCAATGGGTTCCCATTGTTTTCACTTTAGAATACTGTTCCAGGTTCTTAGTAGTTCCTTGAGAATGATGTGGTAATTCTTTATTAATTATCAGTGGGTTTGAAGTAATTCTTTGAGCATGATGTGGTAATGATCATTGCCTTAAATACAGAACTCATTTGGCATCACTTTATAATAGTAATGTGAAATATCTTGAGTAAAAACAGACACAAAATATATAAAAGGCCATAAACATACCTGAGGTATTGGCAGGTCACGGATCCATCCTGATTTTCTGGTTGCAGACAACACTTGAATAAAAAAATGAACACTCTCAAGCGCCATCCACGGAAATGGTCGAGCACGAGGAAAAACACGAAGAATTCACCATTCGTTTAAAAAACATAAATGAATAAACAACTTTCTTCTAATTCTACAGTTCATTAATGTGGTATCTACAGTGTTTAGTTTAAGTGTCGCCAGCGCATTGATATAATGCGAGAGCGATGTACCTCTCCGCTGACAGTTGGAATCCCAGTCCCTTTTCTCTTGCAAAACAGGAGATATTACAAAACTCACAGATATTACATGTGTGCGCTCAAACTTTGACCTGCATGTGATGCTGTAATGCAAGACGTGCAACATTATAGCACCCACCGACAGAAACATACAGTGGCGCAAATGAACGAATGTTTAACAATATATATATATATATATATATATATATATATATATATATATATATATATATATATATATATATATATATATATATATATATATATATATATATATATCAGTACAGTAGGCATAAATCTAAGTAAATCAACTAACATTAGTAGTAAAGAAGAAAGGGCCATAACCTGATACTGAGTTTCACAGTTCATTAATAGTTACTTAATAGTTATTCCTCCTGAAGCTGAATTAGTAGTTACTTAATCGTAGTTCTTCAGGAGGCATGACTGAATTGATTAGTTACTGATTAACTAATAGTTACTTAACACAATTAAAAAATGCTATGACATACTGATTATTTAACACATATTCCTTAGTAGTTAATAGTAGTTACTTAAGTGTTAATGAAGAACTACTGATTAATTCTGCAGTAATTCCTTATTAGTTATGCAGTAAGTACGATACAGTATTCTAAAGTGTTACCAATGTACTTTGTCACGACTCATCTGTCTGTGAAGTTTGAACTTTCAAGTCAGTTTAAAGCACAGATATCCTGATGAGACAATAAAGTTTATCAGATGTTCAGATCTGATTGTTAAAAAGGCCATTATATTCATAAGAATAATATGCCTTCTGATATAAATCTCTCTCTCTCTGTTTGCCGAGATTGATTGACACGCAGCATCCAGCACAGCAGCCAATCAGTGCTCGCGGATCGACGTGCAGGTGATCATCCCGCCCATAGCGCTTAGTGCAAAGTTGAAAGCGAGTCCGGCGGAGCGCTGACGCAGATGCTGAACTTTTCCGTTATATGTATATTATATAGTTTTATTCATTGTTCGGGTGTTGTGCGTCTATTCAAAAAAAACCACACACATATACTGAAAGCACCCAACTAAGACAACTCTTCAACTTTTTACTAACAACTGAGTTGTTGTGGTGACAAATAAAGGGTTACTCCCATATTTCAACCATTTTTGCCTACGTCTCTTACCGGACACCCTGTGGCGGGTTTCAAACCTAACCAGCAATATACTCCAATGAGAATGTGCTACCAACAGCTAACTCATTTTTTCATGGTCCTTCGAGCTGGATTGAGACTTGCTGCAGGTTTATAAGATGTCAACATATGCAGAAGATGAGCCAACTGGGCGTGTCAGAAGGAAGACTGCCCTTCCCGCCCGATATGAGGATTATGATCTCACTGGCTTTGCCCTGCCTACGTTGTATCCCGAACCCGTGTCACCACACACTCAGATACCCTCCAACCTGTCAGAAGGTGAAAACCAAGAGGAGGGTGCAACAGCATTCAGTCTTCCGCCGGTTCCAGGTGATGACCCCCAAAGTTCAGAAGATTGGTCCGACACAGACCCAGGCAGGTCTGAGAATGCTATACTTAAGCAACGAAACAGGGATCTCCGCCATGCAAATGAGAATATGCGTCATACTGTACGGATGATGCAACAGGAAAGGGATGCATTGCAGCAGACAAATCAGCAGTTTGCTCAAGAGCTCTCGCAGCTTAAGCGGCAGATGCAGCAGCTACAAATTCAGGTTGATCAACAACAACCTCAGCCCCATCCATCTGCTATTCCTGCCCCTCAACCTCATCTTAGCAAACCTATTCCTGCACCACGCCATGTGAAGCACGTGCAGCCTGCGGCCAGAAGCTTCGGGCCAGTACCAGCACCACGCTTCAGGCGAGACAGTTCAAGTCAAGAACAATCTCCAGTTTTGGTGGCTGCTCCCAGAGACAAAATGTACTCCCCCTATGACATTCCAAGTGCCCAGCCACCCAGTTGAGGGGCGCCAAAGGAAGAAGAACGCTACCACCATGACCGTGATTATTATCCCTCATACCAGCAGGAGTATGAAACCTCCTCACCTTATGATTCTGCCTGGCGCCACAAAATGCCCCATAGTTCTCCAAGACAAGTGCCTCAGTTTGAACCAGAGTCAATGTACAGAGGCCCTACTCCCACCATACCAGACTTTGTACATCCAAACCCGAGAGAGTTTTCACGGTTGAAGATCGCTTTGGAGAACACACTCCCTGCTAGTGCTACGGAAAGGTACAAATTTCAGATTCTTACAGAACATCTCAAGCTAGAAGAAGCATTACTCATCGCTGATTCATACAGCCATTCCCAATACCCCTTCACAAGAACGATGGCCGCACTGGACCAGCAGTATGGTCAGCCACACCAGCTTGCATTACAACGAATAGCAGAACTTATGGATGGCCCAAATATCAGCAGTGGGGACATAAAAGCATTCAGACTGTTTGCACTTAAAGTTCGGTCACTCGTTGGGATGCTGGGGCGACTCGGAAAGAAGGGCACCTTTGAATTGCAGTGTGGCTCCCATGTCTCCAGATTATTGGGGAAATTACCACATGATCTCAGGTCAAGTTTTCGCCGGTTTGCACATCCACACCGTGTTCCAATTCCAACACTTCTGGATCTTTCTGAATGGTTGGAGTACGAAATCCAAGTACAGGAGGACACGTTAAGATTTGCAACTAGCCAACGTAGAGGGCCCACAGCATGGACCAGAGAGGTAATCAGAGAACACAAGCCCTTTAACAAGAATGCAAACATTCTGCTGAACACTGAGAAAGCCCTGCTTGACACAAATACCTCAGCTCCTACTGTGAAAACTGTTCCAAAACCCTACTGCCCCTACTGCGATCAAACTAAGCACTCCTTGAATAACTGCTCAAATTTTAAGCTGCTCACTACGGATCAGAAGCGTACCTGGGTCAAGGAGAACAATCGGTGTTGGCGCTGTGGCAGGAGCCATCAAGCTACGGAGTGCAGTCTGAAAATGCGCTGCAAGCAGTGTAACGGTCGACATCTGCTTGTTCTTCATGACATTACTGTGAAAAGTGCTAAGAGCTCACAGACTGTGCCAATTGAAGCTGCTTCCACTCCTGAAACCAATTCCTGTCTTCTTAATACCATGAACGAGATTCTTCTCATTCGAAAGCCTCCTGCCAGCTGAAAAGTGCTGCTGAAGATAAGTAAAGTAATACTCAGGAATGGAAAACACCACATGAGTGCCTATGCCATCCAGGATGACGGGTCAGAAAGAACCATCCTTCTTCACAGTGCTGCTCAACAGCTTGGCCTCAAAGGTAAACCAGAAGACCTACCGCTCCACACAGTCAGGCAAGAGCTCCAAGTCCTCAGTGGTGCTATGGTGTCATTCTCTATCTCTCCCCTGTCACAGCCCAAGAAGGTGTTCCACATTAAAGGTGCATTTACAGCCCAGCAGCTAAGCCTGGCTGAACATACACATCCAGTCAAAGCTTTAAGGGAGAAATATCAACACCTGAGGGGTCTTCCATTAAGACATCTAGAGACTGTGCGTCCTGTGCTGCTCATCGGGTCTGATAACCCCCATCTGATTACTCCAGTGGAGCCGGTCCGCCTTGGACCACCAGGGGGGCCTGCTGCTGTTAAGACACGGCTTGGGTGGACATTGCAGGGGCCCGTGCAGCATCTCCAGTGGGAAACCAATGAACAACATTGTTTCTTTACCTCATCTCCTGAGACAGATCTCTTTAAGCATGTTGAAAGACTGTGGCAGATGGATGCGCTACCCTGGCGCAATGAGAAGACAAGCACCAGATCCAAACAAGACCGTGAGGCAATCGAGCTCCTTGATGCCAAGACGGTCAGGGTTGAAGTAGATGGGGTAAAGAGATATGCCACTCCTCTGTTGCGGGTCAAAAACATGCCACAGCTGAAAGCTCCCAAAGAGGCAGTGATCTCACAACTGAGAGCTACAGAGAAGCGACTGGTTAAAAATCCAGAGCAAGCAGCTGCTTAGCAGAAATCCACAAACTGGAACAAGCAGGCTATGCTGTTAAGCTGGATCAGCATGCTGAACAGGACTCTGCCTACTCATGGTATATCCCACACCATATTGTCCACCACAATGGGAAAAACCGGGTAGTTTTTAATTGCTCCTTCAGTTATCAGGGCCAAAACCTCAACGAGCTGTTGCTCCCAGGGCCAGTACTGGGACCGTCTCTACTCGCTGTTCTACTCTGATTCCGGGAACACTCCATTGCAGTCAGCAGTGACATACGTGGGATGTTCCACCAGGTCAGGTTGCTCCCAGAGGACAGACCACTGCTGCGTTTTCTCTGGCGAGATTTCAAGGTACAGGAACAACCTAATGTTTTTGAGTGGCAGGTCCTTCCCTTTGGAACCACCTGCAGTCCCTGTTGTGCAGTGTACGCCCTTCAAAAGCATGTCCTTGATCACAGCAGACCTGAAGAAGACGTCAGACATTCAGTCTTGAAGTCCTTTTACGTCGACAATTGCCTGCAAAGCTTCACTACGACAGAAGAAGCTAAAAGCTTTGTCGACAAACTCAGGACCTTACTGGCAGATGGTGGTTTCGAATTGAGACAGTGGTCTAGTAATCAGCCATCAACCATAAAACACCTGCCCTCAGAGTTAAAATCGGCCAGTGCTGAGCTCTGGGACTGCTTTGGAACCATCAGACAGACACCATTTCCTATAGGTATCGTCCCACAGAGAGTACTGAGATCACTATGCGTAACATCTACAAAACACTGGCTAGTCAATATGATCCCCTGGGCTACCTCATTCCATACACCACCAGGGCAAAGCTCATAGTCCAACGCTTGTGGGACAAAAAAAGGGACTGGGATGATCCAAACCTTCCCCCTGACCTATTGCAAACTTGGACAGAGTGGGAGGTAGAGTTACCATCTCTTCCGCACATTGCCTTCCCAAGATCCTACACTGGTCCGGCCAAAGACAAAGAAACAAGTCGGCGAGACATCCACATCTTTTGTGATGCTTCTGAACGGGCATATGGTTCAGTTGCTTATTTAAGGACAGAAGACCAGCAGGGGGATGTGGAGGTCTCTTTCCTTACAGCCAGATCAAAAGTAGCGCCCAAGAAACAGCAGTCCATACCCCGCCTAGAACTCTGCGCTGCGCTAACTGGTGCTCAACTGGCCAAAGTTGTAAGTTCTGAGCCCATTCATCACATCACGTTATGGACTGACTCAACCACCATCCTTACCTGGCTCAAGTCTGAGTCTTGTAGATTTAAGGTCTATGTCGGCACCCGAGTGGCAGAGATCCAAGATCTCACGGATCAGCACACATGGAGATTTGTGCCATTATCCAGTAACCCGGCTGATGACATCACGTGGGGACGAACATTGAATGAGCTTGGTCCAGAAAGCCACTGGTATCAGGGACCCTCATTCTTGTTGCTCTCCAAGTTCGTGGCCTGAAACGCCACCTCCTGTGGAGGTAAATGGAGATGAGCTGCGCAAGACTGGTTTGTGCACACTTGCATGCTTCACGACCAGCACATCAGTCCCTAACCCTGATCATCATAAGACTTCCAAAAGTGGATAGAGTCCACGGCTTCTCACGGGGCGGCCACCAGCAGCCTGACAGCCAGTGCCTACAGAGATGCTGAAGTCACTCTTCTACAACAATCCCAACAAGAGTCTTTCCCCTTAGACCTTGAACAATTAAGGACTGGTAAACCTCTCTCTCATAACAGTCGCTTAAAAGCGTTGGCACCTGAACTTGACAGCGAGACCCAGCTAATTCGAGTTGGAGGTCACCTACGTCACAGTCCCTACCTTGAGAGAGACACTGTACACCCCATTGTTCTTGATCCAAAGCACCCAATCACACAGCTCATCATAAAAAGTTATGATGCCAAACTCCACCACCCAGGAAATGAGAGAGTATTTGCTGAACTTCGACGCAAGTACTGGATTCTCCGCGGTAGGGAAGCTGTTAAGAGGTTTCAACGGAGCTGTGAAGAGTGCCAGAAATGGAGGAAGAATCCAGAGATCCCTAAAATGGCAGACCTACCTCCAGCCAGACTACGCTTATTTCGGCCTCCATTCTATTCTACAGGTATGGACTGTTTCGGCCCTTATGATTTCAAGGTTGGTAGGAGGACTGAAAAGAAATGGGGTATCATTTTTAAGTGCTTAACCACTCGAACAGTGTACATTGATGTCCTACATAACCTTGATGCTGACTCTTTCCTCATGGCCCTCCGACGCTTCACAGCCAGGCGCGGAACCCCCTTTGAACACATATCAGATCAGGGTACCAATTTTAAGGGAGGAGAAAGGGAACTCAGAGAAACCTTTGCAGCTCTTGCCCCTGAACTTCAGGCACAGCTTGCCAGACAACAGATCGAATTCCGTTTCAACCCCCCAAATGCTCCTCACTTCGGAGGTTGCTGGGAGCGAGAAATACGTTCTCTCAAGCAAGCACTAACAGCCACCATCGGAGCTCAGTCGGTAACCTTTGAAGTGCTACAAACGGTGTTAGTGGAGATTGAGGGAATTCTAAACTCAAAACCCTTGGGTTATACTTCCTCTGACATTGCGGATCCAGACCCCATCACTCCAAACTCTCTCTTGATGGGGTGGCTGGATTCCACTCTACCTCCAGTGGTATACCCAGAGTCTGAGCTTATAAGCAGGCGGCGTTGGCGCCACAGCCAAGTTCTTGCAGACCATTTCTGCAGACACTTCCTGAGGTTTTACCTTCCTGGTCTGCAAACCTGTCAGAAGTGGCAAGGGGACATATCTGACACTCAAGTTGGCACCACAGTGATGATCGTTGACCCACAGTTGCCTCGAGCACTTTGGCCAGTGGGACGAGTGTCAGAAGTCTTCCCTGGGGCTGATGGCAGAGTGAGGACAGTTAATGTTAAGGTGGGCAAAAAGACCTACACACGCCCAATAGCACGTATTATACAATTGCCTAGCATTTCTGAGTAATGTAAGACTGTACACCAAAATGTTACTTAGAGGCCTTTTTTGTGATTGTACAGATTCTGTCCCCAGAATCTGGGGGCGGCTGTTAAAAAGGCCATTATATTCATAAGAAGGTGATCATCCCGCCCATAGCGCTTAGTGCAAAGTTGAAAGCGAGTCCGGCGGAGCGCTGACGCAGATGCTGAACTTTTCCGTTATATGTATATTATATAGTTTTATTCATTGTTCGGGTGTTGTGCGTCTATTCAAAAAAAAACACACACATATACTGAAAGCACCCAACTAAGACAACTCTTCAACTTTTTACTAACAACTGAGTTGTTGTGGTGACAAATAAAGGGTTACTCCCATATTTCAACCATTTTTGCCTACGTCTCTTACCGGACACCCTGTGGCGGGTTTCAAACCTAACCAGCAATATACTCCAATGAGAATGTGCTACCAACAGCTAACTCATTTTTTCACTGATCTTTGTCATGGGTGTGTTTGATCCTGTCATTCACCTGTTTTAATTTGAGAGTTAATAATCTAGTACTTGTTCTAATTCACACAGATAGTTTTGGTTTTACTTTCAGTTAGTGTTGCCACCCGTCCCGTATTTACAGCCAAAATGACGCGTCCCGTATCAAATCAATACGGGACGCGATTTGTCCCGTATTTTACATAGGTCCACATTATGCAGCATCCCATGCAAATCACCCCACCCGCATTGTGTGAAGACACATCCTATTCTGCCCCTGATTGGGTAATACTCGCTGCCATCATGGTTTGATTGGTTTGTTTCAGGTTCATGGGCCATGAATCACGGCCAATCAGAGTCAGAGGAGGGCGGGACGCCGCCTCGCCGGTTCTCTCCTGAGGCAGATAGTGTAATGCACCTCAAGTTTTTGATTAGTAACGTTAGATTTCATATGCTGCCTATTAAGAAATAATGTTAATAATGTACATTAATCATGTTATGGTATGATTTGTTTATTAAGGTTAATTTGTACAGTCAGACACATGAGCATTACTTTAATAAGAGATAAGAGAGATATATTTAATACATATTTAATCAAAATATAGTACCTATGTGAATAAAATAAACAACTATTTGTTATGCTTAACCAATTTAAATAATTGCATCATTCAATACTATAGAATTAGCAATAGACAATATAAAAATGGAATAAATAAATACATAAATATATTTACTTACCAATAATAAAAATGTTGTTAAGTGTTTGTAGATATTATATCAGTGTAGCACAGTTAAGTTCGTAGTTGGGGAAGGAAGAGGACAAGGTCGACGAACAACTGCTGACTGAGACTTTATTAGGTTTCAAAAAGGTTCAACAGAAAGACTGTGCAGCGCACAACAACAAAAATAAACAATCCACAAAGGGCTTCACTCCAGGTTCGGTATACACCATCCACAAGGGCTTCTCTCCAAGTTTGGTATACACAATCCACAAGGGCTTCACTCCAAGAACCTCGACACGACTCAGTCAGCAGTTCCCCTCTCTCTCACACACTCCTGCTTCTCACGGCGTTTTATCCTGTCTCCGCGCCAATCACTGGAATGAGAAACAGGTGTTCGTGATTTGTATTCAACCCACTCACTTAAGCCGAGTTCAGACTGCACGATTTTCAAAGTAGTCGGGTCACTGTTCTTTTCACACTGCATGACTATCTTGGCCAGCTTTCAGTCGCTGCTGTGTTCAAACCGCACGATGGATCAGCGACAGAAGGTTTCACACTGCATGACTTTACAATAGGAAGAATCGCCGACAACTCTGTCTGGCACGCAAACTATGTTTCACAACCAAACACACGCGAGATGTGACAATGAAACAACGCGATATCACGCGTGCAGGACCGGAGTTATTATTATTATTAAAAACGGTAGCCCGCAAGAAGCTTGCAATACGAGTTGCCTGTGCGCTGATTTGCAGCGAATATAAGAAAAAGAAAAAACTATGGAGGAGGAAATGGTTGGGGAAACTGTGGATTGTGTGTTCTGCAACGAGAGTTGGAGGTAAATACATAACTTTTCAATGTGCTGCTGTTGCGGATGGTCAAGCAAATGTTTGTGTTTTGTTTCCGTTTGATAGAACTGTAATGTTTATGTGAATGAAGCCATGCTGGCTGATGTTGTGGTCTATAACTCCTCCCCGAACTTCCCGCTGCTCTGTATCTTGCTCTCTCATTGGCTGTCGGTCATCGCCGATGTAGTTTTCAGTCAGAACACTTTTCACACTGCAGGATTTTGAATCGCCGACAGGTCCAGATATTTAGCATGCCAAATATCTCACGGGCGTCGGCGACTCGTCGGTGATTCTCTCAGATCGCGTCTTTGCTCATTCACACTGCGTGATTGTCACTCGCGTGAACGAGCACCGATTTGCCTGTGATTTCGGGCATTTGTCTGCGATTTCTCAAAACCTGTCGGCGAGCCAAAATTGGGGCTAAAATCGTGCAGTCTGAACTCGGCATTACCAAGCGTCTCCCGCTATTCTCTCCGGTTGCAGACCTCGCTGAACCATGCCCCCCTCGCCACAATCATTTACAGTTATTTAGGTGTGGTTTCACTGTTTGGATGGTGTTACTGCAAACAATGACAAATATTTTAGCCAAAATCTTTGTTCACAACAAATGACAATTTACAATTTGTTTAATTTATAATTACTAAGTTATGGATCTGTTAATTTAATAAGTTAATAAAATATGGTTCACATCTCACAAGTTCCTCCAAAAGCTTATTTTTTGTGGTCTCAGTCACACTTTTTTGGCCTATGTTTATTATTGTCATAGCTGTGTATTGAATATGACCACTTAAGTTGTGATAGTGAGAGACTGAGTGCATCTGTTCACACTGATTTCAATAGCAGATATCTTATTATAATGTCCAATGGTATCAATCTTAATATTTTTATGAAAACATTTTTTAAGTTATGATATACCACCACTGGCACGCCATCGGGACTGTGGTCATCGTGGCCCCGAGGGGTGTGGCCCCCGCTGCGGCAGGCGTCCCTTATTTTTCTGTATTGAAGGTGGCAACCCTACTTTCAGTTCAAAACCTTCATATGTGTCTTTACACAGAAAATAAGTCAAAATCATAATGAGGTGCTAATTTCACATAATTTAATGAATTATAAATAGTTAGTTTAATGTTTGTCTGTTGGATTTGATGGCTCTAATGATGTCACTGCTGATGTGACAGTATTTCCTCAATTTGTATAATTTATTTATGCAATAAATACAAAAAACCCCCTGAAAAAATAACAAATAACAATAAACAATATATTTATATAAACATGATCAAAACCTTAAACCTGTCACACACAATCTGCTGCAGTCCTTCTGTCGTCTGATTGATAGTTTAGACTCTCTTATCAAGTTAAATCACCTTCAGCTCAGATTCAGCGTTTCTGCTGTGAAATCTGCACTGATTTATCTAAAGTAAGCATAAGAATAACATTGATATTGTTAGTAATATTTCAAGATGAACACTTACTGAACTGAAGACACTTTGGTTTACTTGATTATCCATACATATTTTAGAAGAGTCTTGTTTAAATATGAGTATCAGATCATCAGGCGTTTGAGGAAGGTTTATTTGTTCATCTGTCAATCATCATTGTATTGCAGTCTTTACAGCAGTGTTTTCCTGTATTTTTAATGAAATAAATGCAGCCTTGTTGAGCAGAAGAGACATTGCAAAATCTCACCCACCCAAAACTTTTGTTAAAGTCCCTGTAAAGTCAATTCTGAGAATTCTTTCTAAACACTTTATAAATGTTACAAATGTATTGCTGAAACACATTACAAAGTCTGTGAATTGAGTAATGCTTAATTGTGAAGTTAGAGCGTTAAACAGTTTTTCACCAAGTCTCTGCTCAGGATTGTTTGGGCGGAGCTAAAATGGGGGTCTAATGACGCACATCGTCCCCCGAGCATAGCCCCTCCCCTAACACTATATAACTGTCGATGACGCACCGAGCGTGGCGCCTACAGCAGCTCACCCGCTCAATCTCGAGTGTCATTACAGTCATACAGCCCTTTGCACATTTAGCTAGTAATGCCTTCGTCATGACTCAAATATTACATGGTTGTATTAAAATATACAATATGCTCGGTCTCCTTATTTAAATTTCCTAAAGCGATGATATGAAGGATTCTAAAGTACGGAAGCCCTAAACGGCCATGGATTATCATTTTTTTCTATCTTGTTTTCTCGTGATCACGACTTATTTTCTCGTGATCTCGAGATAACAAAAGTTGTTTTCTCGTGATCACGATTTATTTTTCTCGTGATCTCGAGAAAACAAAAGTTGTTTTGTCGTGATCACGACTTAATATTTTCTCGTGATCTCGAGATAACAAAAGTTGTTTTCTCGTGATCACGATTTATTTTTCTCGTGATCTCGAGAAAACAAAAGTTGTTTTGTCGTGATCACGACTTAATCTCTGCTCTAAATTACACAAATGTGCCAACAGGTGGCAGTATATTACCAAATATAACTGGTGATGCGCTGTAAATATCCACTTTACTGTATTAGTTCATATTGGCTCAGATTGTACGAGTTTCGGACAGAGAGAGTTTTCGTGATCGCTTTATTTTGTGCAGTATTGTGTGCCTTAAACGATTAACTTAACTGTTAAATGACTGATTATAATTATTTTGCTTGAAAGTGTATCTGTTATCGTAATTGCCTCACCACAGTTTCACGACTGCAATAGTTCGATGTGATACTAAACTTATTGCTTATTAAAACTAATTTTGATGTCACTGTATAGTATTCTGTTTGAACCTTATTGTGTATCTTTAAGACGCTATTTTAATCATCGCAGTTTCAGTGTTCGTTTACCTCACTATGTCACTCAGTGTATATACGAAATATGATTTATAGCCTATGTCATTTAATTCAGTGATAGTGTGTAACCCAGTGGCGAGGCCAGAAATCTTCAAGTGGGTGGACCTTGGCGAAATAGGGTGGACCTCTATTTTTTTGTCTAATATATATATATATATATATATATATATATATATATATATGGGGGGGGGGGGGGTTATTATTATTATTATTATTATTATTTTTAATATTATTTATTTTATTTATTTTTTGCAGCAAATAATTCACAGAAATTTTAAGCAAAATGATTTAAGTTTGCTTGTTTATTTACTCATTTAATAATTCACTTAATTTTATTATCATGGGAGACGTGGACGATATGTGAAACAGTGTCTATTATTTTGCGAGCAACTGGTGATAATGAAAAATACCATGTCGCAATATTGAAAATATTTCCATTTTAAACCATGAAGGCGAGCCATGTTGATATCACACAAACTTTGCGTGAGAGTTATGCGGGTGAAGGAGTAGTCTCAAACTCCAGTCAATTATTCACTACAGAAATTGAAAGTAAAAACTGACTGAGCTTTTGGCATCCGACGCTGCAATAACGGCGCATATTCTCTTTGAGACATTGAGAGATTAATCCAATTTATTTTCTTAATATTTCTCTTGTGGCCCATATAGTGAGAAAAAAAGTATTTTTCATGAATCGAGAAGTATTTCGTGTTAAACAAGTTGTTCTTTAAATGAGGAGTAAGCTATCTAACTAATATTTTATTGTACTCGCAGCACGTTATGTGGTGATGCGCTATGATATCGCGGGGCAAATGAATTGCAATATTAATTTAATAATAAAAGTAGCATGATAATAAGAAAAATAATTGAATAGCCATGCATGCCCATCCGCTATATGCCACTGTGAATGAATAAACGGCGTTCGGGCACGGCATCAAATCGATTAACTCTTTTATCCAAATCCACATGCATGGACCGTTCAGTGTTCAGTACTGCAATGTCCGAGTCTCTCCTATCTCATGGTGTTTCTCACTGTGTTTTTAGTCGGCTCAAGCAAGAAACGACAGCTGCTGTCGCAACTGTATTTTTAATAATAAATGTTTCAAATTATGTATAGGCATTCACAACAGATGACTATTTCCAGACCAAAGTAGTGTCTGAAAATAAAACGAAATATTCTGGCACCTTTGATTGGGTGGGCCAGCTATCAATCTGGGTGGGCCAGTGCCGCCCTGGCCCTTCATTAGCCTCGCCACTGGTGTAACCTATTGTATTTTCTACATTTCTTTGTAGGAAACAACACACATACACATAAACACGCTTCTCAAACAGCATCCCAAAATTGTTTTAGCCTATATCAACTGGATTAAAGTGTAAAATCCTTGGAAATCTGGAGTACTGCACCTCTTTTTAATGGAAGAGGAGGAAGACAGTTAACGCACATCACAGCCTATCCTACATGACGAATAAAAATAACAAACACATTATGTAACATATATATATATATATATATATATTAAATGAGTATGGAAAATAAAGTTGGTTTAATCTAAAAGGTTTTAGAATTATAGAATAATCTGTCATCTTTCCGAATTGCACTCTGCCTGCGCTTGAGATGCTCTGTTAAATATTATGTTAATTACACAAACAAAATGTTAAGCGTAAATTTATTGAACAGTGATTGATTAGCCTATATGTATTTATTTATTTATTGTAAACTTTATTATTAAGTGAAGTAAACATTTAGCTGAAATATCCGCAAGATATAAGAGCGCATGATTTATCCGTTGATCAGATGCGCGTCAAAGTTGTGTTCGTTACTATAGCAACAGTAGAATCCGGGTACAGTGTGTTTCAGAATCAATCACTGTAAAAAGAACTTTTATGTCATGATCACGACAAAACAACTTTTGTTATCTCGAGATCACGAGAAAATTAAGTCGTGATCACGAGAAAACAACTTTTGTTATCTCGAGATCACGAGAAAAATAAGTCGTGATCACGAGAAAACAACTTTTGTTATCTCGAGATCACGAGAAAATTAAGTCGTGATCACGAGAAAACAACTTTTGTTATCTCGAGATCACGAGAAAAATAAGTCGTGATCACGAGAAAACAACTTTTGTTATCTCGAGATCACGAGAAAATAAGTCGTGATCACGAGAAAACGAGATAGAAAAAAAATAATAATCCATGGCCGTTTAGGGCTTCCGTACTAAAGTGATCGTTCTACACCGGATAATTTTACAAACTTTCATCAGACAGCTGGGATTCACAGATAATCCGCTGTTTTTGGTGAATGTGACTGAACAGACCTCGTCCCCCCCCCTCCCGCCTCGGCCTTCTTACCGTCCCGTCGATAACCGATGATATATGGAACCGGACAGAGTCTCTCCCGTCCCGGTGTTACGAGATTTTCGGTTTCTGAGATTTTCGGTTTCAGAAGGCGGAGCTTACATGAATATTAATGATTTTCGCAGACATGCGCGATTGCACGTGCAACTGAGAATTTTAGTTCACATTGTATCTCAAGACATTAGTGGATTATTCCATAAAGGTAATTATATTCTCAGCGTCGCGGCTGATTTATGCCTAAACTACAGTTGTTTTCAACACGTAACAGTTTATAATGTGCTCATTAGTATGCACGATTTGTGCAGTCGTCTGTAACAATGACAGATACTTCGTGTAACAACCTTTAGCTATCGTCTACAATGAGTTCTGCTCCTCGTTCTCTTCCTTTGCGATGTTTTAAAACTCGGTATTTTATTGGTTGTTATCATTAAGTACGTCACTGCCATAACAACTGAAATAAACCTGTATAAATGTTTTTGAGGACTTAGCTATATCTATTATGGTATTGTTCTTAAATTCTTGTTCATTTTGATATGATGTAGGCCTGTTGCTCTTCAAAAGGATTAACATTATTTATGTTTAGGCTCACCAAGGTTGCATTTATTTGATCAAAAATAGGCAAAACAGTAATATTGCAATTTGTGTTCTATTTTAATATATTTTAAATGGCTGTTTATTCCTGTTCCTCCAGTCTTCAGTGTCACATGATCCTTCAGAAATCATTCTAATATGCTGTTTTGCTGCTCAAGAAACATGCTACTATTATCAGTGCTGAAAACAGGAAACCATGATACAGTGCCTGTTGATTCACAGAACAGCAAGTTTGAAGAACAGTATTGAAATCTTTTGTAACATTAGAAATGTCTTTTTCCCCTTTTAAAAAAAAAAAAAAAAAATCTATTTAATTAATCCTTGTTGAATAAACTTCATCTTTGTGAAATTCATTTCTTAAAAAACAAAACAAACAAACAAACAAAAAACTACAGTGATTCCAGACATTCAAATAGTAATTTAATGCAAATGCATTTGTGTAAATTATTTGGGGGCCACTGTCTGTAAAAAGACAACGTTTTGTTGTTATAAAAATAGTTTTAAGTAAATAAAGTCATTAAAATTCAAAGAGAGGTAAAAATGTCAATCTTTGACTAAAAATGTATTTTTTTGATCTGAGAATAGCTTTCTTATGTGTCATATTTTCATATATTAAGGGACTGCTACAGTAGCTAAAGTTTGTTGTTGGCAAGTCCATGGCCCATCTTTTTGTACAAAAACAAAATGTCATTAAATGTCTCACATAATATCATATGTTAACTCCATCACACATTATACAAATCATCTATTAATCAAAAGCAAATCAAGGCCATATTGCCATCTTTATTCCAGGATTTATGATATGTTTTTTCTTTCAAAATTTCAATTTCAAAATTTCATGTGCCCCTAATTAAAACCCCATGAAGAACATGCATGTTTATGAACATTAATGACCAGTGAATTCAGGTTGACTGGGACACTTTTGGCCATTGAGATGACTGGGAAAAAGTTTCCCGATCAACCTTAATATATGTCAAATAATGAATGTTTGTGTATCAAAATAAATTTATATCACTGATCATCATTGTATATCCAGGTAGACAAGTCACACATGGTCAAAACAACGCATGGCAGAGAATAACAAAAGGTTGCAAAAATCTTTATTAGGTCACTGAGTGAGTGAGTGATTTCCAGAGTGATGACCTCATTTTAAATCTTCATAAGGTTAGGTAACAGAAGTACATAGCAATACATCATTGAAATGGCAGCTGCATATTTTTTAACAATATGTTATTTATTTTCCCATTTATTTGTTATATGAAATCAGTATAATCTACTTCAACTCATTCAGGTGTTCTGGGATGCTTGGTTTTATTGAGTAATTGAAAAATTTAACCTTGTGGTGTCAGTGTATCTTTCTTTAATATATATAAACGGAAACCATGAAAAGACAATATATTTTCAGCAATATTTTCAGAATTTTTCACCAACCGGAAAACCAGAGAATATTAGTCTGAACAGGTAAGCTAACACATGTATAATCACACCATTAGTCTGTAGATTACAAAAAATATTTTGTCCACACACAGACACATTTATATGGGATCAGCAGTTACATCGCAAGGTAGCCTATATGGAAGAGCACAACTAGCTGAACTTATAGACGATAGCTGAAGGTTGTTACACGAAGTATCTGTCATTGTTACAGACGACTGCACAAATCGTGCATATAATGAGCACATTATAAACTGTTACGTGTTGAAAACAACTGTAGTTTAGGCATAAGTCAGCCGCGACGCTGAGAATATAATTACCTTTATGGAATAATCCACTAATGTCTTGAGATACAATGTGAACTAAAATTCTCAGTTGCACGTGCAATCGCGCATGTCTGCGAAACTCATTAATATTCATGTAAGCTCCGCCTTCTGAAACCGAAAATCTCAGAAACCGAAAATCTCGTAACACCGGCCCGCGGTTCGCTTGCGTCATCAAACCAGCAGCTGTTTACTAATTTGCTTAGTAACGATGGCACAGGAGAAGGCGGTAAAATGCATTACGTTGCTCTCCTCACTTTTATTTTTTTGTTTTTGAACCGTTGGTTTTGTTCATAACGGCTCTTGCGTCTATCTGCCGCGAATGTAGAATGCTGAAGGCGAGCAGAAATGAGAAACGCTACGCTACAGCTCTCTGCTTGCAGCACGTCAGTCACGCTCGTCGGGAAAGTGAGTGAATCACATTTTTATCAAATAATACGGCATTAATAGCTGTTCACTTCTGCAATTTTGTTCGTTTGCATTCATATCAGAAGCGAACCATACCGGAGTTCACTTGAACCGCACCCCAGACCACCCTTTTACTGTCAATCAGATGACCGTATTTTGTGTGACACGCTTTACAGCAAAGTTTTGATCATGTTGATATATACAGTATAACACGTGATACTGAAGGGTTTACAGATGTAATGTTTTTGGAAACTGATACAAATTTTCAGGATTCTTTGACTTTTGTAACATTTTAATATCTTTACTGTCACTTTTGATCGATTTATATATAAAGGAAAATTCTTACCTTATTTATATGATGATTCTCTCGGTGTCTGAAGCTTCAGATGTGTTTGACCAAAACTAAAGTGAAAGTGAAACTGACTCCAGTTCCTGCAGCACAATCTGACCGGATGTCACGTGACAACATTCCCAACATTACAAAACTGAACTGCAAAAATAATGACTGTTTCTAAACATACAGAAAACTATTTGTTGCATAAATAAAAGATACAAATTGAATACGGTTGCAGCAACATTAGTCATCAAAGCCGACAGACAAACATGAAACTATTTATTGCAGTTTTACATTCATTCAATTATGTGAAATTAGCACCTCATTATGATTTCACTTATTTTCTGTGTAAAGACACAGAACTGAAACTGAAACCAAAACTATTTGAGTCGTGACAAAGTACATTTTGTGTTTTGTTTATTATGATTCAGTCTTTGTTGAATCTTTCAATGCCAAAGAAAGTAATGATTTAACAGTAGTCTATACTTACAGAAAATACTAACTGACCTAAAACAAAAAAAAGTCTTCACAAAAATTGTCAAGGCTTTTGTTTCAGTTCATATTTCCTGTTCTATTTTATGGTTTCATCACCATATTTTACCAATACAGTTATCTCAATTATAACACAAAAAGCCATAAAGACAATCATAAACATCACTCTCTTCAGTCAAAGATGTCCTTCTCACTGTCCACCAGCAGAGGCTCTCCAGCCACACCTGTGTGAAACAGAACGGTCATGTGACATCAGAACGGTCATGTGACATCAGAGCGGTCATGTGACATCAGGTATAGTCACTCTCACCGTCTGATGTGTCCTGCAGTCAAAAATCTTTTCAGCAACCAGTCACCTTTGTTCCAACCCTGTCCCGCCTCTTTGCCCATTTTCAGTTATCCGGGAGTGACGCGCTGCTAATATGGCAGCAGCCACATTTTCGCTTCAGAAATGCTCTTCAGAAATCGAGGGCTGACGTCACGGACACTACGTCCATATTTTTTTACTGTCTGAAATTTTGTGCAGATTTTGATATTTATATGGACAAGAAGTAAGATTAAATTTGGACGCTTGTAATGTAAATCAGTGAGATCTTTATATCAGTATAGCAGATACTTACATAAAATGCAAATATCAGTATCTGCCATTAATATATAAGATGATATTTGAGAGAGGAACAAATAAACTTTCCTTAAAAGCCTGATGATCATATTTGATACATTTGAATATGATTTAAAAAAAAAAAAAAAAAGATTTATGGATTCAGTAACATTTCACTAATCTTACATTGAATCTGTACTTTGCTAAACATCAAAACTCATGGAATTACATTGTCAACCAAAGTAAGACTGTTGTCATTAATCAGACCGGGTTATCAACGGATTGTTTTACAGAAAAATATTCTTGCAGATTCATCTCATCCTCCATGATTTTAACATGATTCATTCTGGTGTGATTTGGCTTTTAAACCTGTAAGATGTCACAATGTTGTTTGTTTATTGTGTGTTTTACATATTTTATACTGCGCCAAAAATCCCCCTTTGGGCTTAAAATAAACTTTGACCTTGACCTTGGATAATCAAATAAAGTGTTCATCTTGAAATATTACTAACAATATCAAAGTTATTCGTACATTTACTTTATTAAAAAAAAAAAAGTCAAGATTTCACAGCAGAAAGACACGTGAACCACAAGCTGAGGGAGGATGTTTTATTAATTATGTGGATCAAATAAATTGTGTTTGAACTGTTGATGAACCTCAGCCAGTTTTGAAGAGCAAAATCTTTTCGCCATCAACAGAGAAGTTGATATAACCGTTCTGTTTATGTGTCACGCTGCAAGCAAAGTTCCCCATAATGCATTGCCAGGTGCCTCCATGCTTTCTCTGAAACTCCTGTAAGGAAAGACAGTATTAATGTTCTACAAACTGACATCAACAAAAAACACTCAATCAAAAAAAAAAAAAAAAAAAAATCAGCTCAAAAATCATTCAGTCTCTCAGTAAAGAACCAACCATCTTTATGTATTCAGCAATATCATCTTCCTCTTCATACATATTCACAGCCAGAAGAGCGACCTGAAGAACCTCATGCTCCATCTCATTACTCATCTCTGATTTATGGATCTCAGTCGATGTCTTCGGCATGGTTGATCTGCAGTCATGAGCACATCAGTGTTTGATTTTAATGGGCAAGTGTGAAATAGGACAGAACCTGGAGATTTTTTGTGATGGTCCAACAACTCTCCATCATGAAGTCCAGCCATATAAACAGGAGTTGTTTGCCTATGACACTATTATCAGATGAAACCAAACTTTAATACCAGCCATAAGTGTGGAGAAGAATTAATGAAAGTTTGGGGTTGGTATTATTTTATCATGATTTTGAAGAAAGTCTCTTCTGCTCAACAAGGCTGCATTTATCTCATCTATAATACAGGAAAACACTGCTGTAAAACCTGACCTGAAATAATAGTCAGAAAATTCAAAATTTAAAAACATATAGCTCATATAATGCAATGCACTGATGATCAAAACCCTGACAAGGTTCCCACTCTTTTTCAGCGATCTTTTTCCAGGACATTTTCAATTTGACCACAACAGGAAAAAAAGACTGGGATCATGTACTAAAGTAGCCTAATATATTGCTCTCTAAGTCTGTCAAAGGCGTAGCTACAGTTTATTGCCATGACTTAACTATAAAATCAGTTTTTAATAAGAGCTCCTAATCATACATTATGACTATGGAAGCTTGTTTCCGCTAACAGAATAAAAAAAACTTGCATGTAAACGTTATGTAAACTCGCAATTGCGAGAAAAAAATTATTAATCATACATTGACAAATTGTTCTCGTTGCCAGTGTCAATCATTGGAACTATTTTAATGTTTTGTTTTACTATTTGAAAATAAAAATACTTGCGCGTGCTACAAGGGGAATGACAACACAAGAGGCGCCACACACAAATGTTGTTCAGGCAACGCGTGCATTGATTATCTTCACTTCATGTAGGCTATATAACAAAACAAATCATAAAACACAACCCTGCCTCTTTTTGTTTTTATTTAAAAAAATATGAAACCCATTAATGTGTGGTTCAGGCAATATGTGCATATGTACTCTGATTATCTTCACTGTACCCTATAATAAAATGAAATAAGACAAAACAACCTTCTCTTTTTGTTGTTGTCAATTTTAATTATCTATCACGGTTCGCAGATGCATTGTTTCCTTCTTGTCGCGTGCTCTGTGTTATGACAGCAGTGGGTGTGTTTGTGTTTGTGTGCGAGTGTGTTTGTGGGTGTGCCCAGGCCACGTGGGTGATCAGTGGACCCAGCTGCCACTCATCACTCTCCCCACCTGCTGCTCATTCCCTCAGTCTTTAAATACTCACCTTATTCATCTCTCCATTGTCAGATCGTTGTTTGGTGTCCTGTTCGTGGTTGTCTTGTCTGTTCCTGACCGGAGTCCCAGTTGTTTGTCGTCTATCTGTGGATTACTGTCTTCGTGCCTTGTCTACTGTCTGGAACCTGGAATCATCTCACCGCCACTCTTCTGTCACCACGTCACGTCACCAGCCGGCCATCTCAGTCCCTGCGCCACCTGAAGCCTGCACGTTTTCATTGACTGTGTTTCTGTTACTGCTTGTTGTTGAATAAACGGCGTTACTTGCATTTGCTTCCTGTAATCAATCATGACAGAACGATCTGACCATGCAACGGAAGCAGCAAGCACTCAGCGGTCTTCACTGGAGGATTTCGTCAACAGCAGCATTCGTCGAATGGAGTCACAGGAGAGAAATCTCAACGAGACGGGAAGAGCCGTGCAGGCCCTCGTGGCGCAGGTATCCGAGCTCACCCAGCAAGTCCAGCTGCTTCGTGCTCCCGCTGCGCCGCCCACACCGGCCGTTTCCCCACCCACACCAGCGAGCGTCGCCGCTTCGGAGCCTCGTCTTCCAGTACCCGAAGCTTATTCAGGTGAACCAGGATTTTGTAGAGCTTTTCTGACACATTGTACTATGCACTTTGCTCTGCAGCCCCGCACTTTCAGCACCGAACAAAGCAGAGTGGCTTTCGTACTGACGCTTTTGACGGGGAAGGCGTCGCTCTGGGGAACGGTGGTGTGGGAGAACCAAGACCCCTGCTGTACCTCGTTCCAGTCACTCTCCGCAGAAATGAAGAGAGTGTTCGACCGCTCAGTCGCGGGGAGAGAAGCCGCCAGACAGTTGGCGGAACTACGCCAAGGAGAGAAGTCGGTGTCTGATTATTCCATCGAATTTCGTACATTGGTGGCAGAGTGTCACTGGAACGAGGAGGCGCAGTGGGACATGTTCCTGCATGGGTTGGCTGACCGTGTTCAAAGGGAGATCTACGCGCTGGACCTCCCCACCATGTTTAATGGTCTCGTCGACCTGGTGCTCCGGGTGGATGCTCGGCTGACCAGGGCCGAGCGGAGAAGTCCAGCCCACAGGAGTGAGGAAGTCCTGAGGTCCAGCGGCGGCGACACGGTCAGTCCCATTCAAGATCATGAGCCCATGCAGGTGGGTCGAGCTCGGCTTTCCCGGGAGGAGCGGGAGAGGCGGAGGTCCCAAGGACTTTGTTTATATTGTGGCAAGGTGGGACATTTCGCTTACAACTGCCCGTTAAAAGGGCAAGCCCGGCAGTAAGTTTGAGGCTACTGTCGGGTGGGATCTCCGCTGGAAAGTCCTCAACCACATCCACCCTCCTCCCGGTGAGATTGGGATGGTCGCATCACCTTCACAACTGCAATGCACTTCTGGATTCCGGGGCAGAAGGTAACTTCATGGACCAATCTTTCACCACCAAGTTCCACATTCCTTTCAAACCACTCACCGACAGAATCGCTGTTCACGCTCTCAATGGACAGACCCTTCCCACCATTTCTCACGTCACTGAAGATATCACCCTGATCATCGCTGGCAACCATTCTGAATGGATTAAATTTTTTATTTTTGATTCCCCTCACACCCCCGTCGTTCTTGGTCATCCTTGGTTCACCAGACACAACCCCCGGGTAGACTGGGTCCAGAACTCCATTGTGGCCTGGAGTGAGGAGTGTCATAAGTCTTGTCTTGTCTCTGCTTGTTCGTCTGTTTCTGGTTCTGTCTTACAGGAGGAAGCAGTGGATCTGTCTACCGTGCCCGTTGAGTACCAGGACCTGAAGGAGGTGTTCAGTAAGTCCAGGGCTGCTTCTCTTCCTCCGCATCGTCCCTACGACTGTGCCATAGATCTAGTACCAGGGAAGTCTCCGCCTAAAGGCAAGTTATATTCACTTTCGGTTCCCGAAAGAGAGGCTATTGAGAAATATATTTCTGATTCACTAGCAGCCGGGTTCATTCGCCATTCCTCTTCTCCAGCGGGGGCGGGGTTCTTTTTTGTGGGGAAGAAGGATGGTTCCCTGCGACCTTGTATTGATTACCGGGGGTTGAACAACATTACTTTAAAGAATACCTATCCTTTGCCGTTAATGTCTTCAGCCTTCGAGAGGTTGCAGGGAGCATCCGTCTTCACAAAATTGGATTTAAGAGATGCTTATCATTTGGTCCGCATCAGGGAGGGTGATGAATGGAAGACCGCCTTTAACACCCCTAGGGGGCACTTTGAATACTTGGTCATGCCGTTCGGGCTTTCCAACTCCCCAGCGGTCTTCCAGGCACTCGTCAATGACGTGCTGAGAGATATGGTCGATCAGTTCTTATATGTCTACCTGGACGACATATTGATTTTTTCCTCATCTCTCCAGGAACACGTACAGCACGTTCGACGAGTGCTTCAGAGGTTGCTAGTGAATGGGCTTTTTGTCAAGGCGGAGAAATGCGTTTTTCATGCACAGTCTGTTCCTTTCCTAGGGTACATCGTGTCGACTGAGGGAGTACACATGGACCCTGAGAAGGTTAAGGCTGTGGTAGATTGGCCAAATCCAGATTCCCAGATTCCAGAAGGCCCTACAGAGGTTTCTGGGGTTCGCCAATTTTTACCGGCGTTTCATTCGCAACTTCAGCCAACTAGCCTCACCTCTGATCGCCTTGACCTCCCCCAAAACTACGTTCAGGTGGTCAGACGCAGCGGAGGCTGCGTTTGCCAAACTGAAGGCTCGCTTTGTTTCGGCCCCTATTCTCGTTGCCCCTGATCCATCACGGCAGTTTGTGGTGGAGGTCGACGCATCAGAGGTGGGGGTAGGTGCAGTGTTGTCCCAGCGTTCTTCCGCAGACGATAAGATGCATCCGTGCACGTTTTTTTCACATCGCTTATCTCCCGCCGAAAGTAACTACGACATTGGTAATCGGGAGTTGCTGGCAGTCAAGTTAGTGTTGGAAGAATGGCGCCACTGGTTAGAGGGCTCTGGGGTACCCTTTATCGTCTGGACCGATCATAAGAACCTAGAATACATCAGAACTGCCAAAAGATTGAACTCCAGGCAGGCTCGGTGGGCACTTTTTTTCGGACGTTTTGATTTTACTCTCTCGTACCGCCCGGGTTCCAAAAACATCAAACCCGACTCGTTGTCTCGTATTTTTGACCGTTCCGAACGCCCGTCTACTCCCGAGTGCATTTTTCCCGAGAGATTAGTTATCTCCACACTCACATGGAAGGTCGAATCGAGAGTCAAGTCGGCTCTAGAAGGGGTAACGCCTCCGCCCGAGTGCCCACCAAACCAATTATTTGTGCCGGAGGGATTACGGTCCATGGTCATTCAGTGGGGTCATTGTTCCAACGTGGCATGTCATCCAGGAGTCAGTCGAACTAAGTTTTTGGTTAAGAAACGATTCTGGTGGCCTCTCATGGCTCGTGACGTTCGCGATTTTGTCTTGGCTTGCTCAGTCTGCGCCGTTGGTAAGACTTCCAATCGTGCCCCAGATGGGTTACTTCAACCGCTGTCAGTCCCTTCGAGACCCTGGTCCCATATCTCGCTAGATTTTGTGACCGCCCTCCCACCCTCCCAAGGGAACACGGTTGTTTTAACCGTAGTGGACCGGTTCTCGAAGGCGGCTCATTTTATTCCCTTGCCCAAATTACCCTCAGCCAAGGAGACAGCGGTTACGGTCATTGATCACGTCTTTCGGATTCATGGCCTCCCGGTAGACGTAGTCTCTGACAGGGGTCCCCAATTCGTTTCCAAATTTTGGCAGGAATTCTGTAGTTTGCTGGGGGCGACTGTTAGTCTG
Source organism: Megalobrama amblycephala (assembly GCF_018812025.1). Lineage (NCBI taxonomy): Eukaryota > Metazoa > Chordata > Actinopteri > Cypriniformes > Xenocyprididae > Megalobrama > Megalobrama amblycephala. The sequence goes on along the minus strand of NC_063055.1, from coordinate 2,568,155 downwards.
TCGTCTGGGTTTCACCCCCAGAGCAATGGTCAGACTGAGAGAGCCAATCAGGATTTGGAGCGAACGTTGCGATGTATGGTCTCCAAGAATCCTTCCTCTTGGAGTCAACAACTCTCAATGGTGGAGTACGCACACAATACTTTACCAGTGTCGTCCACGGGCCTATCTCCGTTTGAATGCAGTGTAGGTTACCAGCCACCTATTTTTCCCAGTCTGGAATCCAAGGTCGCGGTCCCCTCTGCCCACGCCTTTGTCCAGAGGTGCCACCGAACTTGGACGAGGGTGAGGGAACGCACCAAGGCCAAGGCCGATCACCACCGGTCAAGGCCTCCGGTTTACGTCGTCGGTCAAAAAGTGTGGCTTTCTACTAAGGACATTCCTCTCCGATCCGTTTCTAAGAAGCTTGCTCCTAAATTTATTGGCCCGTTCACTGTCACCAAGATCATTAGTCCGGTGGCAGTCCGCCTCAAACTTCCTCCAGTGTACAGGAGGATTCATTCCGTCTTCCATGTCTCCAAAATTAAACCTGTTTTTCATTCTGAGATTAATCCGCCAGCCCCGGTTCCCCCACCGCCGCGTCTCGTAGATGGGGAACCATCTTATTCGGTAAATCGTATTCTGGACTCTAGGCGGAGGGGACGCGGATTTCAGTACTTGGTGGACTGGGAAGGTTACGGTCCGGAGGAGAGGAGTTGGGTTCCTGCCAGGGACATTCTGGATCACACCCTTATCGATGATTACAATCGACAGGTAAGGGAGTCGGGGAATGCCAGGAGGCATTCCTAGGAGGAGGGGTACTGTCACGGTTCGCAGATGCATTGTTTCCTTCTTGTCGCGTGCTCTGTGTTAGGACAGCAGTGGGTGTGTTTGTGTTTGTGTGCGAGTGTGTTTGTGGGTGTGCCCAGGCCACGTGGGTGATCAGTGGACCCAGCTGCCACTCATCACTCTCCCCACCTGCTGCTCATTCCCTCAGTCTTTAAATACTCACCTTATTCATCTCTCCATTGTCAGATCGTTGTTTGGTGTCCTGTTCGTGGTTGTCTTGTCTGTTCCTGACCGGAGTCCCAGTTGTTCGTCGTCTATCTGTGGATTACTGTCTTCGTGCCTTGTCTACTGTCTGGAACCTGGAATCATCTCACCGCCACTCTTCTGTCACCACGTCACGTCACCAGCCGACCATCTCAGTCCCTGCGCCACCTGAAGCCTGCACGTTTTCATTGACTGTGTTTCTGTTACTGCTTGTTGTTGAACAAACGGCGTTACTTGCATTTGCTTCCTGTAATCAATCATGACAATTATCAATAATAACCATTATAAAAGTATAAAATATGACAAGCTATCCACAAGTTTCCTACGCCCCATGAGGCCTTGCGTCAAAAGTGGGAGTGTCTTCCGGTTCGAAGTAAACAAGCTGGACGTGACACTCATTCATTCAACAGTTGACAGTCATTCAAGATTTAGCGATCCAAACTTGCGAATGTTTGACTTTTACTTAAAGATTTAAGATTCCAGCATCAATATTTGAACAATATTTTACAATAAAAAAAAAGTTACAGTAACAGTAATTTATTAATTTATGTCAGGAGTGCAGATCAATCATGCTAAATCTAACTGATATTTATATTGACATAAAAAGAAAATGCATACCTATTATTCAGTTGCACCTTCTTCATTTATTTACGATTACAAGAATGCACAAAACAACTCCATTAAGGCTTTTAAATCCAAAGGCTTACACATTTAGAAATATATTGATAACATACCCTATGTTTGCGTCACTTTTCTGTGCAGTTCTATTAAATTTCCTCTTAAGTGTATAACTTGTGATACTGAAGAGTTTATAGATTTAATATGTCTTTGGAAACTGATACAAATTTTCAGGATTCTTTGGCTTTTGTAACATTTTAAATATCTTTACTGTCACTTTTAAACGATTTATATATAAAGGAAAATTCTTACCTTATTTATGTGGTGATTATATGATGATTCTCTCAGTGTCTGTGAAACTTCACACGTGTTTGACCAAAACTAAAGTGAAAGTGAAACTGACTCCAGAGGCCATTTGCATAACTTAGTCACTATATTACAACCCGTTCTCACTCCTGAGGCGTCAAAAATTGAATCATGGTCAAGCGCCCCCGGCGTCGCTTGGGATAGGCTACGCCAAAGGTAGGCTACTCCTCGGCGTCACTCTAGTCTAGACGAACCGGTAACTCCATTTCTTTCAATGGGAAACCTTCAGCGTCAAAAACTGACGCGAATTTTATTGGTATGAAATCACGCTGAAGAAGTCTCCTTCAGAACACATTGTGATATTTGGCATCAGTTCGTGTGTGCCGAATGTTGGTAAGTAGTCGTAAATACGCTGTTCTAATGTTTGATGTATTTTCTGTTTGCCGATATTAATCAGATTAAAGTTAGCTCCCTCATGTTCAGTCACAGCATTATATCTGTCACCTCCGCTGAGGTTTTGCTTTTCACTGCTTTCTATATTAAATACTAAACTAGGGTGATTAAATACTGTCACGTGACGTGCAACAGACCTTCAATCAGTTAATCATATTCATATCAGGTTCAACCCTACAAACAAGGGACGTCCCCCGGACGTTGTGAACGTCCGTTAAGGTCCGTGTTTGGTCCGCTTTGTAACGTTCGCTGACGGACGTTCGGGGGACATTCAAGTCCTTGCCAGTTTGCGAAAGTACTGACGTCCCTCATCTTATATTTCCATAACAACACTTGCAAAAACCAGTCGCCCATGCGTTGCCTTTTACCAACAGACCTGACACCTTGCAACTCGGACAAAGGACAAATTAAACTAAACCTTGGATTTAAAAGAAGTCGTGTTCCTTAAAAAAATCACTTTAAATATGATAATGGATTTTACAGAAACCATGTTTGGTTTTTTGTGCAGGTTGATAGGCTATTGTGGTTTTAAAAATAGTAGGTCTATTTGAATTGGGTCATTCTAAAATGTCTTAAAATGTATTTCTTTTTCTAACGTTTAAACATACACCACATTATATTACACATTGACTTTATGAATACAAATGACAGCTTTATGATTTTTATTTTTATTTTTTTTTTTTTTGCATGCATTTAAAGACAGCATGTACTTCTCTGGCATTTTTAAACGTTTTTATGAAATATTATTTCTCAATTTTTTCAGAACATGCAGTCAGAGTTACAGAAAAAATAACGATAATGCAAAAAATAAGGAGATTGTGTTTTTTTTTTTATTTTAATCAGGTTAGTTAAAAGTGTGACTGAATGATGTTAATTCAAATTCACAACCATGTATTTGCTATAACAATGAAAATATTTGAAAAACGGTTAAAAACAAGTAATGATGCAATCCTTTACATCTTAATTCTTGAGTGTAGCAGAATTCAATGAATGTAAAATTATTATCATGTCACATATGACACATTTTATTTAATGTGACAGACAAAAACAGTAACACCAGTGACACAATGAATCACCAGTGACATATGTGTAAGACCAAAGATCCTTATTCGTCAACTAGAAATAAGTAGATGGGACTAAATTTTTACATTTGGTATACAATCAAAGACTTATCATTGACATTAGTGGAAGCAGTCAGAGGATCATAAACATTTTAAAAATGTCTGTAAAATATGCTGTCTGTAAAGTTGCTGCTTCTCAGCTGCACTCAATTTAGCCAAATACCTTTAATTTAGCCATATCTGACCAAATGAGGATTAACAATGAGAAAGAAGAGTTATAATCATGTCTTAGTGCTATTTTATGCAAAAGAACTTAATAGCTTTGAATAAAGTTTATCTATATGGGTAACACCAGTGACATTTTTCATGAAAAATGTATTTTACAAAATGGCTGCTGCAAGGTATCAATCCACATGTTGTCAATCATGATATATTCACTAAATTAAGTAGTTTAATCCATTTGTATTCTAGTTTTTAAAAAATCTCTAACAATAATGTAGGTCATACCAGTGACTTCACCTAAAAGCTTCATATTAAATTATGATTTTCTAATTAAAATTTCTGATAACTGAAAAGAGACTTTCCATTGGCCTTTCTTCGTGGATCTTCAGGAAATAGGAAGTAGGAAGTCAAGTGATGCCATCAGTGTGATTTTTATTTTTTTAAAAAAGAGATTTTTTTAAAGGTAACACCAGTGACACAACACCAGGGGTTCATTATATATTTTACAATATTTATTCAGCATTTTTTTTTTTTTTTTTTTTTTTTTTTAATGTAGTTTACATAATATATTTGATAGTTATGCATACATTATATTTGAAATGGTAGAAAAACTGTTTCTGAGCTCAAAATAAAGCACTTTCCCTCTGTACATGACTGTGGGGATGAGCACTTCTGTGGTGTTTGGAATTTTTACAATTAAAAAATGAATATTGCCACGTTGATGGCTCAAGAAGGTTTAATTGTTCAAATAACATATTGTTTCATATTAAAATATATATATAAAAAATTTAATCCTGAAGTGTTTTCAGGTGTTATATTTCTGTAAAGTCTAGGGACAGAAAAGTGGACGTTTCTGTACAATGACCATTCATTGTAAAATGAAGTAAATATTAAAAATGAACAACTTTCATGTTAGCCTATGGAAAAAAATAATGGAGTACTTCAACCTACAAACTAATAAAAGATGTCATCAGATCATGTGTGCCTTCAGCAGTTATCATTTTAAACATCAAAATCATGATCCTACCCCTCAATAGTAGGCTTTATATAAGATAGGGTGAATGCAGACTGAATGGGACATTTTATCCAAATGTTCCAATGATACATGATGTCTCTTCGCACCTTATAACCTACCTCTGTTTGCATTTGACTTGTCACATGACATCAAATATTTGATTATTTTGTCATAGTCAGTTACACTGCTGATAATGTCCTGCTTGCATGTGAAACATGTTATTTTTTTATTTTTTTATTTTTTAAATATAAATATAGCTTGCTATTAAAGACATACTTTTAATCATGGAACTTCCAAATCAGTGAACTTATTACATAAATGCATTTAACATTTAGTTGTGCAACACTCTTTACAGAAGGAAATCCTACAGTTATGTATGAACACAACATCATCATCAAGTGCTGTGCTCGGCACATTGGGCAACAAGTGTCCTCCAACACATCCATGTGGCCACGTTCTCCACATCTTCCCATAGGACACCGACATTCTTCAGGTCTTCGTGGAACATCTGTCTCCACATCTTCCTTGGTCTTCCCTGTCCCCTGCATTCTCCTGGTGGTGTCCACTTCATATCTGTCTTTGGGTGTTGTAGTTTGGTCATGCTTAGGATGTGTCCAGGGAGGTGCACCCTTTGCTCTGTCACAGTTTTTAAAAGTCTTCACGTGGACTCCTCCTTATGATCTCCTTGAAACGTGCAGAACCAATATTGAAAAAATAGTAATTTATCTTTTTCCGTATTGTTGCCTTTATCAAAAAAGCACCAGTGCTCATCCAGAGTTTTGGTAAAAGACATATTCATTTCCATCCACTAGTTCTAGTAATACTGCGACTATAGTCAAATATATGTTTCTGCATGTGTGTATAGCAGGTGTTTGTCCGAACAATTGAAGATAGTGAGAGTGTTCAGGAAAACCCTTTGAAAACAATCAATATTTATGTAATTATGTTTGGTGCTGATAGTGTATTAGAGAAATGACACACTTGACATACTGGACATCATTCTGTGAGTTTGTTATCTTTACATTTAGATGGACTTGCTTCATTAAACCTTTTATTACAGTGTCACTATAGTAAATGTCCACCTTAACTACATCTATGGTTATGATGTCATTATATCACCTGGATAATGTAAATGTAACATACCCGTGAATGTATTTTATAGAAGCATTTTATTGCTGAAAATATTTAACATTTATAGTATGCATCAACTATTTGAATTTGCCTTTCATTTAGTTACAGTAAAAGTGAACAATAATCACAAGGATATTGTATTAAAGTTGAGAATGTAAAATGTTATTTTTTTCCCTATTCTTTAAAGGTAAGAAACATATTTTCACATGAAATTTGACCTCATCTCTTGGTTTGTAAAAATAATACTTCATCATATCGATGTTTTTAGTTATGTTTCACTATAATGCCTCGTTTCCACTGAGCGGTACGGTACGGTTCGGTACGGTACGCATTTTTTTCCGTTTCCATTGTCAAAAGTTGTGAATGGTACCCTAATTCCGAACCGTACCGTACCACTTTTTTGGGACCCTTTCGTTGGGGTACCAAGCATAACAGTACCGTACCAAAAGGGTGGAGCTACACTCTGCAGAACGTTGATTGGTTGACAGAGAATCGTCACTTGCGCGTGCTACAAGGGGAATGACAACACAAGAGGCGCCACACACAAATGTGGTTCAGACAACGCGTGCATTAATTATCTTCACTTCATGTAGGCTATATAACAAAACAAAATATAAAACACAACCCTGCCTCTTTTCGTTTTTATTAAAAAAAAAAAGAAACCTATTAATGTGTGGTTCAGGCAATATGTGCATATGTACTCTGATTATCTTCACTGTATGTAGCCTATAATAAAATGAAATGAGACAAAACAACCTTCTCTTTTTGTTAAACGTCAGTTTTAATTATCAATAATAACCATTATAAATAAAATATGAGAAGCTATACAATAAGAAATAAAGACAAGCAAACAATTCAGTCAAACGTAGGCTACAGCGCACTACAACGGTAAAGTTAAATAAATATATAAAGTTATAAAACTTCACTTTCCCCTCAGCCAAAACGATTTGCCCGGGAACAAATTATAAATTCATGAGACCAAAGAATGCCCGTTATACACAAGATGAATGATATCTTGTTTTTAACCATTACAGAGACATCAGAGCCAGCGGCGAATGTCAGAAGGACTAGCCGAGGTACAGCTGCTCTCGGCTGGATACATGAGCACCGAGCGCCCGGTGATCGCCTGGATCTCACAACTCCGACAACGTCAGATCAAATTTTCAAATAGGCGCTATCTTTATAAATTAACCACAGATTTGAAATTTAAACAACTACATTCTCGCCTGAAAAACTTTTAAAACATTTCATGACACAGTAAAATAGTTTTTAAATTACGCAGGTTTTCTCCTCCGCTTGCTGGTAGGTGCTGCTGCATGGACGTGTGAACTTTGCGATCTTGGTATTCTGAAACGCCGAATGCAAAGCTCGTCTTCTTTTTGTGACAGACAGCCTCAAGCCGAGAAGCAAGAACAAGATCTGCTGTAGTATGTCCTCCATTGTTGTTTACTATATCGTTTTCTTCTTCGCGCGAGAATGACGTCGATCACTATTTTCCGGCTACACCACGCCTATCAAGTAAGGGTACTGTTGGCGGTGGAAACGCAAGCCTGATCAAGTTGTACCGCTCCGAACCGTACCGAACTGTACCGAACCGAACCGTACCGCTCAGTGGAAACGAGGCATAATAGATTGCCTCTGTAACTGGATATATTTTTTTCTCACAATAGGTTGTTTGCAATCACGTGGTTCTGGTGACGCGCGAAATTCCGGTGGAGGGCAAGCAGTGAAAATTAGAATGGAAGAGATAGGGAAAAGTCCGTACTGTGCTGGTTTAGAAAGGTATAAACAGAAAATTACAACATATGTTGGACGTGATCCTTATGTGAAGAGAAGCGACTTTTCCACTGAATTGAAAGACTTGATTGCCATCGAGAAGGTAGATTTAGAGGATGTGAAGCTGCCGTCTCGCCGTGTTCAGTTCTAGTCTGGGTTTGTTTATATCGCGCTGCCTTTCTGCTAGTGATGTTATAAGGCCAGTATTTGAATTTTCTGTCATGATTGTGAAAAATGTCGTCATTGGTGGTCATTTATGCTGAATCTAGAATTGTAATAGGAACTCACGATATCATTCAGGGAAAAAGACTGGACGGTGTAATACAATTTTCGCCTTGGTTGAGGAGGTGAGGGAAGACGACTAGCAAATGTAATAATGTCACTAAATAAACCCACTGCCTTTCACTCAAAATAATCACATACTTAGCTGAGTTTTGTATTTGGTTTTTGTGTAATAATTAACATTGTTTGCGAGTACGACTCACTTGCTGTGAATGATTTTGCACACAGCCACTTCAAAACTGTTCACGAGCTTCTATGGGTTTGATTTTGGTTGTCATTTGTTGAAATAAATACAAAAAATACAGCATGTCGGTGTCCCCTGAATGTCGACCCTCCGATTCTCCTCCTTTGTCATATGGGAAAGTGAATATTTACAAAAACATTAAAACTACAGTTACATTTACATGCTTCCAACAAAGAATGCATCGACTTCTGTCAGCTTGTTGAACACATTTATTTTATTTGGACATTTTCTACCATAGGACGGCTGAAGCAGCAGCGCGTGACTGTTTTCATGGTAACCAGATCAACATTGTGAACAGAATACTACAAAACTGAAGTGAAAACACCAAATTATAATTCAATAGGATAAAATAACTTCTCTTCCCTGCAAATGATTCCATGAAGAATGTGAATATTTAACCAAGTCAAAAACAAAAGGTAAGCAGGTATCCATATTCATTTCAGTATCAGCAGATGCAAAACGTTATAAAAGGCGACAACTTTTAAAAACGGTATAAGTTATGGAAACGATATAAACACCTTTTGGGTTCTCGATTTTAACGATTTGAGCAACCATAAACAACGCAAAACATACGAATTTTGAGCTTTTGTTAGGATTCCTATATAGAAAAATCAGTCCCTGCCCTCCAGACTCATTCGCGCTGCTGCTGTGACGTCATGTGCAAACAACCTATTAAAGGTGATGGAGATGATTTTTTCGTCGACTGAGAATCCAAAGACTGTTACTGAGTTTTTGAAATGAGCGCATGCGTAAGAACAGCCCCCCTCCTTCACAGCTCAAAGGAACACCTCCCAAAACTCGTGCACGAGTATTGGAACACGAGTGTTTACCACCGGCATTCGCTGTGTCGTGTTTTTTGGATTCATTATGTCGGACTCACCGCAGGTAACTCATAATCTGCGCTTGTTATTCCTGTCTCCTGACAAAAACATTGCATGCGGCGCCTGTGGAGTGTGGAAAGTTACTGGAGCGTGCAGCCGGGCTCGTCTCTCACAAGGAACGTCACGGCAGTGATTGACAAGCCAGAGGGCCAATCGTTTACGCGATCATCGCTGATGTTTTTAAGGCCCTACCTCGTGCACAGATGATGTATATTAATATTATTACTTTCAGTGCACCTAATAAATAGTCTTTTATCAGTTAGTAAAGACAGTTTCAAGTATTATTGCGAAAATGTATAAAACAAAACATCCTCTTTAGCACCTTTAACTGATTTTTATATTGTTGTGCAGTAGTTTGGTGACTACTTTTGTCTTTGACATTAAATATTTAAATATGATTACAAAACTGAGTGCATTCATTATGCTTTCGTTATGTTTATTTTAATTCCAAGAGTTCAAATGGTGGAGAATGGTATAAATATGTGATTAAATGTATATCTTTAATATACTACACATCTACTGTAAATGTTAGAAGCACATTAATAGATGCAATTATATCTCTTTCAAATATATGTATGCATCAGTTTAACTACACAAAGGAGTCTTTCGTTTTAAAATGTGATTTTTATTATATTTAATTAGATTAATTACATATTTAAGGAATCTTGTCCCTTTAGCCGGAACCGAAGGAGAGCTGTAGTCATTTACCATAAGTAAGTGTGACGCATCTGTTCAGCTGGGTTGTCATTGGCTGTGACTTTATCGCAGAACTCGCTGTGATTGGACTATCTTTTAACCCATATAAAATGGCACTTTATCTTACAAAGTTTGTTTTAGTGTGAATATTATGTTACTCATACATTAAGTTAACTATAAAGTGTTTCCATGTTGTGAGAAATTACTCCTTTACCGAGATCCAAACCCTAACCCTAGCATCTCTGCCCATTTCAGTGAACTACAGCGCCATGTTTCCCGTTCCATTGATAGAATGACAGAGACATGTGGGTGATGTAGTTTAAAACGTTTAGTAATGAAATGATAAATGTTAAAATAATAAGATCTTTAATGGACAACTCGATATCTAAATATGTTTATTGTGCAAACATTTATTACATATATGAGGGACAGGCTGAAATTTTATATTTTACTGTGAGCACTATTAAAAAACCTTTATGCCAGCTTCCCATGTATGTCTGAAAACTGTGCCCAACAATATTTAGTAATCATAGCATAAGCTGTTGTCCTGACGATTTTCTCTTTGATACGCTTACCAGACTTTGAGTTACAGCCATTTGAAATGTGCATTTTTTTGCTCTTCCAGGGGCCGTTACTGGCCCCTCAGGGGTGGAAGGGCAGTGAAATCTACACAGATGTGTTCATCATGGATAACAAACTTTGTTGAATCACATTTAAATATTGGAGTATTTTATCATTTTCCCCTTTTCCATTCTAACATCACGCTTGTATAGGTTTTGATGGGTGTTGTGAGACCATCTGATGAAATATGGAAATATTTGAACAAAATGTTGTAATACAATAATAATAATAATAATAATAATAATAATAATAATAATAATAATAATAATAATTGATTAATTGAATAGTAGTTGATTATTTCTTTGCTTCTTTTTGTATGAACACCAATAAATATAATGGATGAACCCACAACAACTTGCCATTATCCAGTTGCCAGTGTTGGCAGTAAACTAAAAACTATTTATAAAAAAAAAAAAAAAAAAAATTGATTTATGGATTCACTAATATTTCACTAATCCTATACTGAATCTGTACTTTGCTAAACATCAAAACTCATTGAATCACATTGTCAACCAAAGTAAGATTATTGTCATTAATCAGACCGGGTTATCAACGGATTGTTTTACAGAAAAATATTCTTGCAGATTCATCTCATCCTCCATGATTTTAACATGATTCATTCTGGTGTGATTTGGCTTTTAAACCTGTAAGATGTCAGAATGTTGTTTGTTTATTGTGTGTTTTACATATTTCATACTGCGCCAAAAATCCCCCTTTGGGCTTAAAATAAACTTTGACCTTGACCTTGGATAATCAAATAAACTAAGTGTTCATCTTGAAATATTATTAACAATATCGAAGTTATTCAAACATTTACTTTATTAAAAAAAAAAAAGTCAAGATTTCACAGCAAAGACACGTGAACCACGAGCTGAAGGAGGATGTTTTAATAAATATGTGGATCAAATAAATTGTGTTTGAACTGTTGCTGAACCTCAGCCAGTTTTGAAGAGTGTAATCTTTGTGTCACCAACAGAGAAGTCGATATAACTGTTCGGATTATGTGTCACGCTGTAACCAGAGCTCCCTATAATGCATTGCCAGGTGTTCCCATGCTTTCTGTCAAACTCCTGTAAGGAAACACACAGTATTATTTTTCCACAAAAAAACAGCACATTTTCACAATACTGAAATTTCACTCAGACATTTCAGTCTCTCAGTAAAACTCTAGAACTGACCTTCTTGATGTAGTGAGCAATGTCATTATCCTCTTTGTTATTCACAGCCAGAAGAGCGACCTGAAGAGCCTCACGCTGCATCTCTTCACTCATGTCTGATTTATGGATCGATGTCTTCGGCATGGTTGATCTGTAAACACAGAGTTTGTTTTAATGAGCAAGTGTGAAATAAACAGGACAGAACCTGGAGATTTTTTGTGAACAACTCTTCATCATGAAGTCCAGCTGCTGCCATTTATGATCAGGATTTAAATATCTTAATATCTTAAATATTCTTACCTTTTTTATATGATCATTCTGTCAGTGTCTGTGAAACTTCAGATATGTTTGACCAAAACTAATGTGAAAGTGAAACTGACTCCAGGGGCCAGTTGCATAACTTAGTCACTATATTAAGACTGTGTCTTGACCAACTTGCAGTTAACCAAGGGGTAATCAAATTACACCACACTGTTAAAAATAAATGTAATTTTACAAATAATTGTCTGTATTTTTACAGAATTTTCCCGTTTTGTCATTATACAGTGAAATACCTATTATTTTACAGATTTTTGCTGTAATTTAAATTTACAGGCAATTGCTTGTATTTTGGTATTACATCAAATTTCTGGTTTTTAAAAGGAACTTTTCTGTGTTTTTACAGAATAATGTGTAATTTCACATAAAATGTTGATTCATATTTTACAGATTTTTTCTGTAAAAATAGAAAAAAGGGAACAAGTGTATAACTTCAGAAATCAACAGTCATTCAATATTTTTTTTCTTACTGTTTAAAGATAATTGTGTTGGTTAAGATGAGTTTAATAATTGTATTTGTACATACAGTAGGCCCATGTAGCTTATTATAAATTATGCATTGTTTATCTTACTAATCTTTTAACCTTGTCTTGCAAATGCTCATTTTGATCATTATTTGGCATTGACTTATTCTCCCCTAAATTTTCTAACCACATGTATTATTCATGTACATTTTATGTTTCTCTAATGTTAGCATTTCTAAACGGTGTTCAGTCACATAACTCGGAGCAAAACACTTAAAATTGCAGCAGGTTTCGTTCAATTTTCCATCTTTTTTAAACAAGAAAGATTAGTTATTTATAACAAAGTCCGTTCAAGTGTATATGAGGTACCGCAGTTATTATCTATTTTGAAACGTTGAACACTTTAGCATGGCTAACTACATCAAGACAGGGTTCAGCCCTCAGTAACGTTACACCTTATTGATGATGATCATACTGTGTAGGCCTAACGTATACAGGAAAGCAAATGATACTAGAATATAAACAACATAATAAATTGCATATCTTGAGTGCATGTGTTCTGAAGGTGAACAGCACCTTGTGGTGCCATCCCAAAGAGGCACAAAATCACTTTTACTGACCTTTACCTGGACTGTTCCATGCTGGAATAACTTGACTAACTCCAACCATTTTAAAGAGACTGCTAATGATGCATGTTTCTTTTTTTCTTTTGTGAACATGTGACCTATTAGTCCTGTTTAACTAAAAAAAACAAACAAAAAACCCACCTTTCTATGCATACTGTGCAAGACTAGCTGGAAATTGTCGCTGCATTTATTGTTGCTTCCATTGTACTCCTAATTTGTAAGTCGCTTTGGATACAATGTAATTGTATATGTATAAAATAACAGCAATATTACAGTATAAAGGAATACAGCAATTGTCTTTTAATGTAGATATTTTTGCATGTTGTAAGTTATATAGTAAGCTTGCATTTCCTATAATTCAAGTAACTTGACATATTAAGTGTTATGTACATTGATTAATACTGTAAATGTGCATGTTCATTCCTTTCATTAAATGTATTCTGTACTATATTTTGTTAATTTAGCAGAATTGGTTTTAAATTAGATAGTTGTATGTATTTCCAAGTACTTAATTTAGAGGTTGATTGAAGTTGTGAGTGATTCCGTAAAAAAATAAAGATTAATACTGTAAATATGCAAATATTTGTTTTTGAATTTATGTGCTAATTGCATTTTTATAAATAAATTCTTAGTTATTGTACATGGAAAATCTATATTTTAAAAGTAAATCACTGTGTATGGACAGAGCAGCTTTATAAAATAACTCATAAAAACCTTAAATTCGCAGAGATTAACCTGAAAGTTAGTTGTTTTCTATGTAATTTGACATAATTTATCAGTTTTTCCATGGTTTAATAAATGATTATCAACAGTAATATACTGTAATTTAATGAATTTTGACTGTAAAGTCTGTTCTGTATTTTTACTGTTTTTTGCATGTAATTTTGTGAAATGTTTTTTTGCTGTAATTTAACGGAATCCGTCTGGAAACTCTCCTGCCAGACTTTGTACCTTTTTTTTTTTACAGTGCAATCTACCTTTTTATGTAACAGACTTTAAACAATTAGGAAGTAAACCAAAAAGTACACAAAAAGTACATTTTGTGTTTTGTTTATTATGATTCAGTCTTTGTTGAATCTTTCAATGCCAAAGAAAGTAATGATTTAACAGTGGCCTATACTTACAGAAAATACTAATTGACCTAAAACTAAACAAAGTCATCACTCTCTTCAGTTTAAATTTGTACAAACAAACATTTCTAAAATCTCATGGCGTAGAATCATTTGTCTCAGTATTTGCATGTATGTGATGTAATTTCTCTCTCTCTTCACTCTTGGATTTAAAACAAAATATTATGCATGACTATTATTATTAAAAAGCACCATCAACTACTATTATGTAGCAGGTTTCTCAACTTTTAAACTTTAAACACACTCACATCTCTCCCTAAATGTCTCTTTTGCAATGACCATCACACACTCACATACACACACACTCACATACACACACACACACACACACACACACACACACACACACACACACTGCGGTCCTTTGGTTCCCTGTATTTCCACTGGATGTGGTCAAAGATGTCCTTCTCACTGTCCACCAGCAGAGGCTCTCCAGCCACACCTGTGTGAAACAGAGCGGTCATGGGAGATCAGAGCGGTCATGTGACATCAGGTACAGTCACTCTCACCGTCTGATGTCTGCTGCAGTCAAAACTCTCAGACTCCAGAAACAAAGTTGTGTTGAGCAGCTGCCGGGGTTTATATGAACACTTTTAAAGAAGAACTGTCACTGGATAGACAGTAAATCAGCAGCAACTGAACTAGACTTTTGAATGGACAGAAACTCAGAGAAACTGTTGTTCAGCTGAAGTCAGTTCAGAGTTGATTCAGTTCTGTTATGAACATCATCAATTATTAAATTAGTTCAGTTCATCTAATTGTCACTGTGCAGCTCAGTTCAGATCTCAAACAGCAGCGTCAGTAAAGTCAGATCAGTGATATTGTTGAAATATAAATGACAGAGACGATAAACTCCCATAAAGTGTTCAGTCCAACTAGAGTTGTCAAAAATAATGTTGTGTCGATACATATTAATACAGAAATATCTGAAACTGTTCCAATAGTCATTTTCTGCAGTATCGATACACTGATATCAGCTGTGTGTTCTCTCTCTCTCTTCTCTGACAGTGAATCGACACACACTTTCTCCTCTCATTCACTCCGGTTCAATAGTGCTTGTATTGGGCATCATTTCACTCATTTTCGCAGGTTTCGCACTCACACTAAAAACACGCCACTGACTCTATATAAGTGCCGCTCTCATAAAGCCGCTTCTCAAACAGCTCATGAGAAACCTTTTTCGTGGTTTATTAAATGGTCAAATACACACAAAATTATGTCAAAATGCTCGTCTTTGCACGTATTCAGGTAAACACAGTCAGTTTTGGAACATAAACAGAAATAAAAGCATGTTGTGTATCAGTATATTAGATCTTAAAGTGACATCAGCCTAATAAACCTGCTGCTGTCTGTCATTAATGATAATCAAAGAACAAAAGACAAAGAGAAAATCAATAAATATTGAAATGTGTTCATTTAGATGTTTATTTATAACCAAGGTTTGAAATAATTTATTTTAAATTATTCACAGCAGACAAATGAAACTGAAAAAAAAATTTGTAGACATAAAGTCTATGAAATTAATGCTAACATGATGACATTTAACCCTGTAAAGCCTGATATATATAACCTTTATTGAGCCTTTAGAGAAAGTATAGAAATATAAAGTTTGTATATGTGATTTTTTTGAGTATCATATTTTATATATTTCTATACACATTATTTTATGTCTCAATTATTATATGAGCACAATATATGATATACTGAGAATATTGAACTCATACTCGAAGAGTTAAACAAACAGTTCAATTTCATTCAGAGACACAAACATCAAAATTATGAAATTTGGTGCAGATGCTGATATTTATATGGACAAAAAGTAAGATGAATTTCTGATGCTTGTAATGTAAATCAGTAAGGTCTTTATAACAGTATAGCAGATACTTAGATAAAATGCATATAAATATCAATATCTGCCAATAATGTAGTAAGATGATATTTAAATGCTTAGTTTTATGATCAAAGCTCTGTAGTTTTAAAGCATGAGTTTTAGAACATGATTTTTCTTTTCTTAAAAAAAATGGATTCTCTAAGATTTCACTAATCTTCTTCTATTGAATCTGTACTTTGCTTTTCTATTTGCTGTTGGTGTGTGTTAGAATCAATCTCAATCACAGGTAGATTATTTTTAGTCTCAGTCATCAGGCAGACACAGAGCAAGTGTGATAGAAAGCATTCTCACATTTATTCAGAAGAACGGTCATATTTATAGGTCAAACAACATCTTGTCTTGAGCGTCCAATCAAACTACTTAAAGTCAGCATGAAATCAAAATTGACACTATTTACTAGTCTTGTGGTGAACAATTAATACGTGTAAGTTTATATACAGAAAAAAAAAGTTTGTCGTGGTAATCTTTAATCAAAATCTAAAAAGTTACTTCTGTTCTGGAATGGGATTCCTTCCTTATTATAATGTTTACAGTTCCTTCCCTGATAACGTCAGTTCTACGGTTTGGGTTGAAAACGCTTAAACCACTCCCCTCCAACCGTTAGTCTGCTTTGAGCGAGAGATGGAGAGGAGGAGCGCTAAAGTAAAACCCTACTCTTCATCTCATCCACTGTTCATGAATTTAATTTCTTCTGGTATGAATTATAGTATCCCTACTTGAAATCAGTCGGTACAGTCATTCTTTTATTCCCACTGCAGTAAAGATTTTACACTGTGAGATGTCAGAATGTTGTGTTTGCTGTTTGTGTGTTGTTTATTATGCAGATTTGAAGAGTGTAATGTTTTTGCCACCAACAGAGAAGCTGATATAAGTGTTCCCTTGAAATGTCCCGTAGTAACTAAAGTTCCCCACAATGCATTGCCACTAGTTCCCATGCCTTCTGTCAAACTCCTGTAAGGAAACACACAGTATTAATGTTCCACAAACTCACATCAACAAAAACACTCAATCTCCACCACCATCAAAAAACCCCCCAAAAAAACAAACACATTGTTCACAATACTAAAACTGCATTTCTCTGAGAAATTTCAGTCTCTCAGTAAAACTCTAGAACTGACCTTCACAATGTAGAGAGCAATGTCATATCCACTTGTGTACATATTCACAGCCAAAAGAGCGACCTGAAGAGCCTCACGCTGCATCTCATCACTCATCTTTGAATCATGGATCTCCATCGATGTCTTCGACATGGTTGATCTGCAGCTGTGAACACAGATTCTGTTTAATGATCAAGTGTGAAAGTAATTAAACAGGACAGAATCTGAAAATGAACACATTTTTAGTGATGGTCCAACAATTCTTCATAATGAAGGCCAGAGTTATCCCTGTAAAGCCTGACCTGAAATAATAGTCAGAAAACAGTTTTTTAAAAAACAGTTTATTGAATCTTTAGATTTTTTTATTTTAAAAAAAGCATATGTGTTTTTGTTAAAGGAAACATCATGACAATCTGACTTTTCCTGTATTTACAGTTTTTCTCGATTGCGTAAACACTATAACCAGGCTTTTGAACTATAATTTCAAACCATAACGCCATTCATCAAAAAGCACACCCATTTCCCTAAACTATAAACACTATTCCCGTTTTGTCACATAAATCAGATTTGTTGAACTGTCACTGCAAAACTCTACACACAAATCCCTTCATTTCTCATTGCCTACACCATGTTGTCATTTAGAAAGCACTAGCATTCAATTAGGGGTTCAAGCATGAAGTGCTGAAACCCTATTGTAATTGCTCAGATTTTTATTTTATTTCTTCTTTGCTAAAACTGATCGTGCAGCCCAAACCGTAAGGCCTAGAGACTTGAAACTTTGTTGAATGGTAGTAGTCTTGCTCGCTACTCAGATACCCGGGCTCGTCAAAATAGGTGGCGCTACAGCAATCAAAAGTTGAAAATCGCTAATAACTCCTAGATCGTTTGACCTAGAATCAAGTGTTTTATATCATTGGCATCCTTGGCTCAAGACGGACAAAACGTTTATCTCCGATTTCATTTCCGTCTGTAAAAAATTTTCTGCCATTTTGAATTTTGTCCAAAACCTACTTTTGCAAATTAGTCCTAGGTTCTTCACCCGATCAGAACCAAACCAGTGCAGAAATGTTCTCTGGAGTGGGAATATCAATAATTATCAAAACGTACAATGTGGGCGGAGCCACTTTTACTAAAATGGCTATAACTCAAGAACGAAATGAGATATTTGCACCAAACTCGGAACACATGTGTATGGGCTCAATCTTTGGTCACTATAAAAAAGTCGTGAGCTATAACTTGAAAAAAACCTGAAAACAGCTGTGACTATGCACTCTTTCATCCGATTGACTTGAAATTTGATATGCAGTGTCTTGGTCCAAGGGGGCATGATTGTCTATGAGGACATTGGTGTATCTCAAAAAACATGGCCGCCATCAGACAATGAAGTTTGAGCACCTGTTAGACAAGGTTAAACGGAGGCCGATCGGAACGAAACTCGATGGGCATGTTTGACTAGTCCTCAGTAATCACGTGGTGTTTGAAAGATCCACACACATATCATTTGATAGATCTCCTCATGCTGAACCAATGCTGTCAATCAAATCGTTCATTAATTATTTACAAATATGTGAAAAACTTTGGAATGAAACCAGTGTAGGACAATTCTATGGACTCTCTCGATCAATAATTATCAAAAAATTTTGATCTTTAATCTTTGGATCGCTATAACAGGGTCATTTACAAAATGGGCGTGGCAAAATATACTCAAAAGCCTATAATTCATAAACGAAAACTCAGAACTTCACGAAATTAAGTGAGCACATGCAACATATGACTGATGCCGATTTTTATGGAGATCGGACCATAGGTGGCGCTATAACTGAAAAAGCTTTAAAATCCATATATTTTCAATGGTAAATTGCCTGTTTTGGCTGAAAATTGTCAGTTCCTTCTATGATTTACTCGGTCTTGGAGGGTCTGGTCTTGACTACACCTCTGGTTAACCTTCCTGACACATTCACTGTGTTAAAATCATTGACTCAATGAATGTGTCAGAATTAACACAACAAGCATCGTCCCTAAACTCACCCATTGATGTGTAAGAATTTAACACAGTTTGAGTCAGTTTTAACATCCTTTCTAAGAGTGTAGTGCCGCCCCTGGGGTAAGCAGATAAACATCAAATTTTCTTTTTTGGGTGAACTATCCCTTTAACACAGTTTTTAGTGATGATCCAACAGCTCTTCATCATGAAGTCCAGCTGCTCACCTTTAATGAGCAGGAACTGTTGGTCCATAATACTATTATCAGATGAAACCTAACTTTAATACCACAGTCAAGTAGGAAATCAGTGAAAAGTGGAATTAACAAAAGTTTGGGGTCGGTAAGATTTTGCAATGTCTCTTCTGCTCAACAAGGCTGCATTTATTTAATTAAAAATACAGGAAAACACTGCCGTAAAGACTGCAATACAATGATGATTGACAGATGAACAAATAAACCTTCCTCAAATGTCTGATGATCTGATACTCAAATTTGAACAACACTCTAAAATATGTATGGATAAACAAAATCTATAGTAAAAAAAGTCTCTTCAGTTCAGTAAGTGTTCATCTTTAAATATTACTAACAATATCAATGTTATTCTTATGTTTCCTTTAGATAAATCAGTGCAGATTTCACAGCAGAAACACTGAATCATGAGCTGAAGGTGATTTAACTTGATAAGAGAGTCTAAACTATCAATCAGACGACAGAAGGACTGAAGCAGATTGTGTGTGACAGGTTTAAGGTTTTGATCATGTTGATATATATATCAACATATAAAATTCGTACCTTTTTTATGTGGTGATTATATGACGATTTTCTCAGTGTCTGTGAAGCTTCAGACGTGTTTGACTGAAACTAATGTGAAAGTGAAACTGACTTCACCTGCTCTTACACAATCTGACCAGATCTCACTTGACAACATTCCAACATTACAAAACTGATTTGCAAAAAACTGTTTCTACACATACAGAAAATCAAACCAAAGCATGTGGGACACTTCTTAAGAATGTTTTTATTATTATTATTATTATTTATTGCATAAATAAATTATACAAATTGAGGTAATACCGTCACCTCATCAGACACATGAAGCAGCAACATCATTACAGTCAAAGCAACAAACGTGAAACTCTTCATTACAGTTTTACATTCATTAGATTATGTGAAATTAGCACCTCATTATGATTGTCACTTGTTTTTTATATAAAGACGCATATGAAGGTTTTGAACTGAAACTAAAACCAAGTATTTGTGTAAATTGTAGAACAAGTAGGACTAGATTTTTAACGCTCAAATTAAAATGATGAATGAAGGGATCAAACACACCCATGACACTGATCAGTTCTCTCATATTATCCCAATACATTTATCTCAGTTATAGACCATAATCAGGGCCTGTGGCGGGTAAGACAGCCACTCCCTTTAGCCACTTTGGCGGGTTGAATATAATTTCAGCCTACAGCCAAATTAAAGGTAGCTAAGCTCGTCGTAGCACAAAATTACAATCCGATCACAATTCTTTATCGATTAACTTGCAGTGAAGGCAGAATCAATTACCAAACACACGGGATGCTCAAATTCACTATATACACTAGTGATGGGCGCTTTCAAAACACTGCATCATGAAGCCTCGAAGCTTTACGAATCTTTTGTTTCGAATCAGTAGTTCTGAGGGTGTTTCAAACGGCCAGAGTCACGTGATTTCAGTAAATGAGGCTTTCATTTCTTTGAAAAGCTTTGTTTCTCCCATCACTACTATACACAGAATTGGGCTTTCACACAAAAACCCATATTTTGCAGCATCTCGGGCCTTGTGAGTGGTGTCTACTCTCCACTTTTTCACCGCATTGGAGAGCTGGTCAGTGACGTCACAGGAACACGGGGACCAGGCGTGAGACAATGGGACGTGACTATGAAAGTGAAAGTAAAAAAGAGAGACTCTGGGAAAGAGAGAAAAATATTAACAACACAAGGACGTAGAAATGATGTAGAAGCGTTCCTCAAAAGTGTGTGATTGGCTGCTGCGGCTGGAGTGACACGATTCTACGTCATTCAGTTCTGAGCGCTTCTCTGCATTTATTCACGAGAATGAACTCTTGTAACCCAATTACATTACAGCAGAGAATTCAAACAACATGCGGAGGAATTTCACATACTCTAGTGCTCTAAACATGAACCAGCACCATGTATCTGCATATATTTAATCATGTCTTCTTTCAAATGAAATATATATGCACAAATAAGGACCCTGATGACATTAGGAATTATTCTGATACACAGAAGACAATGATGTAGACTGAAAATTCAAAGATTGGACAAAAAAGTAACTATGCCTTAATTATTTCTGCGTTAAACTGATGTCATTTGTTCAGAGATGTAGTTCTCGTAAAAGTAATGAAAATATTATTAGACCATTTAAATGTTCTTCCACATTTCTCCCTCGATACTGGGAGTTTGTTGTCATAGGGTTCGATTTTTAAAACACTTCAAGTGCTGCCAACTGTTTGGAGACTGGGTTGCATGAGCATGTTTTATTGGTTATTATAACTAATGCTAACATGATGACATGATTTAACCCTGTAAAGCCTGATAGTGAACCTCCAGACAAAGTATAAAAAATGTAAAAACAAATTTTGTGCAGATTCTGATATTTATATGAACAAGAAGTAAGATTAAATTCTGATGTTTGTAATGTAAATCAGTGAGATCTTTATAACAGTATAGCACATACTTACATAAAATGCAAATATCAGTATCTGCTATTAATGTATGATATTTGAGAGATGAACAAATAATTTTTTTCTTAAAACCCTGATGATCATATTATATTTGAACATGATTTTTCAAAAAAAAAAGAAAAAAGAAAAAAAAAATTATGGATTCAGTAACATATTGAATCTGTACTTTGCTAAACATCAAAACTCATTGAATGACATTGTCAACCAAAGTAAGATTATTGTCATTAATCAGACCGGGTTATCAATGGATTGTTTCACAGAAAGATATTCTTGCAGATTCATCTCATCCTCCATGATTTTAACATGATTCATTCTGGTGTGATTTGGCTTTTAAACCTGTAAGATGTCACAATGTTGTTTGTTTATTGTGTGTTTTACATATTTTATGCTGCACCAAAAATCCCTCTTTGGGGTTAAAATAAACTTTGACCTTGACCTTGGATAATCAAATAAAGTGTTCATCTTGAAATATTACTAACAATATCAATATAACAACAATAATAAGTTATTCGTACATTTACTTTATATAAAAAAAAAAAGTCAAGATTTCTCAGCAGAAAGACACATGAACCACAAGCTGAAGGAGGATGATTTATTAATTATGTGGATCAAATAAATTGTGTTTGAACTGTTGATGAACCTCAGTCAGTTTTGAAGAGCAAAATTCTTTCGCCATCAACAGAGAAAAGGATCAAACTGTTCTTATTATGTGTCACGCTGTAAGCAAAGTTCCCCACAATGCATTGCCAGTTTTTCTCATGCCTTTTCTCAAACTCCTGTAAGGAAAGACACAGTATTAATGTTCCACAAACTCACATCAACAAAAACACTCAATCAAAAAAAAAAAAAAAAAAAAAATCAGAGCACTTTTTCTCAATACTGAATCAACTACATTTCACTCAGACATTTCAGTCTCTCAGTAAAACTCTAGAACTGACCGTCTTGATGTAATCAGCAATGTCCATGCTATTTTTGTACATATTCACAGCCAGAAGAGCGACCTGAAGAACCTCACGCTCCATCTCATTACTCATCCTTGATTTATGGATCTCAGTCGATGTCTTCGGCATGGTTGATCTGCAGTCATGAGCACATCAGTGTTTGATTTTAATGAGCAAGTGTGAAATAAACAGGACAGAACCTGGAGATTTTTTGTGATGGTCCAACAACTCTCCATCATGAAGTCCAGCCTTATGAACAGGAGTTGTTTGCCTATGACACTATTATCAGATGAAACCAAACTTTAATACCAGCCATAAGTGTGGAGAAGAATTAATGAAAGTTTGGGGTCGGTAATATTTTAACCTGACTTGAAATAATAGTCAGAAAACTGAACATTTAAAAACTTGGGGTGGGGTGGGGTGGGGTGGGGGGGGGGGGGGGGGGGAGATTGGGGTGGGGTGGGTTAAATGAGTTATTTATTCATTGAGTGGATAACTCCTATCCTATATTTGTGGGTAATGTAGGGTGGAGGATTCCAATATCTTTTCTCTTGGTTAAGGTTTAGTTAAGGAGGGAGGGAAGTTAAATGTTTAGTTTTTTTCTTTTGGGGATATATAGGTAATTTAGTATTAGGAAGTCTGCCTCTCTGCTCAGTGTTTTGCCTGCCTGCTGTCTGACCTACGCTCGAAGCTTCGTGGAGTTTATCCTAAATCTTTCTCTTTATTCCTATTCACATAATATAACTTTCTTATTTTTCACTAGATTACTTAACCTATTGCATAGTATTACTAAACGGAACGATTTATTACTAGTAATCTACCAGCGTAATCACCTAGTGTCAGCCATAGCCCGCTAGCCTGCTAGCTACCGTCTATTTTTTTCCTCTAAACTAACCTTCCTTGTCGATCTAATGGCGGATTTATCCGATGTATGTTATTCTGATCTGTCCTCGCCAGATCGGGAAGCTGTGGAGACTTTGCTGCCCGGCATTCATCGATCCACCGCGAGGTACAGCGTCCCGCACATCACCCTTGCCCCAGGCACCGGCAAGCGACCGAGACATCCAGCTAGCGAGTCCCGTGTGCGATGCAGCTTTTCGGACGGCGTACAAAAACACGGTCAGTCATGTCCGACGATTATCATGTGTATTAACTGCAACATGTACAGCTTAGCTCTTTCTGTCAGCAGTGAGACTTACACATGTGATAAATGCAGGGATATTGTCAGGCTGACAGAGAGAATCTCAGAATTAGAGACACGCATCCAAACTTTAATTGAGGATAGTGAGAATGAAAGGGCCTTAGATACTGCTTTGGATGCGACTAGCCTAGTAAACACTGCACATTCGGTTCCGGTTGTAGAAGCCACGCAGCAGGCTAACTGGGTGACTGTGAGGCGGCATAGTGGCAAGAACAAACACCACTCTTCCGTTCCGATTAGAACATCAAACAGGTTCTCCCCACTCAGTGACGCACCCACTGAGAATCCTGTTGAAAGTGCCCTAGTTATTGGCGATTCTATTACACGGAACGTGAAAATAGAGACACCAGCCACCATAGTCACATGTTTGCCGGGGGCCAGAGCACCTGACATCAAAGCAAATTTAAAAGTGCTGGCTAATGCTAAACGTAAATATTCTAAAATCATTATCCACGTCGGCACAAATGATGTTCGACTTCGTCAGTCGGAGATCACTAAAATTAACATTAAAGAGGTGTGTGAACTCGCAAATTCAATGTCAGCAGAAGTAATTTGTTCTGGCCCTCTTCCTGTTCGTCGGAGTGATGAGATAGTTAGCAGGTTATCATCACTCAATGGCTGGCTGTCTAAGTGGTGTCCGCAGAATAATATAGGTTTCATAGACAATTGGAAAAGCTTTTGGGGCAGACCTGATCTGTTGAAAAGAGATGGTATTCATCCCTCCCGGGATGGTGCTGCTCTTCTATCTAGAAATTTGGCAAATAGTCTTAGAGCTAAACCATGACAAACCAGGGCCCAGATCAGGACGCAGACAAACTGGCTAAACCGACCGTCTGCTAGCTGCCTCACGTCACAGAACTCAAATAATTCACAGCACATAGAAACTCTTTCACCTAGATATTATCACATAGAGACTGTGTCTGTACCTCGAACTAGTAAATACAAAAAACTTCCGAAACCTTTTAAGGGTAAAAATTTAATTGATGTTCAAAAAATGAAAATCACAGATAAATTAGATAAACAAATGATAAAGCTTGGGCTACTGAATATTAGATCTATTTCTTCAAAAGCACTTATTGTAAATGAAATTATCACAGAAAATAAACTAGACTTGCTGTGTTTGACAGAAACCTGGCTAAAACCAGACGATTACATTATTTTAAATGAGTCTAGTCCTCAAGGTTATGACTATCGACACAATCCTCGACAGAAAGGCAAAGGGGGAGGTGTTGCTGTAATTTATAGTAATATATTCAGAATCATTCAAAAGAATTTCAAATATAACTCCTTTGAAGTGATGGTGCTTTATGTAACATTATGTAAGTTGACATTTGTGCTGGCTACTGTATACAGGCCACCAGGGCACCATACTGACTTTATCAAAGAATTTGCTGATTTTCTATCAGAGTTAGTACTGGCTGCGGATAAAGTCCTTGTTGTTGGTGATTTTAATATCCATGTAGATAATAATAAAGACGCATTTGGATTGGCATTTGCAGACATTTTAAACTCTATTGGAGTTAGACAACACGTGTCAGGACCCACTCATTGTCGTAATCATACCTTAGATCTAATACTGTCGCATGGAATTGATATTGATGCTGTTGAAATTCTACAGCAGAGCGATGATATATCAGATCATTATTTAGTGTCGTGTATAATACAGTTAGCCAAGGCTACAAAACCACCACCCAGCCATATATATGGTAGAACCATCACTTCTACCACTAAAGATTGCTTTATAAATAATCTCCCCGAGCAGTTTCATCGCCTTAGTACACCTGACAACTTAGAAGAACTCGATGCTGCAACAGAAACTATTGGCTCTCTCTTTTCCAGCACATTAGATGCAGTCGCTCCTTTACGTCTAAAGAAGATTAAGGAAACTAATCCAACGCCGTGGTATGATGAGCACACTCGGGCTCTAAAACGAGCTGTGAGAAAAGCTGAACGTAGTTGGAAGAAAACAAAACTAGAAGTTTTTCGCCTTTCGTGGAAAGAAAAAATGATTGAGTACAGAACGGCTATAAGAAATGCTAGATCTACTTATTTTTCAAATCTCTTAATAGAAAACAAACATAATCCTAGGTACTTATTTGACACAGTGGCTAAATTAACTAGAAACAGAGGTTCAACTGCTGACGTTTCCAAAGAGCACAGCAGTAATGACTTTATGAACTTCTTTACTTGCAAGATTGACAATATTAGAGAGAAAATTATAAACATGCAACCGTCTACAGTTTCGCTTCAGACAGTGCACTGTAGTGTCCCTGAGGTAAAACTAGAATCATTCGCCGCTATAGGAGAGGAAGAATTATCTAAACTTATCAAATCATCAAAATCAACAACATGTATGTTAGACCCAATGCCGACTAAACTACTGAAAGAAATGCTTCCAGAGGTCGTAGGTCCACTTCTTGATATAATTAATTCATCGTTAACACTAGGATACGTGCCAAAAACTTTTAAGCAGGCTATTATTAAACCTCTTATTAAAAAACCTCAACTAGATCCGAGAGATTTAGTAAATTACAGGCCAATCTCGAATCTACCTTTTCTGTCAAAGATACTAGAAAAGGCAGTTTCAACACAACTGTGCTCCTTTTTAGAAAGAAATGGAATCTGTGAGGATTTCCAGTCAGGATTTAGACCATACCATAGTACTGAGACTGCTCTCGTTAGAGTTACAAACGATCTACTCTTATCATCCGATCGTGGCTGTATTTCTCTATTAGTGTTATTAGATCTCAGTGCTGCTTTTGACACTATCGATCACAACATTCTTTTAAAAAGACTTGAAAACTATATTGGCATTAGTGGAATTGCTTTGGCATGGTTCAAATCTTACTTATCTGACCGTTATCAGTCTGTAGTAGTTAATGAAGAGATGTCGTATCGATCACAAGTTCAATATGGAGTACCACAAGGCTCAGTACTAGGACCGTTGCTTTTCACTCTGTACATGCTGCCCTTAGGAGAGATAATTAGGAAGCATGGTGTTAGTTTTCACTGCTACGCTGACGATACTCAGCTCTATATTTCCTCGCGCCCTGACGAAACCTACAAATTCACAAAACTAACAGAATGCATAGCTGACATTAAAAACTGGATGACAAGAAATTTCTTATTATTAAATTCAGAAAAAACTGATATCCTAATCTTTGGACCAAAAACTTCCTCACGAAAAAACCTTGAATACTCTCTAACACTTGACGGGTGCTCCATTAAATCTTCGTCCTCAGTTAGGAACCTGGGTGTGCTCTTTGATACCAATCTTTCATTTGAAAGTCATGTTTCTAGTATCTGTAAAACCGCCTTCTTCCATCTAAAAAATATATCTAAATTACGACATATGCTCTCAATGACAAATGCGGAACAGTTGGTTCATGCATTCATGACCTCAAGACTAGATTACTGTAACGCTCTACTGGGTGGTTGTTCTGCTCGGCTTTTAAACAGACTACAGTTGGTCCAAAATGCGGCAGCTAGAGTTCTTACTAGAACCAGAAAGTATGACCATATTAGCCCAGTTCTGTCAACATTACATTGGCTCCCTATTAAACATCGTATAGACTTTAAAATCTTGCTACTTACTTATAAAGCTCTAAATGGTTTAGCTCCCCAATATCTAAGCGAGCTCTTGGTGCATTATAGTCCTTCACGTCTATTGCGATCTCAGAATTCAGGCCAGTTGATAATACCCAGAATATCAAAATCAACTGAAGGCGGCAGATCCTTTTCCTATTTAGCACCTAAACTCTGGAACAATCTTCCTAGCATTGTTCGGGAAGCAGACACACTCTGTCAGTTTAAATCTAGACTAAAAACACATCTCTTTGCTCTTGCATACACATAACACATTATCAATACATTAACATTTTTCAAATCCGTTAAAGGATTGTTACGCTGCAATAATTAGGTCGGCCGGAACCGAGAACATTTCCTATAACACTAGATATACCTGTACATCAGAATAAGAGTGGCATCTACGCTAATATCTGTCTCTCTGCTTATCCTGAGGTTTTCCGGGTGCTGGATCCAGGCCGTATCCAGATCAGATGGAGAACCTGTGTCTGGACCTGACTACAACGTAGCCCAGGAGACAATGGGCCTACAGATCCAGTTCTGGCTGCATCTATAATTCAGATTTTTAAATCTCCGTATCCGCTTACATATATTTATATATAATCTATTTTTAATCTCTATAATAAAAATGTATAATTCAGATTTTGATCTCCATATCCATTTACATATATTATATATATCTTCCAAGGGGTTTTTTCCCTCCTAGGACTTTTTTCCCAGTGCTAGCACGCTGGGTTTTTCTCCTAGGGGGTTTTTTCCACCCCTGGGAGTCAGCCGACATTGGCTTAATGTAGCACCATCTTGTATATGTTACATATTACCACGCTTGCTTGTACAGCTTATTTTTAACCATTTCTCTTTTTTCTGTGCTCCTAATATGTAAAGCTGCTTTGAAACAATTACAAATTGTAAAAAGCGCTATATAAATAAATTTGACTATTAATTCTTTTAGGTACAGATATTGTTTTTTTCCTTTTATACGGATCCTCCACTTGAGGTAATTTTTCTGTTTTTGAATTATTTGTCATCCTTTATTTTTAATACCACTTCATACTCCTGCTTCATAAATAAAAGGCAGACATGCCATGTAAATTGAAACCTAACATTTGGTGGTTTTGTGACTCTGGGAATGGAGAGCAAAAGATATTCTAAGTCTCTCTAATTTTTTTTTTTTTTTTTTTTTTTCTTCGTTCAATCCTTATTTACTCAGGACAAAAATGGGAGGACGTAAGAGGTGTTTTTTTTTTTTTTTTACATACAGGCATACAGTGAGTACGGAAAGTATTCAGACCCTCTTAAATTTTTCACTCTTTGTTATATTGCAGCCATTTGCTAAAATCATTTAAATTCATTTTTTTCCCTCATTAATGTACACACAGCACCCCATATTGACAGAAAACACACAGAATTGTTGACATTTTTGCAGATTTATTGAAAAAGAAAAACTGAAATATCACATGGTCCTAAGTATTCAGACCCTTTGCTCAGTATTTAGTAGAAGCACCCTTTTGATCTAATACAGCCATGAGTCTTTTTGGGAAAGATGCAACAAGTTTTTCACACCTGGATTTGGGGATCCTCTGCCATTCCTCCTTGCAGATCCTCTCCAGTTCTGTCAGGTTGAATGGTAAACGTTGGTGGACAGCCATTTTTAGGTCTCTCCAGAGATGCTCAATTGGGTTTAAGTCAGGGCTCTGGCTGGGCCATTCAAGAACAGTCACGGACTTGTTGTGAAGCCACTCCTTCGTTATTTTAGCTGTGTGCTTATGTAGCCTGTTGAGAAAAGATTATTTTATTTTATTTTATTTTATTTTTATGCAGTGAACTTCCCAAAACTATTTTTCTAATTATTTTAAGACAATTAATTTCACTGAGTGTTGGATTCCTGCATGGGTCATGTATTGTTGTGAGTGGGAACCATGCTTTGTAGTGTTTGTTCGTATGGGACGCTTGTCTGTGTTGCGCACTATTCCTATTGGGAGTACGTGAGTTGCGTCAGCCTCAGAGCGCGAGTGGATGCTGACGAGGCAGGACGCATTTTTCTCTCTCCCTTCTTCCAGTCATAATTGGTATGTTTAAAGTTATTTATTTGGTCAAAGTTCATGAAATATAAAACGAAATGTGTTTTGAGTTTGTTTTACAAATGTATTTTTGTGCATTGATCAATTTATGCGAGTTTTATGCAACTCTTGTCTGACGCACATGGAGCTAATTAACTCATGGTTTGTGCACAGCGGTTAACGGAAGAAGTTAGCGCAACTGATGTTTCTCTGATCAAGTGTCTCATGTTTTTCCAGGTATGTTCAGTATGTTTTCAGGTATGTTAACCTCATTGTATAAAATTGTAGAATTTGTGTAATTTGGTTTATAATGTTATGGACTAAATTTGAATATATTATCAATACTATTTTACTATCCCCTTTTTCTATAATGCATTTAATTGCTTTGCATTTGTGTAATGCACTGATTTCACTTCTATAGTGTCATTGTGAATGTGTGTGATGCTTTGGAAGAATACATTAATTTTATGCATCATTCATTGTTCATAATACAAATTGAGACAACATTTGACACAGTGATATATTATGTCATTTTATTTTGAATTCTTTATTTTATGCGTTTAAATGCATTACTCAATGTTAAACAAATTGTTGTAACGTCAGCCTCAGAGCGCGAGTGGACGCTGACAAGGCAGGACGCATTTTTTCTCTCTCCCTTCTTCCAGTCATAATTGCGGTTAACGGAAGAAGTTAGCGCAACTGATGTTTCTCTGATCAAGTGTCCCATGTTTTTCCAGATCAATAAATACTGTTTCGGAGCTGGCCTGTTGTCTCCAGAGTGAAATTCCTTATGTGCAGAATCGGATCTGCTACACTTAGGGTCATCATCTTGTTGGAAGGTAAACCTTCGGCCCGGTCTGAGGTCCTGAGCACTCTGGAGAAGGTTTTCGTCCAGGATATTCCTGTACTTGGCCGCATTCATCTTTCCCTCGATTACAACCAGTCGTCCTGTCCTTGCAGCTGAAAAACACCCCCACAGCATGATGCTGCCACCACCATGCTTCACTTTTGGGACTGTATTGGACAGGTGATGAGCAGTGCCTGGTTTTCTCCACACATACTGCTTAGAATTAAGGCCAAAAAGTTCTATCTTGGTCTCATCAGAGCAGAGAATCTTATTTCTCACCATCTTAGCAAACTCCATGCAGGCTTTCATGTGTCTTGCACTGAGGAGAGGCTTCCGTCGGGCCACTCTGCCATAAAGCCCTGACTGGTGAAGGGCTGCAGTGATGGTTGACTTTCTACAACTTTCTCCCATCTCCCGACTGCATCTCTGGAGCTCAGCCACAGTGATCTTTGGGTTCTTCTTTACCTCTCTCACCAAGGCTCTTCTTCCCTGATAGCTCAGTTTGGCTGGACGGCCAGCTCTAGGAAGGGTTCTGGTCGTCCCAAATGTCTTCCATTTAAGGATTATGGAGGCCACTGTGCTCTTAGGAACCTTAAGTGCAGCAGAATTTTTTTTGTAACCTTGGCCAGATCTGTGCCTTGCCACAATTCTGTCTCTGAGCTCTTCAGGCAGTTCCTTTGACCTCATGATTCTCATTTGCTCTGACATGCACTGTGAGCCGTAAGGTCTTACATAGACAGGTGTGTGGCTTTCCTAATCAAGTCCAATCAGTATAATTAAACACAGCTGGACTCAAATGAAGGTGTAGAACCATCTCAAAGATGATCAGAAGAAATGGACAGCACCTGAGTTAAATATATGAGTGTCACAGCAAAGGGTCTGAATACTTAGGATATTTCAGAATATCATGTGATATTTCAGTTCCCATTCAGTCGGTCACGTTCGGCGTACGTCGGACAGACCGATGAATAGGAATCTCGCTAGAGAGGCCAATCTACTTCGAGTGTAACTACAACGAGTCAATGCACATTGGCATGCAATCATATGCATCAGCTGCTCACCTCGCAGCGAGGCGATAATGAGCAGCAGGTGTATTGCATCTTCAGCTTTTCGCTTCGGAGCTGAACCTTAATGGTGTCTATGAGCGAGTGTGTGAAGGACAACGAGTCAGCTTTTTTTTTTGGAAACTGCTCTTTGTTTGGTGTAGGCGGACAGCACTGTAGCGGGGTCGATCTCTCTCTTTCATTTTCGTTTTTACTTTGTTTTGCCTTTTCATTGAGCAACACGTGAGAGCTTCCAGCTGGAAAAGCCGTTCTCACGGCTGGTAAACGGTGCACTGTTGAGCGCTGAAAAAGCTGTTTTCACAGCTGGTAAGAGAGCGGCTTCAAAGAGAGAGTGCACACGACAGGCTGCACTTTTTCCCTGTCTGTGCTGCAGCAGCCATTCCCCTGCGTGCTTTGGCACTTAAAAGCTTTGTTCGGGGAACCAACCCCCTAGGAACCCTCATCCCTCCTGCACTCTGCAGCCAGTAGAGCTGCTGGAGGAACGCGGCGGACCACCCCAGAGGTGTGTACCATCCGTATCCTTCGGAGCTCCCCAAGATGACCGGATGTTGATCGCTGCATCGGAGGGTGAGCCTGACACTTCAGGGGATGATGATTCGGCACAGCTGCCTCCTTCGGGGGTGACAACTGTGCCCGATTCGGACCCATAAATGATGGCTATGCTTTCCCGGGCCGCCAACAGGCTCCTGTGGAATCCTCCACCGTGTCCCGAACCCTCGAGGTTGGATGATTGGTATCTCGGGGTGGCAAGGGCTGGTTCTCAGCCCCCAACCCCAGTGCCCTTCTTCCCAGAGGTGCATGAAGAGCTCACTGGCACTTGGACGGCACCTTTTACTGCCCGAAACCGTGTCGGTGGGTCCTCCTCCCTCACCACCCTTAACGGCGGAGCGGCTAAGGGACATTCGCGCATACCCCCTGTGGAACAGGCCGTTGCTATGCAACTGTGCCCTAACTCCACCTGGCGGGGGGAGCTGTCTCTCCCTTCCCGGGCCTGTAAGTACTCGTTGGATCTTACCGGCAAGGCTTACCAGGCCTGTGGGGAAGCCGCTTCTGCCCTGCACGCCATGGCGTTGCTGCAGGTCCATCAGGCCTAGGCACCGCGACGGACCTCGCTCTCAGTGGGTCGTGCGATGTCCACACTTGTGGTCCAGGAATGCCATCTCTGGCTGTGTCATGAGGACATGAGGGATACCGACAAAGTCAGGTTTCTTAATGGCCCCGTGTCCCAGACCGGCCTCTTCGGCAACGCAGTCGAGAACTTTGCCCAGCAGTTCTCTGCTGTCCAGAAGCAGTCTGAGGCCATCAGCCACATCCTGCAGCACCTCAGCCACATCAGCCACATCCTGCAGCATTGGGTCTTCAGGTCAACTGGGAAAAGAGCAAACTCTCCCCTGTGCAGAGGATCTCTTTTCTCGGTATGGAATTGGATTCGGTCGAACAGATAGCACGCCTCACAGAGGAACGTGCTCAGTCGGTGTTGAACTGCCTGAATACGTTCAATGGCAGGACAGTGGTCCCACTGAAATTCTTTTAGAGGCTCCTGGGGCATATGGCATCCGCAGCAGCAGTAACCCCGCTCGGCCTGCTTCATATGAGACTGCTTCAACACTGGCTTCACGGCCGAGTACCGAGATGGGCGTGGCAACGCGGCACTTTCCGGGTGGCAATCACTCAGGAGTGCCGCCAAGCCTTCAGCCCGTGGTCAGACCCTTTGTTTCTTTGGGCAGGAGTGCCCCTAGAGCAAGTGTCCCGGCATGCTGTAGTATTCACAGATGCCTCTGCCACCAGCTGGGGTGCCACATACAACGGGCATGCAGTGTCAGGGGTGTGGATGGGCCCCCTTCTGTGTTGGAACATCAACTGCCTCGAGTTGCTAGCAGTACACCTTGCTCTGAGCCGCCTCAAGGGGCCGTTACAGGGCAAGCATGTACTGGTCAACACTGCGACCGTTGCATACATCAACCGTCAAGGTGGTCTACGCTCCCGTCACATGTCGCAACTTGCCAGCCATCTCCTCCTCTGGAGTCAGAAGAATCTGAGGTCGCTTAGTGCCATTCATGTCTCCGGTGTACTCAACCGTGTGGCTGACGATCTATCACGAGCTGCGCTGCCAGGAGAGTGGCGACTCTACCCCCAGGTGGTCTAGCTGATTTGGAGAGAGTTCGGAGAGGCTCAGGTAGACCTGTTTGCCTCACCAGAAACCTCCCACTGCCAGTTGTTTTACTCCCTGTCCGAGGGAACACTCGGGAGAGATGCACTGGCACACAGCTGGCCCCGGGGCCTTCGCAAATATGCGTTTCCCCCAGTGAGCTTACTTGCACAGACCCTGTGCAAAGTCAGGGAGGACGAGGAGCAGGTCTTCTTAGTTGCGCCCTATTGGCCCAACCGGACCTGATTCCCAGAACTCTCACTCCTCGCGACAGCCCCTCCCTGGCCCATTCCTCTGAGGAAGGACCTTCTTTCTCAGAGACGGGGCACTCTTTGGCACCCACGTCCAGACCTCTGGAAACTCCATGTCTGGTCCCTGGACGGGACGCGGAGGTTCTAGGTGACTTATCCTCCGAGATTCTTAACACCATCACTTCGGCACGTGCACTGTCAACAAGACGTACTTACGCCTCGAAGTGGAACCTGTTTGTCGAGTGGTGTTCTTCTCGCTGAGAAGACCCCCGAAAATGCTCGATCAGAGTCGTGCTTTCCTTCTCGCAGCAAGGGTTGGAGCGTAGGCTGTCCCCTTCCACCCTCAAAGTCCATACTGCTGCTATCTCTGCATATCACGACCACATAGATGGCAAGTCTGTTGGTCAGCACAACCTGGTCGTCAGGTTCCTTAGGGGGGCGAGACGGTTAAATCCTTCTCGTCCTCCCTCCATACCCTCTTGGGACCTTGTTCTGGTGCTAAGACCACTCCAGATTGCTCCCTTTGAGCCCTTGCAATCAGCAGACTTAAAGATTCTGTCTATGAAGACTTTGCTGCTGGTTGCATTGGCCTCCATCAAGAGGATAGGGGACCTGCAGGTACTGAGACCCCGGCCTGGCTATGTGCCCAAGGTTCCTACCACTCCCTTCAGGGACCAGGTAGTGAGCCTGCAAGCGCTGACCTCGGAGGAGGCAGACCCAGTCCTGGCTTTGCTCTGTCCAGTTCACGCCTTGCGGCTGTATATAGACAGAACCCAAAGCTTCAGGACCTCAAACCAGCTCTTTGTCTATTACGGAGGACAGCAGAAGGGAAAGGCTGTCTCCAAGCAGAGGATGGCCCATTGGATAGTGGATGCCATCGCCCTGGCTTACCAAGTTCAGGGTGTGCCCTGCCCGCTCAGGTTGCATGCTCACTCCACGAGAGGTGTCGCATCCTCCTGGGCACTGTCTCGTGGTGCCTCAATGACAGACATTTGTAGAGCTGCGGGCTGGGCGACACCTAATACGTTCGCTAGATAATATCTATAGCCTTTGTGTCGAGCCGGACTCCTCCCGTGTTCTCACCTCAGGTCAGAGGCACGGAGAGGCCCCGGCTTAGTGTCGGCTTGCTGCGCTACATGGGCTTCTTCTCCAGAGAGTCCCTACAAGGCAGACCCTGTCGAGTCCTCCGATCGCCCTTCGGCAGCCGACGTGGCGGAGCGTCTGGTGCCAGGCCTATACTCCGTTGTATCCTTGAGAACCGGGTTTAGGCTGGGTTCCATATGTGTGACCCTACAGGGATCCCATATGGTTGGTTCCACGGTTGCTCCTAAACTAAACCTGTGTCTTTCCCTCTGGGGTGACCCACCCTTTATCGGGTTGGAGTCATCCCAGCTCTTCCATATGTAGCACATCCCTACAGGGTTAGTCCATATGTACTTCTCCACATAACTCCTTCGGGAAGGATGTGGCTTCCGCAGCGTTCCTTTCCCAGCGAAAGGGTACGCTTTCCCAGCGTTATCCAATAGTCTCACTGAATGGGTTTTGGGGAACAGCAGTGATCGACACTCTCTGTGTTAGCCCTGTCCCACCGTCCTCAGGCAAGAGGGTTCAGGTGGCTTACTACAGAGCGCTGGAAGGGGGCAGCTCCTGTTGCGCTTTGGTAGGGATTCCTATTCGTCGGTCTGTCCGACGTACGTCGAACGTGATCGACTGAATGGAAACGTCTCGGTTACAAAGGTAACCCTCGTTCCCTGAAGGAGGGAACGGAGACGTACGTCCCGTCGCCACAGTCGCTGTACCCCGCTGATGCTGCCGCCTATCCGGCTCGGCTCCTCGGCGAAAACCTGAATATGCAACGCACCTACTGCTGCTCATTATATACCCGCACTGCGAGGCGAGCAGCTGATGCATATGATTGCATGCCAATGTGCATTGGCTCATTGTAGTTACACTCGAAGTAGATTGGCCTCTCTAGCGAGATTCCTATTCGTCAGACTGTCTGACTGTCTCCATTCCCTCCTTCAGGGAACGAGGGTTACCTTTGTAACCAAGATGTTTTTCTTTTTTAATAAATCTGCAAAAATGTCAACAATTCTGTTTTTCTGTCAATATGGTGTGCTGTGTGTACATTAATGAGGAAACAAATGAGGAAACACTTAAATGATTTTAGCAAATGGCTGCAATATAACAAAGAGTGAAAAATGTAAGGGGGTCTGAATATTTTCTGTACCCACTGTATGTGCTTTTAAATATATTTGTTGCACCAGGTTTTTATAGCTCATATTATGCAATGCACTGATGATCAAAACCCTGATGATCGATGACATGGCTACTATTATCATGATTTTCCTAAAGAAAAATATGATGTATGGATAATCAAGTAAACCAAAGTTTCTTACTAACAATATCAAAGTTATTCTTACATTTACTTGATATAAATCAGCACAGATTTCACAGCAGAAACACACTGAAGCTCGAGCTGAAGGATGTTTGTTCAATTACACTAAAAGACTGTAACATTTTAAATATCTTTACTGTCACTTTTGATCGATTTATATAAAGGAAAATTCTTACCTTATTTATGTGGTGATTATATGATGATTCTCTCAGTGTCTGTGAAACTTCAGATGTGTTTGACCAAAACTAACGTGAAAGTGAAACTGACTCCAGGGGCCACTTAGTCACTATATTAAGACTGTGTCATGACCAACTTACAGTCAACCAAGGGGTAATCATATTACACACTGTTAAAAATAAATGTAATTTTACAGGTAATTGTCTGTGTTTTTTTTACAAAATGTTCCCGTTTTGTCATAATACAGTGAAATACCTATTGTTTTACAGATTTTTGCTGTAATTTAAATTTACAGGGTATTGCTTGTATTTTGGTATTGCATCAAATTTCTGATTTTTAAAAGGAAATTTTCTGTGTTTTTACAGAATAATGTGTTATTTCACATAAAATGTTGATTCATATTTTACAGATTTTTTTCTGTAAAAAATAGAAAAAAGGGAACAAGTGTATAACTTCAGAAATCAACAGTCATTCAATATTTTTTTTTCTTACTGTTTAAAGATAATTGTGTTGGTTAAGATGAGTTTAATAATTGTATTTGTACATACAGTAGGCCCGTGTAGCTTTTTATAAATTATGCATTGTTTATCTTACTAATCTTTTAACCTTGTCTTGCAAATGCTCATTTTGATCATTATTTGGCATTGACTTATTCTCCCCTAAATTTTCTAACCACATGTATTATTCATGTACATTTTATGTTTCTCTAATGTTAGCATTTCTAAACGGTGTTCAGTCACATAACTCGGAGCAAAACACTTAAAATTGCAGCAGGTGTTGTTCAATTTTCCATCTTTGTTAAACAAGAAAGATTAGTTATTTATAACAAAGTCCTTTCAAGTGTATATGAGGTACCGCAGTTATTATCTATTTTGAAACGTTGAACACTTTAGCATGGCTAACTACATCAAGACACTGATCAGCCCTCAGTAACGTTACACCTTATCGATGATCATACTGTGTAGGCCTAACGTATACAGGAAAGCAAATGATACTAGAATATAAACAACATAATAAATTGCATATCTTGAGCGCATCTGCTTGCAAACACGTGACGTATAGCATGCATATATTAAGTCTTTTAATCATTTTTTTTAAATATATTTTTTCTTTGAAAAACCTCATCACTTTCATGTCTAAAAAAAGTGGGTGTGACATTTAACAGGTTAAAGAAGAAATGAAAGCGTATGCGCAAGTTCTACCAGAAAGACTCTAATGCCACGTCATTAATTCGCAATCTGGTGTAGCCAATCACAGCTCGACATCGACT
Source organism: Megalobrama amblycephala (assembly GCF_018812025.1). NCBI lineage: Eukaryota > Metazoa > Chordata > Actinopteri > Cypriniformes > Xenocyprididae > Megalobrama > Megalobrama amblycephala. The sequence continues at coordinate 2,530,467 of NC_063055.1, read as the reverse complement.
ATATATAGACTGATCTCACCATACTACTTTGCTGCCCGTAGGTGTCGTAGTGAAGTTCCCACTTTATAGCACATTTCATACGCAGCCACAATGTCGCAAAAAGCGATCGTAGACTTTGACCTTACCGATTCAGACGACAATCAAGTTCCGCCTTCTCCTCTGTCGGTGCGCCGGAGTACCCGTATTCAAACTCGGGAATCCCCTGGTCCCAATGGCCTTCAGAGAAAATTGTCGCCATCCTGGAAGAGGCCGGTATTCCGGTCAGTAACGACATTTCACGCAACGATCTCATCCTCTTGGCATTCAACACCCTGGGCAGCTCTGCTGTCCCAACCACGGATGATACCCCTACCTCTACGGCCAAAACTTCACCACCAAGTCAGGCTAAAAGGCCCAAGTTTCCTGTTGCAACATCACTTTCGCCTACTCATGGAGCAGAAGCTTTTAATGCACAGCTCCTTAAAGCTGTTCAAGGACTAACCAAAACCGTCAAAGGATTTGAAAGCAGACTAGGAGTGTTCGAGTCCGCTTTTGCCACGAACGCAGCCGGATTTTCCATGCCTTCAACGTCTTCCGGTCATTACACTAACCTCTCATCCTTTCCTGGTGTAGCTGATTTGTCTACGGAACCCTCTACATCCGTCGCTCCGGCCTTCGCTCCATCTTCACATCTAAACGCTGCCACGTCAGTGTCTACGCAGCAATTTAATCTCTCCACGGCTACTCCAGCACAACATTTCGGTAGGCGATTTGTTCCTCCTGCTGTAGTCTCAGTGTCTCCAAAAATGAGATCGGACATAATCTCAGGTAAGGATGTTAATTTGGCTGCTTTACTGCTTCCATCGCCAGCAGTCGATAGGCAAATGGTTGACTGCGGTGACGTGGCAGTCTTCCTGAAAACCTCCGATCCCAGACTACAACGTAACTTGTCGTTCGGCGAATTCGTCATCGCTTTTGGGATATATAGAGATATTTTGTGTCAATCTTTCCCTGACAGTAGGGGAGAATTAGATCTCTACCTGGCAATGCTGGCAGACTTTAATCAGCGTTACGGAGGTACGCTGTTCTACGAATATCACAAATCTCTCGCGGCCAAATCTGCTTCTTTCATTACACTGTACAACACTAGACTGGACTGGTCTGTGACCGATTCCGAACTTTTGATTCGTCACTTCGGGGGTCAACGAGCTTTGGCTTGCGTCGTGTGCAGCTCGCACGGGCACTCGGCCGCTTTCTGCCCTAAAAGCCTAGAAACATGGGAGTCGCCCGCTGTCCATGGTGCTGATCCTGCACACGCCCCACTTGATGTAAAAGGCAGACCTATAATCGGTCTTCACGGCAATCCTCTGTGTAACAATTTTAACGAATCTGTATGTAATTATGCTAAGTGTAAGTTTTTGCATATTTGCAGCTTCTGCAGAGACTCGCACCCCAAATCTGTCTGCTCACGACGCTTCAGATCAGCGTCCAGAGGAAGAGCACAGCCTCGAAAAAAATTCTAAATGGTCACCCCTCTACTCCCATTAACATAGATATACTCTCTAGCTATCTCTCTTCTCACCCTGATTCTACTTTCGTCGATTATTTAATCACTGGGCTCTCTCAAGGATTTCGGGTCGGAGTTTGTTCCCCTCTTTCCACCCCTTACGTAGCTCGGAATCTGCAGTCTGCTCTAGCTGAACCTGACATAGTCTCAAGCCTCCTTGATAAGGAGCTAAATAAAGGATATATTATCGGCCCTTTCAGCTCATCTCCTTTTTCCTTGCATCGAGTCAATTCCATCGGCATAGCTACACGCAAATATTCAGGAAAAAAGCGCCTGATTTTCGATATGTCCTCACCCCATTCTAATAATCTCGCAAGCATTAACGAATGCATTCCTCCAGAGTTTTTTTCGCTGTACTACGCTTCGGTAGACGATGCTATTCATCTAATTAAGATTGCAGGGTATGGCGCTCAGCTAGCCAAAGCAGACATCACAGATGCCTTTAAGATCATGCCCATTCATTCTTCCGATTGGCCTTTTTGCGGCGTTAAATGGAGAAATCTGCTCTATTTCGCAGTAAGACTCACTTTTGGGTGCAGAAGTAGTCCACGCATCTTTAATTGCTTATCAGAGGCCTTGTGTTGGATCCTGTTGAATGTCTGCAAGCTCCCCTTCGTGTTACATCTACTGGATGATTTTTTGCTAATAGATTTTCCCTCGTCCCAAAGCTCCGTACTCGAAACACTAAAATCCCTTTTTTTCGAGTTAGGCGTGCCCCTTTCAAACGAGAAAACTACGGGTCCGTCAACCTCTCTCGAATTCCTTGGTATCGTTCTCGATTCCGTTCAGATGCAAGCTTCTCTTCCTAAAGATAAACTTCTCAGAATTAGGTCGTTCTTAGATTCTTTTCTCGTAGCTCCTACGGTTTCTAAACGGGACATGCTCTCTCTACTCGGACATCTCAATTTCGCTATGCGAATTATCCCTCAAGGTCGCTCCTTCATTTCTCGTCTGCTTACACTGGCCCATTCCGTCAATAGCCTGTTTGACTCGATTCACTTAGACGACGGGTGTCGATCAGACCTCAGGTTCTGGTCGCTCCTGCTTAAGAACTGGAACGGCATTTCTTTTTTTTACAACGAAGTTTTTGAATCATCAGCTGCACTCGAGTTATTTACTGATGCAGCCCCTTCCATTGGTTTTGGGGGTTTCTTTCAAGGGCAATGGTTCGCAGAGAAATGGTCGGATGAGTTTACTTCCTCGTTTGCAAGTTCCCTCTCAACGGCTTTTTACGAACTATACCCCATCGTCGTAGCTAGTGTCCTCTGGGGTACCGCTTGGTCACGTAAACGCATCGCGATGTACTGCGACAACGCAGCTACAGTTGACATTATAAATAAAGGACGTTCGCATTGCCAAACTATAATGCCTCTACTCCGTCGCTTAACTTGGCAATCCGTCACACACGATTTCATCCTTAAAGCCGTGCATATTCCAGGGCATACAAATGTCATTGCTGACGCTCTCTCTCGTTCTCGTTTGCAGGCTTTCAGACGTCTTTGCCCAGCAGCGAACCAGAATCCAACACCATGCCCGACCCTGGCAGAACTAATCCTGAACTAGGCTCTCATCTCAATATCCTATTAAATTCTGCTAGTCTTTATATCACTCAAGGAGTTGCGCCATCGACACTCAAATCCTACGTTTCGGCATGGTCCTGGTTTACGAAATTCAGTTTTTCGTTCAGAATTCCTATTCTCCCCATTTTAATTTCTACAATTTGTGCATTCGTAGTTCATTGTTTCGAATCCCGTAATCTGAAAATCGCTACAATACGTAAACTGCTGGCTGGCATTCAATTTCACGCACGATTCCATAATCCCAACTATCCAAGTATTTTCTCAACGCCCGCTATTCGGCTTTTACTCAAAGGCATAGAAAAATCTGCTCAAAAGACACCAGACAAACGTCTCCCCATTACGCTAAATCTTCTGCACAGACTTACTTCTTCTCTAAGTAACAGTTCGTTTTGCGAGTACATAAACATTCTCCTCGAGGCAGTGTTTCTGTCTGCTTTTTATGGGTTTATGCGATTAGGGGAATTCGCCTCTGATTCAAAAATCTTTAATCCTGCTCGCGGCTTATGTCTCTCCGATTTGCGTTTCTCTTCATCTTCATTTAATTTATTTATTAAATATTCTAAAGCTGATTCTTCCGGTACAGGTGTCACAATTACGATCTCAAAAATTAATATTTTTTTCTGCTCTTACACATCTATGGTCAGGTACCTCAAAGCACGTCCTCGCACTCCAAAAAATTCACCCCATTTATATTACCTAATAGACTCCAAATGACAAAGCAATGGTTTAGAACTCATCTAGCTTCCGTCTTAACACTTTGCGATCTTTCTCCACATCTATACACCGGGCATTCCTTTCGCATCGGAGCTGCGACAACAGCAGCTGAATGCTGTGTTCCTGACTCAACCATCCAAATGTTAGGCAGATGGTCGTCCACGGCATACAAGATCTACATCAGATCCGACAAACAAATTCTACTTAACGCTCAACAAGCTCTCTCAACCTACAATCAAGGTAGGCCTACCTTTTCGCAAGCTACTGGTGGTGGTTACTGCAGCCTATTGCTTCTCACGTTGCATTTGCATCTTTCTCTTTAGTGCTGCGCAGCCCATCGGGGCTTTCGTCCTTTATCCCAGCAATTTACTAAAGGAGCTCAGATCATGAACTTTATGTCTCATGGCTAATCGTAGCCCAGTTCACGCCCCTCGCGGCATATGCTCTCACTTGCCTTCTTATCAACTGACTTCATAACTAGTTCGTGATTCTGTCATGTTAAAATATTCTATTTTATTATTCGTGACCCAAGTTTCCTCATGCCTATCGTGGCCTGTTTATCTCGTTATGGCTAATCGTAGCCAGTAATTTATGCCTAACGTGGCTTTATTTATCATGTTACTTCATGGCTAATCGTAGCCAGTAATTATGCCTAACGTGGCTTTATTTATCATGTTACTTCTTGGCTAATCGTAGACAGTAATTGTGCCTAACGTGGCTTTATTTACCATGTTTGTTTCATGGCTAATCGTAGCCAGTAATTTAAGCCTAACGTGGCTTTTATTTATCATGTTTGTTTCATGGCTAATCGTAGCCAGTAATTTAAGCCTAACGTGGCTTTTATTCATCATGTTCGTTTCATGGCTAATCGTAGCCAGTAATCATGCCTAACGTGGCTTACTTTCACCATGCCATTTTATAAGTTCATAACACAATGTCTATATCGTCTTCCTCATTCAACTCTTTCCACTTTCAATTACAGGTTCTTAGGTAAGCACGGATTTTTCCCTTCTTTTGAGGGGGTAGGCTCCGCCCCTGCCTTTATCTTCAGGCAGGACCTACCAGCTAACATCAAGACCTGGAGAAGGACGGGGGCCTACGCCAAAGAACTTTGAGACAGAGCTTGTCGAGGGTTTTATTTTAATTGTATTTTTTTTATTATTTCATTTAATCTGATCTTGTACCAAATAAATCATTCATATTTAATTCTCCCTCGAGTCTTTTTGGTAGAACTGTCACTGGATAGACAGTAAATCAGCAGCAAGTCAGACAGAAACTCAGAGAAACTGTTGTTCAGCTGAACTCAGTTCAGTGTTGATTCAGTTCTGTTATGAACATCATCAATTATTAAATTAGTTCATTTCATCTAATTGTCACTGTGCAGCTCAGTTCAGACTAGAGTTGACAAAAATAATGTTATATATATTAATAAAAACTGTTCCAATAGTAATTTTCTGCAGTATTGATACAGTGATATCAGCTGTGTGTTCTCTCTCTCTTTTCTCTCTCACTCACACCTTCTCCTCTCATTCACTCTGGTTCAATAGTGCTTGTATTGAGCATAATTTTACTAATTTTCGCAGGTTTCACACTCACACTAAAAGCACGCCACTGACTCTGTATAAGTGCTTTTTTGTGGTTTATTGCGCTTAAACATTCAAATGCACACAAAATTATGTCAAAATGCCCGTCTTGGCGCATATTCAGGTAAACACAGTCAGTTTTGGAACGTAAACAGTTGAGAAATAAAACACATGTTTTGTATCAGTATATTAGATCTTAAAGTGACAGCAGCCTAATAAACCTGCTGCTGTCTGTCATTAATGTTAATCAAAGAACAAAAGACAAAGAGAAACTCACTCTCTGATATTGACTGAATAACTTTTGTAACTTTTAATGCAAGCATTAATCTGTATTTAATATTTACAATGAAGAATATCTATTTTATATCTGATCACTATGTAATCATACTGGTTAGTTTCTGTAGTATTTCTTTCTTGAATACTGTTAGACCGCCTGAAAAACTTAAAGCTCTGTTTATTTCATTTGTCACTGGTCTCCATAGCAACAGAGAGGGAATTCTCCGGAAGAATGGCGGGAAAAATGTTGAAATGTGATCGTTTAGATATTTATTCTTAACCAAGGTTTGAAATTATTTATTTTTTATAAATATATAAATGTTTAAAAAAAAAACTGAGGTGAAAAGTTATTCACACAAATTAAACTGCAAAAAATGTTGTAGACATCAAGTCTGTGAAACTAATGCTAACATGATGACATTTAACCCTGTAAAGCCTTTATTCATTTATATAATTATTATATGAGCACAATATATATACTGAGAATATATAAAATTGTTATAAAACAGCTCAATTTTATTCAGAGACACAAACATCAAAAATATCACATTTGGTGCAGATGCTGATATTTATATGGACAAAAAATAAAATAAAATTCTGATGTTTGTAATGTAAATCAGTGAGATCTCTATATCAGTATAGCAGATGCTTAGATAAAATGCATATAATAAAAATATCTGCCAATAATGTAGATGATATTTAAATGCTTAGTTTATGATCAAAGCTCTGTAGACATTTCACTAATCTTCTTCTATTGAATCTGTACTTTGCTTTTCTATTTGCTGTTGGTATAAATCTCAATAAATCTCAATCTCAGGTAGATTATTTGTAGTCTCAGTCATCAGGCAGACACAGAGCAAGTGTGATAGAAAGCATTCTCACATTTATTCAGAAGAACGGTCATGTTTATAGGCATAGGTCAAACAACATCTTGTCTTGAGCGTCCAATCAAACTACTTAAGAATCAAACCTTACTATATATGGCATTTCAAGAAAAATAATATAAAAGTAAATATAATAAAAATAATATTTAACATGATTTCTTCTGGTATGAATTATAGTATCCCTACTTGAAATCAATCGGCACAGTCATTCTTTTATTCCCACTGCAGTAAGGATTTTACACTGAGAGATGTCAGAATGTTGTGTTTGCTGTTTGTGTGTTTTGTACTATATATTTACACATTTTATGTTGTGCCAAAAATAAACTAACTCTTCATCTTGAAATATGAATAACAATATAAAAGATTTTCTTATGTTTATTTTATAAAAATCAGTAAAGATTTCACAGCAAAGACAGTAACACATGAACCACAATCTGAAGGGGGACGTATTGTTAGTTGTGGATAACATTTTTTTTTAATATATTTAAAAAAAAATATTTAAGTTTGAACTGTTGCTGAACCTCAGGCAGTATTGAAGAGCGCAATTTTGTGCTCGCCAACAGAGAAGCTGATATAACTACTTTTATATCGCACCCAGTAACCAGAGCTCCCCATAACGCATTGCCAGGTGCCCCCATGCTTTCTCTCAAATTCCTGTAAGGAAAGACACAGTATTAGTGTTCCAGAAACATCAACAAAAACACTCAATCTCCACCATCAAGCTCCTGACAAAATAAATAAATAAATAAATAAATAAAAAACTGACAGTACTGAATCAACTTCATTAGACATTCAAGTCTCTCAGTAAAACTCTAAAACCAACCTTCCCGATGTATTTAGCCATGTCATTTTCGATTGTGTAGATAGTTACAGCCACGAGAGCGACCTGAAAAGCCTCTCGCTCCAACTCCTCAGTCATCTTTGACAGGTGGACCTTAACCTTTGGCTTACACAAGGCCGGTTCTGCACAGATTCTGTTTAAATGAGCAAGAGTGAAAGTAATTAAACAGGACAGAATCTGGAGATGAACAGTTTTAGTGATGGTCCAACAACTCTTCATCATGAAGACAATTTATGAGCAGGAATTGTTGGTCCATGACACTGTTATCAGATGCAACCAAACTTTAATACCACAAGTTGGAAGTGTGGAGTAGGATAACACAAGTTTGGTGTTGTAAGATTTTTTTTCATTTGTTTTGAAGAAGTGAGGGTTCCTCCGCTTCTTTAAAGTACTTGAATTTCAGACACATGGATTCAAAGCCTGGAAAATGTGTGAAAACAAACTGAAAGTGTTTGAATTAAACTAAATTGTGTTATGGTGCTTTTATAAAAATTGGCCTTCATGTGCTCCCAAAGGGAGAATGAAACAGCACTACTGAAATAATGAACATCCAACCTGACGAAAATATATTTATTCAATGTTATCCACATTATATTTAATCTGCATCAGCATTGTGAACTTCTGTAAAGATACGTTTGGTCATTAACGTTTGAACGCATCATGCAAATTGAGAGTCTCTCCGTGCAGCCTGATTTCATTGTTAATACTATAATACGTCACATTCAAAGACAAAACGTACGTTTTTGTACATTTGGATAGGTGCTAAAACGTACAATATGGACGTATTGGCAGCATTTAAACGTAGCATTATTAAAATATTTACGTATCTTTCATGTCATAAAGATATATGTATAATTTTACTTTGATCATTTTATAGATAAATGTAAGATCCCTAAACTCTTACCCCAAACTAAAACACCCATTTTATAGAGTATTAAAAGAATAAAATGTAATGTGTAGAAAATGACAATTCTAGTATCAATATAGCATTAAAACGATATTTTGAGCCGCTAGTCCTACACCTACCCCTAAACCTACCCCTAACCATTTATTAAAACTACCTAAAAGAATAACAGACAAACAAGCATAATCACTATTTATTTATTGCGAAAATGTCTAAATTGGTACCAAAAGTAGTTCAAATAGTCGGCCTGGGACTACTGAGAGGTCACGAAGTGAGACTGTGCCAGCCAGACGTGGTGGTGTGCCTCCCTCGGTTGCAGATTTAGTATTAGGGGTTTAATCTGGGCAATAAAAACCTCTACTTTTAGCTAAGGAGTCCTCCTTATTTCTATTACTGGTGGAGGCACTCACTGCTTCCACCCTTTTACCCTCAGACATCAGTTTGCCCTGCTGAGGAAGTGCATCTGAGGTCAAGAGTCCCTCTAAACTCTCTGCTCGACGACACGGTGCTACAATTCATGCAGGCGTCTTCAGTGAGTTCCTGCTTCAAATGTTCCAAGCCTAAGCAGGACGGACAGCAGTCATGTCCATCATCCTGGTGTAAAGTGTCCCTGCACACCGTCCCTGTCAGGCTAAGTTGTTCCACACTGACACAACAGTACTGAAGCCGAGCGAGAACACTCTGGTGCACCAATCCTACAACGACTAGAGCTAATGCCTCAGCTCACTGCTGATAGAAGAACCAGGAATCAGTACATCAAACTGAGCGAAAACACTCCTTATATGATGCGACTGAGAAATATAGATATAAAAAAACAAACAAAATATGTAAAGCTGTGTGTAATGCTCTGCAATCTCTTACCCAAGTAGAATGATCAGAATCAAACAACCAGCTGTGGAACGCATGCTGCCGATCTGTAATGAAAAACATTATATGGAGTGAAGACACTCAACACAGATCCAGGGATTATTTAGCATTGACTGTCCTGAATCTGTTTACTAAATTGTTGGCTCATAACCAGATGCAATCATACTTTAGTACCAACAAGAAAACCAAGAAAACTTTAAATCTCTTCTGAGCTCTGTTCTTCAGAAAAATCCTCCAGCTCCTGCAGATTCATCAGTTTTCCAGCATCTTTTGCATATTTGAACCCTTTCCAGCAGTGACTGAATGATTTTGAGATCCGTCTTTTCACACTGAGGACAATTGAGGGACTCAAACTCAACTATTAAAAAAGGTTCAAACATTCACTGATGCTCCAGAAGGAAACACGATGAGTTAAGAGCCGGGGTGAAAACTTTTGAATTTAAATATCAGGGCTGGAAGACTTTTCTGAAGAACAGAGCTCAGTGAACAACCATCACAAAAAACAAAAAAAACCAAAAACAAAACAAAACAAAACAAACAAACAGTCGTGGATCATCAGGTAACCACACACAGTGTTGAGAATCAATGGTTCACATACTTATGAATGGAGTTATTTTAATAAATTCAGCTATTTGTTTTGTCTTGTGATTTATATGTAAATATATTTTATGTAAAATATCTTACTCAGAACAGAACTAAATAAAAATAACATGCATTTTGTATGATCTCTCTTATTATGTTGAAATTCTTCATGGTCTTACCTTAGTGCTGATCTCTGAACAGAATGATTATGTGATGATTCACTCTCAGTGTCTGACCGGCTCTGATGCTCTAGATGTGTTTGACCAAAACTAATATAGATGTGACTGACTCCACCTGTTCTTTACATCACAACCTTCAGCATCAATAACTTCACTTGACAAATATCCTGCAACATCATCAACGTGTGTCATGTCATTTCTCAGTTTAACGACACAAAACATGGCAATATGACCATTCCTAAACACACAGAAATGCAAAAAGAATGTGGGACATTTATTAAGAACATGTTTTTTTAGTATTTATTGCACAAATAAATGATTCAAACTGATGCAATACAGTCACCTCAGCAGAAACATGAAGCAGAAACATCATTACAGACAAATGTGGAACAAACCAGTTATTGCAGGTTTAATTTGTTAAATTATTATTTGCTATGTTACTTTGCTAATGCATGTACAAAAAGATTATTTGTACCTGCAAAAATAAATAAATAAATAAATAATAATAATAATAATTTTTTCTTGCCCCCCCTAACTTTAGAGTCAGTGTAACCCATGTTTACAGTCATAGATCAAACAACATCTCCAGGATGTCTTGAGCGTCCAATCATACTACTTAAGAATCAACACTTACCATATATGGCATTTCAAGAAATATAATAACAAGTAAGAAATGTGTGTGTGTATCTTCAACTTCTGGTTGTGTGTCCAAGAACAATTTTTTCTTTTGTCTAGGTGTGTCCATGATGTTCAGATAAAGGTTGCCCAAGACAATATTGCACAAAGACAGTTAAAAAGTGAAGCTCAAGAAATAAGAAAATATTAACAGTATGATAAATGTTAAACACTGAAACATTGTCAACCAATGTAAGATTATTGTCATTAAGCAGACCGGATCATCAATGGTTGTTTCACAGAAAGCTAGAGCTGCTCTTCATCTCATCCACTGTTCATGAATTTAACATGATTTCTTCTGGTATGAATTATAGTATCCCTACTGGAAATCAATCGGCACAGGCATTCTTTTATTCCCACTGCAGTAAGGATTTTACACTGAGAGATGTCAGAATGTTGTGTTTGCTGTTTGTGTGTTGATTATTGTGTTTTTTGTACTACATATTTACAAATTATATGCTGAATCTTATGTCAAAAATAATCTGTCAGCTCCACTACAGTTTGGAGCGATTAAGTATATTTCTTTTTCATAACTCTCACGAAAAATTTGCACATTTTTCGTGTGATATCTCTGGCTCTCATAATTCTCTTATTTTGATAAAATAATATATTTTGAGGCAATACCATGCAACACTTTAGAAACCATTAACTAAACCTTAAACTCAATTCTGAATTTTACAGGCAACCAGTGTAAAGAAACCAGAACTGTCTTAATTCTTTCTCTCTTCTTTGTACGAGTCAAAAGTCTGGCTGCAGCATTAATTGAAGGCGAGATAATTGACTCTGTGCGATGCCTATAAAGAATTACAGTAGTCAATGCGTGATGATCCAAATGCATGAATAACAGTCTCCAGGTCCTTAAAGGAGAGAACAGGTTTCAGTTTAGAAATAATTCTAAGTTGATAAAAACCAGCCCTAACAACACTAGAAACCTGTTTATCTAAAACCAAATCCATAAAAACACCCAAATTATCGACATAGAGGCCAACCTACTTAAATTATCCTTAGAGACAGAAGAGGGTCCAAAGACAACAGACTCAGTCTTATTAATATTAAGATGAAGAAAATTGCTCACCAACAAAACCTTAATCTCGCCTAAGCAAGTACAAGTGCATCACAAGATTGGGAGCCTTTCGGATCTATTGGAATATATAACTGTCATCTGCGTACAGATGATACATAATATTATATTTGCGAAAAATTGAGCCTGAAGGGCACATGTGCAACGAAAATAAAATAGGCCCAAGTATAACCCTGTGGAACAGCACTATGTAAATTAGCTGATGAAGAACGCAAACTTCAAATTCAAACTGAAAATGATTGATTATTGATTATTTGTATTATTGATTTCAGATTTGCTGAATAAACTTCTTTCATTGCATTGCTTTTGTGTTGTTATTTTGGTGGTTGAAAGAACATCAGTGTGTGGACATCAAATGGACGTCAAGTTTTTGACATCAGATTGATTTGCGTTTTTGACCTGTTTTTTGATCAATGTTTGATGTCAGTTTGAAGTCTTTTCAACATTAAGGTGTCTGCTGGGTTTAAAATTAAAATACTTTCAATATTTCGAAATGGCATTTTTCTTTATCAGTTGCTCGCAAAATGATGGACAATGATTCACACACCTTCCGAGTCATTTCCTGTGATGATAAAATTAAGTAAATTATTAAATAAATGAGAAAATAAACAAGTAACAAGCAAACGTAAACTTGTTTGCTTAAAATTTCTGCAAATAATTTGCTGATGCAGGCACATTTTCTTCATGTCCAAGAACTATTTCTTCTTTTGTCTAGGTGTGTCCATGATGTTCAGATAACATAACAGAAAAAAGTTGCCCAAGACAGTATTGCACAAAAAGTGAAGCTCAAGAAATAAGAAAATATTAACAGTATGGTAAATGTTAAACACTGAAACATTGTCAAAAAATGTAAGATTATAGTCATTAAGCAGACCGGATCATCAATGGTTGTTTCACAGAAAGCTAGAGCTGCTCTTCATCTCATCCACTGTTCATGAATTTAACATGATTTATTCTGGTATGAATTATAGTATCCCTACTTGAAATCAATCGGCACAGTCATTCTTTTATTCCCACTGCAGTAAGGATTTTACACTGTGAGATGTCAGAATGTTGTGTTTGCTGTTTGTGATTATTGTTTACTGAACTAGACTTTTGAATGGACAGAAACTCAGAGAAACTGCATGTTGTTCAGCTGAACTCAGTTCAGTGTTGATTCAGTTCTGTTATGAACATCATCAATTATTAAATGAGTTCATTTCATCTAATTGTCACTGTGCAGCTCAGTTCAGATCTCAAACAGCAGCGTCAGTAAAGTCACATCAATGATATTGTTAAAATTTAAATGACAGAGACAATAAATGCCCATAAAGTGTTCAGTCCAACTAGAGTTGTCAAAATTAATATTGTGTCGATACATATTAATATAGAAATATCTGAAACTGTTCCAATAGTCATTTTCTGCATTAGGCCTATTAATACAGTGATATCAGCTGTGTGTTCTCTCTCTCTCTTCTCTGACAGTGAATCGACACACACTTTCTCCTCTCATTCGCTCCAGTTCAATAGTGCTTGTATTGGGCATCATTTCACTCATTTTCCCAGGTTTCACACTGACACTAAAAACACGCCACTGACTCTATATAAGTGTCGCTCTCATAAAGCCGGTTCTCAAACAGCTCACGAGAAACCTTTTATGTGGTTTATTAAACAGTCAAATACACACAAAATTATGTCAAAATGCCCGTCTTTGCATGTATTCAGATAATCACTGTCAGTTTTGGAACGTAAACAGAAATAAAAGCATGTTGTGTATCAGTGTATTAGATCTTAAAGTGACAGCAGCCTAATAAACCTGCTGCTGTCTGTCATTAATGATAATCAAAGAACAAAAGACAAAGAGAAAATCACTCTCTGATCTTGACTGAATAACTTTTGTAACTTTAAATGTAAGAATAATCTGTATTTAATTTTTACAATGAAGAATATCTATTTCATATCTGATCACTATGTAATCATACTGGTTGATTTCTGTAATATTTCTTTCTTGAATTCTGTTAGACCACCTGAAAAACTTAAAGCTCTGTTTATTTCATTTGTCGCTGGTCTCCATAGCAACAGAGAGGGAATTCTCTGGAAGAATGGCGGGAGAAATATTGAAATGTGATCGTTTAGATGTTTATTCTTAACCAAGGTTTAAAATGATTTATTTTCATAAATATATAAATGTAAAAAAACCTGAACTGTTATTCGCAGCAGACAAAGGAAAACATTTTTGTAGATGCCAAGAAACTAATGCTGACATGATGACATTTAACCCAATAAAGCCTGATATTTATAACCTTTATTGAACCTTTAGACAAAGTATAGAAATATAAAATAAAAAAGTTTGTATATGTTTTTTTGTGTGTGTGTGTGTGTGTGTGTGTGTGTGTGTGTCTGTGTGTGTATCATATTTTATTTCTATACATATTATTTTATGGCTCAGTTATTATATGAAGACTATATATGATATACTGAGAATATTGAGCTCATACTCGAAGAATAACTCAAACAGTTCAATTTTATTCAGAGGCACAAACAGCAAAAATATTAAATTTGTTGCAGATGCTGATATTTATATGGATAAAAAGTAAGATTAAATTCTGATGTTTGTAATGTAAATCAGTGAGATCTTTATAACAGTAGCCTATAGCAGATACATACATAAAAAATCATATTTGATACTCGCATTTGAACATGATTATTATAAAAAATTATAATTGGATGATTTGGTTTAGTAAGCGTTCATCTTGAAATATTACTAACAACATTAAATTTATTCTTACATTTACTTCATAAAAATCATCAAAATTTCACAGCAGAAACTCACATCTCTGATCTTGAGTTTATTACAACCTCCAGCACTTTATCATAAGATGTATTTGAACTGTTACTGTTCCTCATCTAGTGCTTGAAGAGCAGAGTGTATTTGCTGCCATCATAGAAACAGATATAACTACTGCTCGTAATGTGGTTACCAAAGATCCCCACAACGGCGTTCCAGGTGCCTCCATGCTTTCTGTCAAATTCCTGTAAGGAAAGACAGTATTAATGTTCCACAAACTCACATCAACGAAAACACTCAATCTCCTTCATCAAGCTCCTGATAAAATCCAGAGCACATTTTATATATTGAATAAACTGCAGCTTCCATTGCAGACATCCATTCACTCAGTAATTCAAGGAACTCTAATATCAACCTTCGCAATGTAGTTAGCAATCTCGCTGTTCCCTTTGTATATAAGCTGAGCCACAAGCAGCTGGTGTTGAGCGTCCTTCTGCATATCAGCACTCATCTTTGCAAATTTGACCTCAATCGCTGCCTTCGACATGGATGCTCTGTAGCCGCAAGCAAAAAAATTGTTATAATGAGCAAATATGTAATTAAACAGGAGGACAGAACAGTTGAACAGTATTAGTGATGGTCCAACAGCTCCTCATCATGAAATCCAGCTGCTGTCATTTATGAGCAGGAATTGTTTGCCCATGACACTATTATCAGATGCAACCAAACTTTAAGTTGGAAGCATGGAGTAGTATTAACCAAGCGGCAACCTCCCCCAGTTTCCCTTGAAGCCAATACGGAAGTCACTTAAACTGCAATTCATCGACTGGCCATTAGGGACAGGCTCCAAAAGAGAGCAGAATCCCATGTTAAAATGGTCAACTTTACAGCAGAAAAAAACATGTTTACAGCCTGGTTCAAATTGTGGTTTTGGTCTATATAGCTAATTTTGCCCTTCATGACAATTCTGAGGGGGAGAATTTATTATTTATTATTTTTATTTTATTTTTATAACTCATCTGTTTAAATTATATTAAGCCTTAAAGTTCTGCATAATTAAGGGTGTGGCCACTTGAGTGACAGGTGCCGCTGCTGTCTGTCACCTCAGCTAATTCCAGTCACTGAACTTGGCATTTCTGCCGTGTTTGTGCTTTTTTCTGGATTTTTTCATACTATTATCAAATGATATGGCTTGTTGTGTGGTTAATGGTCAAGACAGACATGTGCACACATGCGGAAGATAAACAGAACACATGTTGTTGGATCGTCTTGGCATTGGCTAAAAACTTTGTCCGCCAGATTTACTACAATGACAATGAATATGCTTCTCAAGACACCACAAAATCCAACGGCACTGCTTGGATATTATTACTAAATCTGCTGCACTATTTTGAAAATTATACTTTAGACATGGGCTCATTTGTTTGCGAAAGTCTAAAGTATACGATCATATACATTTTTACAACATAAAGAATGATGATGGAGAGCAGATCGTTCAGAAGAAATATGACACAAACAATATATCAATATTTCATGGATATAATGCTTTTGTGGACAAAAAGTGCTGTTGTGTTGGATGTTTTTCAGTGTGCGACGGATTGGATTCATCTCGTGATCGCTATTTCATTACAAAGGTAAAGTCTTGATTTTGCATGTTGTCATTTGCACACCGACACAAATTACAATATTATTGTTGCTGGAGCATCTATATTGTAAAACAGACACCATAGATTGACAGTAAACCTTTAGAACTTTAAAATGATATAATTTGTTATCTTTATTAATATTTTAGATAGTATCTAAGATAGATAGATAGGTCCTTAGCCTGAGCTAACTTGGTCACGTCGAGCTAGGTGGGCGTGGTTTCAGCAACCAGCACCTCAGCTCCACCCACATCCCGCCTCTTTGCCCATTTTCAGTTATCCGGGAGTGACGCATGGCGACGGCCCACTTTAGGCTTCAAAGATGCTCTTCAGAAACCTACGGGTGACATCACGGACACTACGTCCATTTTTACAGTCTATGGTATTAAAAAAAGTTTGGTGTTGGTGAAATTTTTTCATTTCTTTGGAAGAAGTGAGGGTTCCAACGCTTCTGTAAAGTGCTTGAATTAATCTAAATTGTGTTAGAGTAGAATGGTGCTATTACAAAAAGTGGCCTTCATGTGCTCCCAAAGCCAGAATGAAACAGCACTACTGACTGGTAAGAAGGCGGGAAAAAAGCGGCATGATCGGATGGATCGTGATCAGAGTCAGCCCTGCCTGATGATCCTGTGAGAAGCATGGAGCCATTTAACTAGCTCAGGGAAGTGCAAATTCAATGGCTCAGTATAGAGGGTATTCACTGATGTCACTTTCCCGCCGGAAGACGCTCCCTCAGTCGGACTGAGTGGCAAAAGAGCCTGATGAATGTCTGGATTTAATAGGGGAAATTGCAAAAACGTGAGTAAAACAAACGATTATCAGTTTAAACTAAAGGGTAGAATCTGGGTAAACTCTGCAGGCGTCTTCAGTGAGTTCCTGCTTCAAATGTTCCAAGCCTAAGCAGGACGGACAGCAGTCATGTCCATCATCTTCATGTAAAGTGTCCCTGCACACCGTCCCTGTCAGGCTAAGTTGTTCCACACTGACACAACAGTACTGAAGCTGAGTGAGAACACTCTGGTGCACCAATCCTACAACGACTAGAGCTAATGCCTCAGCTCAATGCTGATAGAAGAACCAGGAATCAGTACATCAAACTGAGCGAAAACACTCGTTATGTGATGCGACTGAGAAACATATATAACATACAAAACAAACAATAAACAAAAAAATATGTACAAAGCTGTGTGTAATGCTATGCAATCTCTTACCCAAGTAGAATGATCAGAATCAAACAACCAGCTGTGGAACGCATGTTGCCGATCTGTAATGAAAAACATTATATGGTTGTTCCTGGAGCGAAGACACTCAACACAGATCCAGGGATTATTTAGCATTGACTGTCCTGATTCTGTTTACTAAATTGTTGGCTCATAACCAGATGCAATCATACTTTATTACCAACAAGAAAACCAAGAAAGCTTTGAGTCTCTTCTGCTCACCAAGGCTGCATTTATTTGATCAGAAATCCAGGAAAAACAGTAATGTTGTGAAATATTATTACAATTTAAAATAACTGTTTTCTATGTGAATATATAGTAAACTATAATTTATTCCTGTGATCAAAGCTGAATTTTCAGCATCATTACTCCAGTCTTCAGTGTCACATGATCCTTCAGAAATCATTCTAATATGACGATTTGCTGCTCAAGAAACATTTATGAATATAATCAATGTTGAAAACAGTTGTGTACAATTTTTTTCCCCATGATTCTTTGATGAATAGAAAGTTCAAAAGAGCAGCATTTATCTGAAATAGAAAGATTTTGTAACATTATAAACAACCATTCAGAGGTCTTTTTTGTAAAGAAATTCATACTTTTACTCAGCAAAGAGGCATTAAATTAATCAAAAGTGACAGTAAATACACTTTTAATGTTACAAAAGATATTTTAAATAAATGCTGTTCTAATAATAAAATGTTTCTTGAGCAGCATATCATCATATTAGAATGATTTCTGAAGGATCATGTGACACTGAAGACTGGAGTAATGATGCTGAAAATTCAGCTTTGATCACTGGATATAAATTATGTTTTAAAATAAATTCAAATAGAAAACAGTTATTTTAAATTGTAATAATATTTCACAATTTTACTGTATTTTTTGTATTTTTAATCAAATGAATGCAGCCTTGGTGAGCAGACGAAACTTCTTTTAAAAACATTAAAAATCCTACCAATCCCTACCAATTCAATATGTGATTGAACCACTTGCAGAATAATGTGAATAATTTTAAAATATGTGCATGTTATTTTTTATTTAGTACTGTCCTGAGTAAGATATTTTACATAAAAGATGTTTACATATAATTCACAAGACAAAAAAAATTGCTGAATTTATTAAAATAACCCCAAGTTTGTGAACTATTGATTCTCAACACTGTGTGTGGTTACCTGATGATCCACGACTGTTTTTGTGTTTTGTGATGGTTGTTCATGAGTCTCTTGTTTGTCCTGAGCAGTTAAACTGAGCTCTGTTCTTCAGAAAAATCCTCCAGCTCATGCAGATTCTTCAGTTTTCCAGCATCTTCTGCATATTTGAACCCTTTCCAGCAGTGACTGTATGATTTTGAGATCCGTCTTTTCACACTGAGGACAACTGAGGGACTCAAACTCAACTATTAAAAAAGATTCAAACATTCACTGATGCTCCAGAAGAAAACACGATGAGTTAAGAGCCGGGGGTGAAAACAGGATGAAGATTTCCAAATTTTCCTTATTTTGTTTAAATATCTTCTCCTTCTTCTTTTTTTCTTCATTTAGTACTGCCCTTCGGAATCAGCAGAAGAAATTTACCTTAATCTTCAAATTCAAATGTTTTCACCCCGGCTCTTAACTCATCGTGTTTCCTTCTGGAGCATCAGTGAATGTTTGAATCTTTTTTAATAGTTGAGTTTGAGTCCCTCAGTTGTCCTCAGTGTGAAAAGACGGATCTCAAAATCATACAGTCACTGCTGGAAAGGGTTCAAATATGCAGAAGATGCTGGAAAACTGAAGAATCTGCAGGAGCTGGAGGATTTTTCTGAAGAACAGAGCTCAGTTTAACTGCTCAGGACAAACAAGAGACTCATGAACAACCATCACAAAACATAAAAACAGTCGTGGATCATCAGGTAACCACACACAGTATTGAGAATCAAGGGTTCACATACTTTTGAACGGGGTCATTTTAAGAAATTCAGCTATTTTATTTATTTATTTATTTTGTCTTGTGAATTATATGTAAACATGTAAACATCTTTTATGTAAAATATCTTACTCAGGACAGTACTAAATAAAAATAACATGCATTTTGTATGATCTCTCTTATTATGTTAATATTCTTCATGGTCTTACCTTAGTGCTGATCTCTGAACAGAATGATTATGTGATGATTCACTCTCAGTGTCTGACCGACTCTGATGCTCCAGAAGTGTTTGACCAAAACTAATATAGATGTGACTGACTCCACCTGTTCTTTACATCACAACCTTCAGCATCAATAACTTCACTTGACAAATATCCTGCAACATCATCAACGTGTGACGTATAATTTCTCAGTTTAACAACACAAAACATGGCAATATGACCATTCCTAAACACACAGAAATGCAAAAAGAATGTGGGACATTTATTAAGAACATGTTTTTTTAATATTTATTGCACAAATAAATGATACAAACTGATGCGGTACAGTCACCTCAGCAGAAACATGAAGCAGAAACATCATTACAGACAAATGTGGAGCCATTTATTGCAGGTTTACATTTGTTAAATTATTATTTGCTATGTTACTTTGCTAATGCATGTACCTGCAAAAAAAAAATAAAAAAAAATAATAATAATAATTTTTTCTTGCCCCCCCAAACTCGAGAGTCAGTGTAACCCATGTTTATAGTCATAGATCAAACAACATCTCCAGGATGTCTTGAGCGTCCAATCATATTACTTAAGAATCAACACTTACCATGGCATTTCAAGAAATAAAATAAGAATAAGAAACATGTGTGTGTATCAGATAACATAACAGAAAAAGGTTGCCCAAGACAATATTGCACAAAGACCAAGGGCAATATTGCCCAAGAAATAAGAAAATATTAACAGTATGGTAAATGTTAAACACAGAAACATTGTCAACCAATGTAAGATTATTGTCATTAAACAGACCGGATCATCAATGGTTGTTTCACAGAAAGCTAGAGCTGCTCTTCATCTCATCCACTGTTTATGAATTTAACATGATTTCTTCTGGTATGAATTATAGTATCCCTACTTGAAATCAATCGGCACAGTCATTCTTTTAGTCAGCTCCACTACAGTTTGGAGCGATTAAGTATATTTCTTCTTCATAATTTTCAAGCAAAATTTGCAAATTTTTTGTGATATCTCTGGCTCGCCTTCGCCTTCCAACTTCAAACGAGACTTAAAAGCTTCCACAGATGGAGAAGATTTAATGTGCATTTGTTCCATCAGCGTGGAGCTGCCACAGAGAAGGTCCGATCACCCTTTTATTTTAATCTAGTTTTAGGAACATGAAGAATCATCTGACTAGAAGATCTCATAATTCTCTTATTTTGATAAAATAATATATTTTGGGGCAATACCATGCAACGCTTTAGAAACCATTAACTAAACCTTAAACTCAATTCTGAATTTTACAGGCAACCAGTGTAAAGAAACCAGAACTGTCTTAATTCTTTTTCTCTTCTTTGTACGAGTCAAAAGTCTGGCTGCAGCATTAATTGAAGGCGAGATAATTGACCCTGTGCGATGCCTATAAAGAATTACAGTAGTCAATGCGTGATGATCCAAATGCATGAATAACAGTCTCCAGGTCCTTAAAGGAGAGAACAGGTTTCAGTTTAGAAATAAATCTAAGTTGATAAAAACCAGCGCTAACAACACTAGAAACCTGTTTATCTAAAACCAAATCCATAAAAACACCCAAATTATCGACATAGAGGCCAACCTACTTATAATATCCTTAGAGACAGAAGAGGGTCCAAAGACAACACACTCAGTCTTATTAATATTATGATGAAGAAAATTGCTTGCCAACAAAACCTTAATCTCGCCTAAGCAAGTACAAGTGCATCAGAAGATTGGGAGCCTTTCGGATCTATTAGAATAAATAACTGTCATCTGCGTACAGATGATACATAATATTATATTTGCGAAAAATTGAGCCTGAAGGGCACATGTGCAACGAAAATAAAATAGGCCCAAGTATAACCCTGTGGAACAGCATATGTAAATTAGCTGATGAAAAACGCAAACTTCAAATTCAAACTGAAAATGATTGATTATTGATTATTTGTATTATTGATTTCAGATTTGCTGAATAAACTTCTTTCATTCCATTGCTTTTGTGTTGTTATTTTAGTGGTTGAAAGAACATCAGAGTGTGGACATCAAATGGACATCAAGTTTTTGACATCAGATTGATTTGCATTTTTAACCCGCTTTTTGATCAATGTTTGATGTCAGTTTGAAGTCTTTTCAACATTAAGGTGTCTGCTGGGTTCATGGTTTAAAATGCAAATAGTTTCAATATTGCGACATGGCATTTTTCTTTATCAGTTGCTCGCAAAATGATGGACAATGATTCACGCATCTTCAGTGTCATTTCCTGTGATGATAAAATTAATCTTGTTTGCTTAAAATTTCTGCAAATAATTTGCTGATGCAGGTACATTTTCTTCATGTCCAAGAACTATTTCTTCTTTTGTCTAGGTGTGTCCATGATGTCCAGATAACATAACAGAAAAAAGTTGCCCAAGACAATATTGCACAAAGACAGTTAAAAAATGAAGCTCAAGAAATAAGAAAATATTAACAGTATGGTAAATGTTAAACACTGAAACATTGTCAAAAAATGTAAGATTATTGTCATTAAGCAGACCGGATCATCAATGGTTGTTTCACAGAAAGCTAGAGCTGCTCTTCATCTCATCCACTGTTCATGAATTTAACATGATTTCTTCTGGTATGAATTATAGTATCCCTACTGGAAATCAATCGGTACAGTCATTCTTTTATTCCCACTGCAGTAAGGATTTTACACTGAGAGATGTCAGAATGTTGTGTTTGCTGTTTGTGTGTTGATTATTGTGTTTTGTACTACATATTTACAAATTTTATGCTGAATTTTATGTCAAAAATAAACTAAGTGTTCATCTTGAAATATGACTGGTCCATGTACTTTTGCGTCCATTCCTTTTTCGTTTTTTAACCACGTCAAGAAAAACAAAAAACGAACGATTGTTGTATTTTTAAATGCTATGGTGAATACCAAAATTTAAATTAAAATCGAATATACAAATTTCATGTGCATATTGACTTCTTTTCAGATTTTTGTTTATTACGTTTTATAAACCGAAATGAAAAAAGGACAGATTAAAGTCGTAGAAATGTCAATTAAGTAAGTTTTCTTTTGTAAAATTGTTGTTTCACCGACACCTGCATCTCATCAGCACGTCATCACCACCAGTATAAAGAGCACTCACACACACCACCACTTTGTCCGGTCTCGTTTGCATCTAAACTTACCTGTATGCTTACCTCAAGGACTCCTAGCGATCTACTTACCTGTCTCGTGTCTCCTGTTCTCCTCTTGTGATCTTCATTGTGTGTGAGTGTTCTCCGTCTCCAACGTCCAACTTCTCCAACGCCATTCAAGATCTTCACTTCTACAACCATGAAAAGGACAGTATCACTTATCTGCACTTCAATTATCACCATTTCATCAACTCATACTCACCTGCAGTGCTGTTTAACGCTGCTGGTATCAATAAACATCTCTTTCTGTGAATTCCTGTCTCTGACCCTTCGGTGTTGTAACAGAAGACCGGACTATAACAGCCAGATACCAACATGAGTCACCCGGATCCGTTCCAGGAGCTCGTGGATGCCCTGCGCCGAGCCCTCACCCCCAGCACTTCTCCACCGGCACCAGCGATCACATCCGCAAACACCGTCACCACTCCTTCACCTCCCATTCACGCCAGTCCCATGGCCAAACCAGCGCCCTACTCCGGATCGGCGGAGGACTGCAGCGGTTTCCTCCTGCAATGCGCGCTGGTCCTGGAGATGCAACCGCACCTCTACCCTAACGATACATCCAAGGTAGCGTTCATAATTTCTCAACTTCAAGGCAAAGCACTGCAGTGGGCAGATTCCATCTGGTCTCAGAACAGTCCTGTTACGCAGTCATATTCCTCCTTCGTGGCCCATTTCTGGGAAGTTTTCGGCAAACCTGCTTCAGATTCATCCATCGGTGAGAAACCATATAATTTGAAACAAGGTTCTATGTCTGTCAATGAATATGCTTTGCAATTCAGAACGCTAGCTGCCTCTAGTGGTTGGAATGAACAAGCTCTCATCACCACCTACCGGCAAGGATTGGATCCCCGGGTGCGGTTGCATCTCGTTGCATACAAGGATTCCATCGGCCTTGAGCGCTTCATCCAGCTTTCCATCCGCTTCGCCTCTCGTATGCAGTCGT
Source organism: Megalobrama amblycephala (assembly GCF_018812025.1). Lineage (NCBI taxonomy): Eukaryota > Metazoa > Chordata > Actinopteri > Cypriniformes > Xenocyprididae > Megalobrama > Megalobrama amblycephala. Next base: position 2,506,861 of record NC_063055.1, on the reverse strand, counting down.
GTATCGAAGAACACCAGGGCCAGCCACTGTTTAACACCTTCCTCCGTCGGTCAGAACCCGTCAGTCCTCCAGAACCAGCCAGTGAGCCCATGCAACTTGAAAATTCAAGACTTACTTCTGCTGAGTGTCAAAGGCGGCTGACCCTGAATCTATGCCTCTATTGTGGTTCTCCTGGGCATGTCATCTCTGCATGCCCAATTCGTCCTCCATGTCCCATGGTGAGTGCCATCATTCCCTCCATAAATAAGATGAAACCACTCACCACTATTGTAAACCTTACTGCTGCTGATGTGGTGGCACTCCTCGATTCAGGGTTAGCAGGCAACTTCATCTCCGGTGCCCTCTGTCGACAACTCAAGCTCAAGACCTCGCCCTCTCCGACCACCTACCAGATCCACTCAATAACGGGCAGACCCCTCATTCGAAGACACGTACGTCGCTGTGTTGGCCCCATCCAACTTCGGATCGGAGTATTACATCTAGAGGAAATTCATCTGCTGGTTCTGGAGGAATCCACCTCTGACGTGGTTCTAGGGCGCCCCTGGTTGGAGCAGCATAACCCTACCATCTCTTGGAGTACCGGTGAGATCCTGAAGTGGGGTGAAACTTGCTTCTCCAACTGCTTCTCCGAGCTTCCAGTCCCTTTGTCTCCTCGTTCTAAAGATCTCTCCATCTGCACCACCTCCATCGAGAACCCAGTTGAAAAGCGTTCCGTATACACCCAAACTTGTTACGCCCCCTTCAGTGACGTCTTCTGCCCGCAAAGAGCCTCCAAGCTGCCTCCACACCGGCCATGGGACTGTGCCATCGATCTGCTTCCAGGTGAGTCAGTGCCCAGGGGAAGAATTTACCCCCTGTCAATCCCGGAGGAGAAGGCCATGGAGGAATACATCAAAGAGGCCTTTGCTCAAGGTTACATCCGCCCGTCTACTTCCCCTGCTGCTTCGAGCTTCTTCTTTGTGGCAAAAAAGGACGGAGGCTTGCGGCCCTGTATTGACTACCGTGCACACAACAAGATCACAGTTAAGTTCCGTTATCCCCTTCCTCTCATCCCAGCTGCCCTAGAACATCTCCGTGGTGCCACTGTGCTCACCAAGCTGGACCTCCGCAGCGCGTACCACCTCATCTGGATACGTGAGGGGGACGAGTGGAAGACCGCCTTCGTCACGCCCACCGGCCACCAGTGTTGGGGAAAGTTACTTTTAAAAGTAATGCATTACAATATTGCTTTACTCCCTAAAAAAGTAACTAATTGCGTTACTTCGTTACTTTTTATGAAAAGTAATGCGTTACTTTACTTTTGCGTTACTTTTTCTCACCGGGGCTGGGCTTGCTTGTTTGTTTGTTTTTTAATAACAACAAAAAAGTTCTATTTTTGTCAAAAAAAGGCCCTTTCACACCAAAAGTGAAATCAATAAGCCTCAGGCTGAAGGAAAAGCATATTTACACCTGTACAGTAGAGGGCGCAGCTCAAACAAACCTTTCAGATGTGCTGCCGTTCTGGATTTAAGAAGAATAGGATACAGGAGAAGGAAGTTCTAGTTCTTATTTCTAAATCTAATCTAAAGTATTTCTGCTTATTAGTATGGCTGAATTAGATATATTGAAGGTCAGCAGCAGAGACATTGGTTAATAATTGAGATTAAATACATAAAGTATATTTGTGTAATTTAATATAGTGAATTATTACAGGTTTGCAAAAATTCTGAGATTGCATTTCACTGTTTTTATTCATTTTGAGGAATACTGAATGATTTTGTGCAAGTGAGATGAGTAAATGCATGTTCACATTTAGTCTAGAACTACAATAACCATCATGCTTACACAGCGCACAAAATTTCTCTGCACTTTATTTCTCACAACATGGGTACAACATGTCAGTCAATAAATGTGAAAAAGTAACTTGCGTTACTCATTTGAAAAAGTAACTTAGATATTTTGTTGTAAATTGAAAAAGTAATGCGTTACTTTACTAGTTACTTGAAAAAGTAATCTGATTACGTAACTCAAGTTACTTGTAATGCGTTACCCCCAACACTGCCGGCCACTATGAATATCTTGTGATGCCGTATGGCCTGGTCAACGCCCCCTCCGTATTCCAGGACTTCATACATGAGGTGCTCCGGGAGTTTCTCCATAAGTTTGTACTGGTCTACATCGACGACATCCTAATCTACTCCCGGAGCCTGGCCGAACATCACCACCACGTTGCGGAGGTCCTCAAACGCCTGAGACAGTTCCATCTCTTCCTGAAGGCTGAAAAGTGTTCCTTGGATAAAAGGCTTCCTCGGATACATCATTGATCACAGTGGCATACGGATGGACGAGGGGAAGGTGGAAGCCATCAAGACCTTGCCCACTCCATCCACCATCAAAGAACTCCAATGCTTCCTTGGTTTTGCTCATTTCTATCGTCGGTTTATCAAGATTTACAGCTCCATCGCTCATCCACTCACCAACCTGCTCCGGAATCAGCCCAAGTCTCTGTCCTGGACACCAGCTGCCACCAACGCCTTTGAAACCCTTAAAGAAGCCTTCACCACCTCTCCCCTCCTCGTCCACCCCAATCCAGACCTGCCCTTCATAGTGGAAGTGGACGCCTCCACCACAGGAGTGGGAGCAGTCCTGTCTCAGCAGCAGGGGACCCCCAGTAGACTCCATCCATGCGCCTTCTTCTCCCGCAAGCTCAACCCGGCGGAGACCAACTACGACATTGGCAACTGCAAACTCCTGGCTGTGAAGTTGGCACTAGAAGAATGGAGGCATTGTTTGGAGGGAGCTAAACACCCCTTCCTTATTCTTACTGACCACAAGAACTTGGAGTACCTGCGAGCGGCTAAGAGACTGAATCCCCGACAAGCACGCTGGGCCTTATTCTTCTCCCGTTTTGACTTCTCCATTTCCTATCGTCCTGGCTCCAAAAACGTCAAGGCGGATGCCTTATCTCGTCTCCATGCTCCTGAGGAAAAGTCAGAAGAACCAGAGACCATTCTCCCCAAATCTATCATCGTGAGTCCTATAACCTGGTCAGAAGAGACATTACCCTCCTCCAATGCCTCCACAAACGCTCCGCCGGGTTGTCCACCGGGCTTGCTTTACATCACCAGGGCACGACGCACTCCACTTATTCACACTGCCCACACGTCACTTGGCACTGGCCACCCGGGGGTCAATGAAACCCTCTCGCTGCTGAAGGAGCGCTTCTGGTGGCCGAACATGGCAGCAGACGTCAGAAGGTATGTGCAGGCCTGTAGGGAGTGTGCCATCTCCAAGAGCCCTCGCCATCTTCCAACCGGCAAGCTCCATCCTCTGCCCATTCCTAACCGACCCTGGTCACAACTAGGAGTGGATTTTATCCTGGACCTGCCAGCATCCAATGACTGTACCTGCATCCTCGTGATCATCGATCGATTCTCCAAATTATGTCGTCTGATCCCACTGAAAGGCCTACCCACTGCCATGGAGACTGCTGAACTAATGTTTAATCATGTATTCAGATACTACGGAATTCCCAAAGATATCGTTTCAGACAGAGGACCCCAGTTCTCTCTGTGAATTCCTGTCTCCGACCCTTCAGTGTTGTAACAATAAGCAGCCCACTATGAACACAATTAATAACACGTTAAGCATTTTCCTTGAAAATAAAACACAGTTATGAAGAAAACGCTTAATGCATTAAGACACTGATATTAAATGACCAATAAAAATATGCAGACAAGCAGGTCAGGCTGATTATGAAGGCAACACGCTTTCAATGTTCAGCGTTTTCCACTGTATTTCCACTGTTTTCCACAATATTTTCCTTCCACTTTGTTTACGCTGTTGATGACAAGAAAATGTGCGAGAAAATAGTTTCTCCCTGGTTGTTGTTTTAGTAGGATTAATCCACGTAAAGTGTTAATGTCCAGCGACGTGACTGTAATGCATTGCTTTCAATGAGAATTGAGAAAGATTTCATGTCAAACCTCCACTGAGGCAAAGGGCATGGGAATTTTGTCTTCATGAAAATAACATATTGGGGTATAATTTTGTCATCATAACAAATGTTGGTATATTTTCAATTTGAACAGCATAGCTATAAAGTGACTCCTATTCCCAAACAATTTCTCAATATAAAACAATATAAAACACCTAACAGAGCCAGACGAATAAGTCACAGTAATTTAGATGTAGTTTTGGCCTTTATTCGTATAAAACAGAGTAAAAAGCAAAATGACGGGATTGAGAAAGGGCATGAGCGGGAACTCGATCATGTTAGAGTGCTAAACAAGAGGCTATAAGGTTTAGAAATGTAATGTTTAGGTTAAAATATAAATGTACAAATAATAATAATAGTAATTTAACAAATGAAAATTAATCAATGTCATTTAGGTAGGTTCTTGAAGTGAGTCATTTATTGACACCAGAGGAAAAGGCACTAGAGGGCACTTTAGCGTCTGTGTGTATGACGCAAAACACTGGAAATTAAATTTAGCACTTTTACATATTAAAAAACAAGTTGTATATCATTTATATTATTTCTCACAAAATAATAATCTTGCATAAAGAAAATTAGCTTGTATCTGCTAATTCTATTCATCAGTGTTAAAATAAAAAACAAGGAAACCGCATTTTCCATATTTCATTTCTGGTTTAAAAAAGGTAAAACGAATGGAGGCTAAAGTACACAGACCATGATGACTAACAATATAAAAGTTAGTTTTATGTTTACTTTATAATAATCAGTAAAGATTTCACAGCAAAAAGACACTGAGCTGTCTATTACCTGATCTCTGATGAGTTTTATGCGTTTGTAGATGTTTTAATGAGGTATTTAATTAAAAGGAATACTAGTAAATAGTCTCTGTTTAGCTGATCGTCCATAGAACAAACAAAACAAGCCCTGAAAATTGATAAAAGAATACATATTATACAGACACTTAATATTTAATTAGATGATTAAATGATTAGTTAGTTGCATCTGATAATCTTATACGTTCAATAAAACATTTGCAATGGGTTTGTAAAAGCTGTTCCCTTTTGAAAGGGAACTTCTACTCTGCGCTGACTGCGCTATGGGGAACGTCCTCCGTGACCCGTGCTCGAAATGCCAAAAATCACCACACTCCAATCCTATTGGCCGGCGACAGCCTATCACGTCAAACGGCGCGAACCGTGACGTATAAAGGGAGCGCCTGGGGAAACAGCCGACATCCTCTTGTCTTTTCGCGACTGCTTTTGCTCGTGCCTTTTTCACTCTGCCAAAAGAAAATATGTCTGCTAAATCTTTCAGGAAGTGTGCTGATCCTTGTCCCAGGTTTCTGACACCGGAGGACACACACAACTTGTGCGTTTTCTGTCTGGGCGAGGAGCACACACGGTCAGTACTCGAGGGTGCTGCCTGTGCTAACTGTGAACGTTTTCCTATGAAAACGCTCAGTTCTCGTTTGGCCCTCTTCTCGAGGGGAGAGGTGCCATCACCGCTGCCTGGTGGTTCCAGCCCCGCTCGTGCTGAGGCTCAGCAGCGGCTGAAATCATGGGGCTCGCAGGTGGAGCTCGCTGAGGGATTTGAGAGGCGTGTCAATCTTTCTCAAGCTGAAGTGACTGACGAGGACGCGCTGCTGACGGATGACGACGATGTTTTATCTTTAACATCCTCGGACCCAGGAGCGAGTGCTCTCTTGGTCAAGGTCTTTCCGCTGAGGCAGTCGCGGAATTGCGTCGGACCACGGATCTCGCTCTGAGGGCCACCAATCAAAATCCCGCCTCGATCGGTCGATCTATGGCGGGCATGGTGGCCATGGAGCGACATCTAAGGCTCATCTGTGCGGACATCGGGGAGAAAGCGAAACGGTTTCTCCTCGATGCCCCGGTTTCGCCCACTGAACTTTTCGGCACCTCCGTGCAGGCGGTGGTTGAGAAGTTTGGGGAGGTGAAGACGTGCTCCGCGGCGTTTAGATCTTGCATCCCGCTCAGATCCAGCTCTGGGCCCAGACAGCCGGGAGATCCCGGGCCGTCTCGAGCCGAGGCTCAGAGGCAGTCCCAGAGGGAAAGTGTCGCTGCTCGTGCGCCTCCTCCTCCTCGGAGTAGGTCGCGGAGACGGCGAGATGCCAGAAGGAAGAAGCAAGATCTGAGGGAGGTGATCGAGGAGCGGCGCCAGCTGCGCCGGTAATCGATCTCCGCTCTCGCGAGGGCTTTATCTCGCCCTCGCTCTTCCTTCGCCTCCCGGTAGCGTTTGTGACATCTATATGCTGCGGGCTTTACAGTCGGGCTGATGTTGTGGGCCTATGATGGATATATTTCTGATGGCCCGCCATCTGGCTTGATAGTGAAAGTGCTTTTGGGCTTATGGGACTTTGGATTTCCCCTCCGTGTGACGAATCGGGGAGGAATCTGCGTTCTACGAGCCGCAAGTCGAGCTAAAATATTTTCTCTGTCTATTTAACAGGTTCTATTTTTGCTCCTAGAACTTTAGTGGGCGCTGGCTGATGTCGCGTGTGACGGGTAGGCCGTAAAGGCCTCCTGTGGAGCATGCTGACCTTTGACAGCAAAAGGGATGGTTTCACCGGCTGGCCGGGTCTCGGGTTGACTATGACCTCCTGTGTAGTCGGTCTGTTCAGCCTGAACCCTGATAACACTGCCACGAGCTGATGCCACGTGCCTGCTGGGATTATAGGCCCACGGGGCCTTTCCTTAGTGCATGATGGCGTATGCTGTACTCCTCTTGCTTAAAGAATAGAAAGGTACTTCACCGAGTGCACTGCTCGTTGGTTTGTGTTGGACGGGCTGTCTCGTGGGCACTTGCAGCTGTTATGTCTTGGCGTTTGCTCCACCTTGATATGCAATAGGGTGTGGCCCTACAGGCCATCCTGGGCTACCGCCGTCTGCATTCAGTTCTAGTTCTCTGGTGAACTCTGGTTATGTTGTAGGCCCTTTTCCCGGCCTCCATGACTATGTGCCCGCTTTACGGTCTGTCTGTTAGGCTGAGCTTTGTACTTCCGTTCGGGGTTAACTGCGTAATTGTGCTTAGCTCCCTAAGCTGGTATGGTTGTAGACCTCTATGAAGTCTCCCGTTAGACCGGCCCCCAGGCTGGTTTGTGCTCCCCTGGGTCAGGGGTCTTTAGCGCACAGCCTCCTCAGCACCTTGTTAGCGGCTGAGTAGATCCTTGGATGAGTGGTTGTACTCCCCTCATACGAGGGTCCATAGCGTTTAGCTGAGTTCCGCTCTCCAGGATGCCCATCTCTGCGTGTCGGTTTGAGTTGCTTACTGCCCTTTTGCAGTCGCTCTTTCCTGCTCTCCTCTCTGGAGTTTGCGCTTGGAGATTCTGTATATCAGACAAGGTTTGCTAGGCCAGATTTAGCTTTGCTGGATCTGGCTAGGCCTCCTTGGTGGCAGCGGGATGGATTTTTCCCCCCGAGTGACTGGCCGAGGTTCCTTTGGTTCCTTGGCCACATTCCCTTAAAGGGACCACCCCCTCTCGGGCTGTTGGTTCCAGATGCTCGAGCAGCCTTGGTAGGCTTTTTTCGGAAGGCCTCTTTTAGGCTCAGCTTGGGCTGTTGGCCGTAGGGAATGCTGTCACTGACAGCCTTGGAGTTCTGCCCCCGGTCTTTCCCTGGAACTGCCGGATGTGTGTCCAGACATTTGGACTGGCATTCTCCTCTAGCATGGCGGCGTGGGTATATCGTTCCCCTAGTGCAGTCAGCGCAGAGTAGAAGTTCCCTTTCGAAAGGGAACGTCTCAGGTTACGTATGTAACCATGGTTCCCTGAGAACAGGGAACGAGACTCTGCGCTTTCATGCCATGCTGCGGGATGCCTGCTACAGTCGCTCAAAGACAAGAAGATGTCGGCTGTTTCCCCAGGCGCTCCCTTTATACGTCACGGTTCACGCCGTTTGACGTGATAGGCTGTCGCCGGCCAATAGGATTGGAGTGTGGTGATTTTTGGCATTTCGAGCACGGGTCACGGAGGACGTTCCCCATAGCACAGTCAGCGCAGAGTCTCGTTCCCTGTTCTCAGGGAACCATGGTTACATACGTAACCTGAGACGTTTTCATGCATGTTTGGCATGAGTTTTTGTTGCATTTACACTGTTTTGACCAGCAGGGGTCACCAGCGTGTGGCGTTTCGAACGCTTCAGAACAGTGAATCATTTTGCGAAGCAATCGGTTCAATTGATTCAAAGCTTTGAAAAGCTTCATTTCTCCCATCACTACATGATGCTTAACTGCGTTATTGCGTAGAATACACAAAAGTATGATTTAAAATGTTAATTTAGATTTGTTCATAAAAAATTATATAAACATTTTTTTATTTGCAAAAGTAATATAAACATCTTCATGATCAGATATTTTTATTTTTAATAAAATAAAACATACATCTCTCCCTAAATGTCTCTTTTGCTATTAAAATACACTATTATGACCTAAATGACCAGCACAAACACACACACACACACACACACACACACACACACACACACACACAATCGCTGCGGTCCTTCGGTTCCCTGTATTTACACTGGATGTAGTCAAAGATGTCCTTCTCACTGTCCACCAGCAGAGGCTCTCCAGCCACACCAGTGTGAAACAGAGCGGTCATGTGACATCAGAGCGGTCATGTGACATCAGGTACAGTCACTCTCACCGTCTGATGTGTACATCAGTCAAAACTCTTAGACTCCAGAAACAAAGTTGTGTTGAGCAGCTGCCGGGGTTTATATGAACACTTTTAAAGAAGAACTGTCACTGGATAGACAGTAAATCAGCAGCAACTGAACTAGACTTTTGAATGGACAGAAACTCAGAGAAACTGTTGTTCAGCTGAAGTCAGTTCAGTGTTGATTCAGTTCTGTTATAAACATCATCAATTATTAAATAAGTCCATTTCATCTCATTGTCACTGTGCAGCTCAGTTCAGATCTCAAACAGCAGCGTCAGTAAAGTCACATCAATGATATTGTTGAAATTTAAATGACAGTAAACGCCCATAAATTGTTCAGTCCAACTAGTGTTGTCAAAAATAATATTGTGTCGATACATATCAATACAGGAATATCTGAAACTGTTTCAATAGTCATTTTCTGCAGTATTGATACACTGATAGCAGCTGTGTGTTCTCTCAAACAGCTCATGAGAAACCTTTTTTTGTGGTTTATTAAATGGTCAAATACACACAAAATCATGTCAAAATGCCCGTCTTGGCACGTATTCAGGTAAACACAGTCAGTTTTGGAACGTTAACAGAAATAAAACACATGTTGTGTATCAGTATATTAGATCTTAAAGTGACAGCAGCCTAATAAACCTGCTGCTGTCTGTCATTAATGATAATCAAAGAACAAAAGACAAAGAGAAAATCACTCTCTGATCTTGACTGAATAACTTTTGTAACTTTTAATGTAAGCATTAATCTGTATTTAATATTTACAATGAAGAATATCTAGTGTTATTTTACTGAAAAAAAATATTCTAAAAATTTTTTATCTGATCACTATGTAATCATACTGGTTGATTTCTGTAGTATTTCTTTCTTGAATTCTGTTAGACCACCTGAAAAACTTAAAGCTCTGTTTATTTAATTTGTCGCTGGTCTCCGTAGCAACAGAGAGGGAATTCTCTGGAAGAATGGCGGGAGAAATATTGAAATGTGATCGTTTAGATGTTTATTCTTAACCAAGGTTTAAAATTATTTATTTTCATAAATATATAAATGTAAAAAAACCTGAACTGTTATTCGCAGCAGACAAAGGAAAACATTTTTGTAGATGTCAAGAAACTAATGCTGACATGATGACATTTAACCCAATAAAGCCTGATATTTATAACCTTTATTGAACCTTTAGACAAAGTATAGAAATATAAAATAAAAAAGTTTGTATATGTTTTTTTCTGTGTGTGTGTGTGTGTGTCTGTGTGTGTATCATATTTTATTTCTATACATATTATTTTATGGCTCAGTTATTATATGAAGACTATATATGATATACTGAGAATATTGAGCTCATACTCGAAGAATAACTCAAACAGTTCAATTTTATTCAGAGGCACAAACAGCAAAAATATTAAATTTGTTGCAGATGCTGATATTTATATGGATAAAAAGTAAGATTAAATTCTGATGTTTGTAATGTAAATCAGTGAGATCTTTATAACAGTAGCCTATAGCAGATACATACATAAAAAATCATATTTGATACTCGCATTTGAACATGATTATTATAAAAAATGATAATTGGATGATTTGGTTTAGTAAGCGTTCATCTTGAAATATTACTAACAACATTACATTTATTCTTACATTTACTTCATAAAAATCATCAGATTTCACAGCAGAAACTCACATCTCTGATCTTGAGTTTATTACAACCTCCAGCACTTTATTATAAGATGTATTGAACTGTTACTGTTCCTCATCTAGTGCTTGAAGAGCATAATATATTTGCTGCCATCATAGAAACAGATATAACTACTGCTCGTAAGGTGGCTACCAAAGATCCCCACAACGGCGTTCCAGGTGCCTCCATGCTTTTTCCCAAATTCCTGTAAGGAAAGACACAGTATTAATATTTCACAAACTCACATCATCAAAAACACTCAATCTCCACCATCAAGCTCCTGATAAAATCCAGAGCACATTTTATATACTGAATAAACTGCAGCTTCCATTGGAGACATCCATTCACTCAGTAATTCAAGGAACTCTAATATCAACCTTCGAGATGTAGTTAGCAATCTCGTTGTTCCCTTTGTATACAAGCTGAGCCACAAGCAGCTTGTGTTGAGCGTCCTTCTGCATATCAGCACTCATCTTTGCAAATTTGACCTCAATCGCTGCCTTCGACATGGATGCTCTGTAGCCGCAAACACAAAATTTGTTATAATGAGCAAATATGTAATTAAACAGGAGGACAGAACAGTTGAACAGTATTAGTGATGGTCCAACAGCTCCTCATCATGAAGTCCAGCTGCTGTCATTTATGAGCAGGAATTGTTGGCCCATGACACTATTATCAGATGAAACCAAACTTTAAAGCAGAACTAAGTAACTTTTTTTACCTTCATAAATAGTTTTCTAAGTCCTTGCGATGGTTAATTGACTTGTAGTGGTGTGTTTGAGGCGAGCACTAACCCCCTCTGGCACGTCTACGCCAGAAAACAGCACTTGCAAGTTGAGCTGCACCGACCCGAAACAATCTCGCCTCATGTTCACGTTCACGCGAGAGTGACAAAATGCTTTACGGTAATTCAAAAACAATGTATATATTATGACTTTATAAGACAATTTCGAAAATTACCCACCTCCATCGAGTGTACTGTATTTGCAAATCACCCACCTCCTCTTTCTTGTACTGTATTTGCGCTGGTGAGCGTTGTAGTCGTTGTAGTCCAGAGCTGCGCTTGGAGTATTTACGACAGTGTGATTCACTGAAGGAACCTGTAGGGGGAGCTTCGCAAATCTTACTGAGTTCTGCTTTAAGTTGGAAGCATGGAGTAGTATTAATCAAGCAGCAACCTCCCCCAGTTTCTCTTGAAGCCAATACGGAAGTCACTTAAACTGCAATTCATCGACTGGCCATTAGGGACAGGCTCCAAAAGAGAGCAGAATCCCATGTTAAAATGGTCAACTTTACAGCAGAAAAAAACATGTTTACAGCCTGGTACAAATTGTGGTTTTGGTCTGTATAGCTAATTGTGCCCTTCATGACAACTCTGAGGGGGAGAATTTTTTTTATAACTCATCCATTTAAATTATATTAAGCCTTAAAGTTCTGCATAATTGAGGGTGTGGCCACTTGAGTGACAGGTGCCGCTGCTGTCTGTCACCTCAGCTAATTCCAGTCACTGAACTTGGCATTTCTGCCGTGTTTGTGCTTTTTTCTGGATTATTTCATACTATTATCAAATGATATGGCTTTTTGTGTGGTTAATGGTCGAGACGGATCGTCTCAGGTTATGACTATAACCATAGTTCCCTGAGAAGGGAACGAGACACTGCGTCCAATAGGATCGCTTTGGGAACGCCGTCAGCGTGATTGCGTCTGATGCACGTATGTCAACTTAGCCAATGGCGAGAGTGAACGTCACGGGCGGGTGACGTCACGACCAGGAAAGGATAAATACACATCCGGCCAGACCGGCTTCAGCTAAACTGCCGAAGCAAATCGATCACAGGGATGCAGGGAGTATGGCAAAGGGACGCAGTGTCTCGTTCCCTTCTCAGGGAACTATGGTTATAGTCATAACCTGAGACGTTCCCTTTCGAGGGAACTCCACACTGTGTCCAATAGGATCGCTTTGGGAACGATATACCAAAACGCCATAATATCAAAATGCCTGTAGTGTGAAACTGTGGCACACTCAAGACAGAAGCACTGAGGACCCTGGAGCTGCGTCCAGGTCAAGATCGTAGTATCTGACAAAGGTGAGTGGCGAGGACCAACCGGCCGCGTCACAGACCTCTTTAAGGGAAACTCCAGAAATCAAGGCCTTGGAGGCCGCCATACTCCTAGTAGAGCGAGCTCTGACAGCTAAAGGGCATTGCTGGCCAGAAAACTCATAAGCCAGTGAAATAGCCTCGACTATCCACTTGCTCATTGTCTGTTTGGACGCAGGGCGACCCCTGTTTTGCGGCCCAAAACAGACAAACAGTTGATCCGCTTTTCTCCACAGGGCAGCTCTGTGGACATAAGCATCCAGTGCTCGCACTGCACATACAAGGTTCAACTTTTCCTGGTCCGAGTTCTCAAATGGAGGAGGACAGAGAGCCTGCAGCACTATAGGCCGTGGAACATTGGTCAGTACTTTCGGGATATACCCTACTCTAGGATAAAGGAAAGCCTTGACCATCCCGGGTGCAAATTCCAAGCACGTGGGGGATATAGACAGGGCCTGAAGGTCTCCTACTCTCTTTAGGGAGGATATGGCAAGAAGGAAAACAGTTTCTTACAGAAGCTTCTCTGAGATGGTATCCAGTGGCTCAAACGGAGCCGATGATAAACTTTCCAACACGATAGCCAAATCCCAAGCAGGAACTCTAGTGCGCACTGTAGGCCTCAGCCTCAGGGTGCCACGCAGGAAACGGATTACTAATGGGTTCTTCCCCACAGTGGTACCATCCACATGGGCATGGTAAGCCGAAATAGTAGACACATACACTTTTAGTGTAGAAGGGGTCAACCCAGAAGAGAAACGATCTTGTAGAAAATCCAGCACTGAACCAATGGGGCAGTTAACTGGATCTAGCTGTTGTTCTTGACACCAAGAAGTGAACACTTTCCACTTCAGGGCGTAAAGTTTCCTGGTGGAGGGAGCTCTGGAGCTAAGGATGGTCTCTACAACCTCAGTTGAGAGACCAGATTCTATGAGCTTGGCAAACAGATCCACCTCTACTTGGCCATAGATCTCCCAAATGAGCTTCACCACCTCTGGGTGAAGTCTCCATTCCCCTGGCCTCAGCCCCTGTCTCGACAGGATGTCTGCTCCTATATTCTGGGTCCCCGGGATATAGATTGCCCTCAAGGAGAGTAACTTCCCCAGGGACCACAGGAGGATCTGGTGCGCCAGTTTGCATAGTGGACGTGAACGCAGACCCCCCTGTCGATTTATATAAGAGACCACTGATGTGTTGTCTGAACGGATCAACACATGATGGCCTCTCAGGTCTGGGAGGAAGAACTTCAACGCATTGAAGACAGCCATCATCTCCAGGCAATTTATGTGCCACGAGAGAAGATGGTCCCTCCACAGACCCTGAGCTTAGCGGCCTTCCATTACCGCTCCCCAGCCTGTGAGAGAAGCATCTGTCGTGAGAGTAGCTCGACGACACTGAGTTCCTGACACAGGGCCCTGGGACAGGAACCAATTTTTCTTCCATATAACCAAGGCGCGGACGCACCGCCGCGTGATCTTGATCATACGAAAGGGGTTCCCCCTCGGGGAAAACCCTTTGGTCCTGAGCCACCACTGTAAGGGTCTCATGTACAGCAGGTATCACGTTGGACGCTGCTGCCATCAGACCCAACAGTTTTTGAAACTGTTTCACAGTGAGTGACTGGCCTTACTCTTTTCACGACTGATAGAATAGCAGTGATGCGAGCGGGTGAAAGACATGCCCGCATCGTCACTGAATCCCAAACCACGCCCAGAAAAGTGGTCCTCTGTACTGGAGAAAGCACACTCTTTTTGGCATTCAGTCTCATCCCCAACTTTTGGATATGAGCGAGGACGACATCTCGATGCCGAACCGCCATTTCCTCTGACTGTGCTAAAATCAGCCAGTCGTCTATATAGTTCAGAATGCGTATGCCATGCAGCCTGAGCGGGGCCAGCACTGCATCTACGCATTTCGTGAACGTGCGGGGTGAAAGAGCTAGGCCGAACGGAAGAACCCGATATTGGTACGCTTTGCCCCCGAAAGCGAACCTCAGGAACTTCCTGTGTTGTGGAAGGATGGAGACATGGAAGTATGCGTCCTTTAGATCTATTGTGACAAACCAGTCCTCGGATCTGATTTGAGTCACAATCTGACTTAACGTCAACATCTTGAATTTTAGTTTCTTGACTGTACGATTCAGATGGCGAAGATCTAATATGGGACGCAACCCTCCATCCTTTTTTGGAACTAAGAAGTATCGGCTGTAAAAACCTGACTCTCTGTCTTTTACAGGGACCTGTTCTATAGCCTCCTTCGCTAGTAAGGTCTTTACTTCCTGTTCCATTATCAGAGCCTGCTCGGGATGCACTAATGTATGTAGCACCCCGTTGAATCGAGGTGGGCGGAACCCAAACTGAATTCTGTACCCTTTCTCTATCGTTTGCAGGACCCATAGCGATATATTTGGTAGAAGTTTCCACTCTGCCAGAAAATCTACTAAGGGAACCAGCCTCTCGAGACTGGTCTCTGATGTATTTAACACAGCCATCTCGGTGACCTGAAGCATATTGGCAGGAACTAACCGATTTGACTGTATTTTTAACCTCCTCAGAGGCTGCGAGTGTGACGCAGTGTCTTGTGGACGCTGGGTCACGAGCTCGCTGGAAACCGCTGCGCCCCGAAGCACCGAGGGTGGCGGGGTTGGCAGAACGGTCCCCTGAGGGCAATGAGGTGAACACCGCTCCACCCCGCGGGGGGCTGCCCTCAGAGACCTGACACCAGTGGCGTCAGGACCTCTTTTGGCCCGCAGCCTTCTTCGCTTGAAGCACGACCCTCAGATCGGTCTTCTGCTTAGAAGGCTTGGGCTGAGAGTGCCGACCCGGCCCACCGTATTTTTGAGGTGGAGCACGAGATGCGACACTCTTCTTTTGCTGCTGCCTATATGAGGAGCTTGACGGCTGGGGCTGCTCACGCCCAGCAGCCCCAGAGGGTTGGTGGCGGCGCGGTAGATATTTTTTAAATGCTTCCGCTTGCTTCTTTGCCTCCTGGAACCTGTCGACGACTGTGTTGACAGCGTCACCAAACAGACCAGAAGGCTGAAGCGGAGCATCAAGGAGAAAAGCCCTATCTTTGTCCTTCATGTCAGTAAGACTGAGCCACAGCTGCCTTTCTGTCGCCACCAAGGCTGCCATGGACCGCCCAATAGCTCTAGCGGTCTCCTTGGTGGCTCTGAGAGATAAATCTGTGGCTCGCCGCAGTTCGCGAACTGCGTCAGGGCCAATCCCTTCACCGCCATCCAAATCCCTCAGCAGGTCGGCTTGATATGCTTGCAATATGCTCATAGTGTGTAAGCAAGCACCAGCCTGTCCTGCTGCCGTATACGCTTTCCCAACTAACCCTGATGTGGTCTTTAATGGTTTAGTGGGAAGCGTGGGGGCCTTCATGGACGATGCTGAGGCGGGAGACAGATAGCTCGCAAGCGTCTGCTCCACCCTTGGCACCGCCCCATAACCATAATCTTTCAGCTCTCTTATATCACTGTATGTTTTCACTTGAGGGCTGAATAAACGTGCAGAATATGGTTTCTTCCACGATCTACACAGCTCACTATGCAAATCGGGAAAAAACGGAAGGCCCCGTGGTGAAGGTGACACATTAGATGTGAGAAAACGCTCGTCTAACTTGCTTTTCGGACGAGCGCCTTGTTTCTCGGCCGGCCATTCAATACTTAATTTGGCAACAGCGCGAGTTATCACCTCCACCAGCTCCTCATATGCAGGGGAAAGAGATGGTGAATCCTCTTCCCCCAATCCGACACTCAACACATCCACCTCCTCAGAACTGGAGTGTTGACACGACGGGCTCTCTCCCCGGGCGGAAGAAACCGCAGCGCGGGCTTCCGAACCCAGAGATTGAGCGACAGATCTCCCGGGTGAGGACAGAGAAAGAGCGTTCACGCCCGTCTCCAACCCCTCCGCGAGATCCATCTGCGATCCCCATGATGTCTTTCTCCGCAGTGCCTCGGCAGCAGCGGGTCCAGAACCAGAGGGAACGCTAGCCTGATCACCCTTCTCAAAGAGTGACAGGCGGGAGCGGAGCGTGCGAAGCGGCAGTCTCTCGCAATGCTCACAGTCAGCCCCCTCGAAGGCTGCCAGAGCATGCTCCACTCCCAAACACATCACGCACAAAACATGTGTATCTCCACCCGTAAGGAAGCGGGGACACGGAGGAGTACACTGTTTAAATGCAGCTGTGTTCGCCATGACTGTGAGAATGCTTCTGTATACGTAACTGACAGACAACAATAAATAAGACACACAGTTTGACATAGAACGCTTTGCTGAGGCAGTAAAGCTGAAGCCGGTCTGGCCGGATGTGTATTTATCCTTTCCTGGTCGTGACGTCACCCGCCCGTGACGTTCACTCTCGCCATTGGCTAAGTTGACATACGTGCATCAGACGCAATCACGTTGACGGCGTTCCCAAAGCGATCCTATTGGACGCAGTGTGGAGTTCCCTCGAAAGGGAAATGCACACATGCAGAAGATAAACAAAACACATGTTGTTGGATCATCTTGGCACTGGCTAAAAACTTTGTCCGCCAGATTTACTACAATGACAATGAATATGCTTCTCAAGACACCACAAAATCCAACGGCACTGCTTGGATATTATAACTAAATCTGCTGCACTATTTTGAAAATTATACTTTAGACATGGGCTCATTTGTTTGCGAAAGTCTAAAGTATAGGATCATATACATTTTTACAGCATAAAGAATGATGATGGAGAGCAGATCGTTCAGAAGAAATATGACGCAAACAATATATCAATATTTCATGGATATAATGCTTTTGTGGACAGACACCATAGATTGACAGTAAACCTTTAGAACTTTAAAATGATATAACTTGTTATCTTTATTAATATTTTAGATAGTATCTAAGATAGATAGATAGCTCCTTAGCCTGAGCTAACTTGGTCACGTCGAGCTAGGTGGGCGTGGTTTCAGCAACCAGCACCTCAGCTCCACCCACATCCCGCCTCTTTGCCCATTTTCAGTTATCTGGGAGTGACGCATGGCGACGGCCCACTTTAGGCTT
Organism: Megalobrama amblycephala; assembly: GCF_018812025.1. Taxonomy (NCBI): domain Eukaryota; kingdom Metazoa; phylum Chordata; class Actinopteri; order Cypriniformes; family Xenocyprididae; genus Megalobrama; species Megalobrama amblycephala. The sequence continues at coordinate 2,489,406 of NC_063055.1, read as the reverse complement.
CAAAGATGCTCTTCAGAAACCTATGGGTGACGTCACGGACACTACGTCCATATTTCTTTACAGTCTATGGCAGCACTTCTCAAAGTCCGGACTCCGGTCCGGATCCGGACCCGGAGGGAATTCAATCCAGACCCGCCTCCATTTCGTATTTCAACAGCAGTAATTGTGTGTAAGGGATTAAAAATCTGGATTTCCTACTTTGATAAACGCATGTCAAAATCATTTGTTTAGTGTTTTATGTCTTTTTGGAGATGGTCCGCAATTAAAGCGAAGGCGAGATAATTAAAGTTTTCCTCCGTGATTCAGTTGCCATGACATCCAGTGAGCATATACTTTTGATGTAATTGAGACAAACACAAGTGCGCGCTTAGGAAGAATTCAAACAGTAGCCATTAATTTTGTAAATTTAAGCCTCAAAATGGTCAAATTTGTTATTAAAGATGAAAAACTAAATGTGGAAGATAAAATGAAGGAACACCTGCAAACAAGAAGAGTCGCAGCATCAGCAGTAAAGGTAAGAAGAATGGAAGAATCAGTTTGCTGTTAGGCCTAATGAGTGAGATGGGCAGCCTTCCTGTTTGCTCTGTAGTAAAGTACTTGACAAGCAAAACCTACAATTTCAAAAGACTGAACTGTGAATTCGATGTGTTTGTTTTATGTATTTTAAATCAGTAAAATAACCGCATCAGCGCACCCGCAGCTGGATGAGCCCGACTCTGCGCGCGCTCGCGGATCCAATGCTGCGCGAGGGATTGCGACATGACAGAATGCTTGATATCGTCATTGTAATTAGCCTACTGTGCGCTGAGTATTGTTTGTAAAAAGAGCTGAGTAACATTTGCTTATTAAGGCATTTATGTGATTGTTTGGTGACTATTGCGATGATGTTGAAGAGAGTCATAAAGTCATACAGAATTAAATAGCAACTTAAAGTGATTGTGTTTGTGTGTTCATTGAGCATTACTTATTATTATTGTAAAGCTAATGTCAGTAAGTTAGTTTTTATTTGTTATTTATTGTGTGCAACATCTTGGTATAATAATAGTATTATCTGCTAATACCATAACATTAAATCTGATTGGTTTGCATTGGTGACGTCATATGTAAATTATATGCAGACCGTGAGACTTGCACTTGGACCATTGTGCGGCCCACTGGGAAAAAAGTTTGAGAACCACTGGTCTATGGTATTAAAAAAGTTTGGTGCTTGAATTTCAGACACATGGATTCAAGGTCTGGAAAATGTGTGAAAACAAACATAGGTCTTTGAAAGTGCTTGAGTTAAACTAAATTTTGTTAGAGTAGAATGGTGCTTTTATAAAAAGTGGCCTTCATGTGCTCCCAAAGCCAGAATGAAACAGCGCAACTGACTGGTAATAAGGCGGGAAAAAAGCAGCATGATCGGATGGATCGTGATCAGAGTCAGCCCTGCCTGATGATCCTGTGAGAAGCATGGAGACATTTAACTAGCTCAGGGAAGTGCGAATTCAATGGTATTCACTGACGTCACTTTCCCGCCGGAAGACGCTCCCTCAGTCAGACTGAGTGGCAAAAGAGCCTGATGAATGTCTGGATTTAATAGGGGAAATTGCAAAAATGCTTTATTAACGAATGTATTAACGAATTAACGAATGTATTTAATTTGTATACATTTATGTAAATATATTTTGGATTAATTGGTATTGGTTTCACGATAATAAACAAACGCGTTGCTGACTTAATGCTGTGTAATTGTTTTCCAGTGCACGTTCAGTGTTTTAATGTTGCACCCCTGTTTACCCTAGACAATTTAAAAAAGGGTTTGTAACAGCAAGTAAAACAAACGATTATCAGTTTAAACTAAAGGGTAGAATCTGGGTAAACTCTGCAGGCGTCTTCAGTGAGTTCCTGCTTCAAATGTTCCAAGCCTAAGCAGGACGGATCATGTCCATCATCCTGGTGTAAAGTGTCCCTGAACACCGTCCCTGTCAGGCTAAGTTGTTCCACACTGACACAACAGTACTGAAGCTGAGCGAGAACACTCTGGTGCACCAATCCTACAACGACTAGAGCTAATGCCTCAGCTCACTGCTGATAGAAGAACCAGGAATCAGTACATCAAACTGAGTGAAAACACTTATATGATGCGACTGAGAAATATAGATATATATATATATATAAAACTAACAAAAACAAACAAACAAAAAAATATGTGCAAAGCTGTGTGTAATGCTATGCAATCTTTAATGCTTCTTACCCAAGGAGAATGGCCAGAATCAAACAACCAGCTGTGGAACACATGCTGCCGATCTGTAATGAAAAACATTATATGGTTGTTCCCAGAGCGAAGACACTCAACACAGATCCAGGGATTATTTAGCATTGACTGTCCTGATTCTGGATGCAATCATACTTTAGTACCAACAAGAAAACCAGTGTTAAGAGTTATTAACAAAACTTTGAGTCTCTTCTGCTCACCAAAGCTGCATTTATTTGATCAGAAATCCAGTAAAAACAGTAATATTGTGAAATATTATTACAATTTAAAATAACTGTTATTTATTCCTGTGATCAAAGCTGAATTTTCAGCATCATTACTCCAGTCTTCAGTGTCACATGATCCTTCAGAAATCATTCTAATATGATGATTTGATGCTCAAGAAACATTTATGATTATTATCAACGTATCAAAACTGTGATGCACTTTATTTTTCGGGACTATATGATGAATAGAATGTTGAAAAGAAAAGCATTTACTTGAAATAGAAATAATTTGTAACATTATAAATGTTTGCTGTCACTTGATCAATTTAATGCATGCTTTCTGAATACATTTTCTTTTAAAAATACACACACACACACACACACACACATATATATATATATATATATATATATATAGTTGCAAGAAAAAGTATGTGAACCACTTGCAGAATCTGTGAAAATGTGAATAATTTTAACAAAATACAAGATCATACAAAATGCATGTTATTCTTTATTCAGTTCTGTTCTGAGTAAGATATTTTACATAAAATATGTTTACATGTAATTCACAAGACAAAGAAAAAAAAAATTGAATTTATTAAAATAACTCCATTCATAAGTATGTGAACCATTGATTCTCAACACTGTGTGTGGTTACCTGATGATCCACAACTGTTTTTATGTTTTGTGATGGTTGTTCATGAGTCTCTTGTTTGTTCTGAGCAGTTAAATTGAGCTCTGTTCTTCAGAAAAATCCTCCAGCTCCTGCAGATTCATCAGTTTTCAAGCATTTTTTGCATATTTGAACCCTTTCCAGCAGTGGAACTCATCGTGTTTCCTTCTGGAGCATCAGTGAATGTTTGAACCTTTTATAATAGTTGAGTTTGAGTCCCTCAATTGTCCTCAGTGTGAAAATATGCAAAAGATGCTGGAAAACTGAAGAATCTGCAGGAGCTGGAGGATTTTTCTGAAGAACAGAGCTCAGTTTAACTGCTCAGGACAAACAAGGGACTCCTGAAGAACCATCACAAAACAAACAAACAGTCGTGGATCATCAGGTAACCACACACAGTATTGAGAATCAAGGGTTCACAAACTTTTGAACGGGGTTATTTTAATAAATTCAGCTAATTTTTCTTATATGTAAAATATCTTACTCAGGACAGTACTAAATAAAAATAACATGCATTTTGTATGATCTCTCTTATTATGTTAATATTCTTCATGGTCTTACCTTAGTGCTGATCTCTGAACAGAATGATTATGTGATGATTCACTCTCAGTGTCTGACCGACTCTGATGCTCCAGATGTGTTTGACCAAAACTAATATAGATGTGACTGACTCCACCTGTTCTTTACATCACAACCTTCAGCATCAATAACTTCACTTGACAAATATCCTGCAACATCATCAACGTGTGTCATGTCATTTCTCAGTTTAACAACACAAAACATGGCAATATGACCATTCCTAAACACACAGAAATGCAAAAAGAATGTGGGACATTTATTAAGAACATGTTTTTTTTAGTATTTATTGCACAAATAAATGATACAAACTGATGCAATACAGTCACCTCAGCAGAAACATGAAGCAGCAACATCATTACAGACAAATGTGGAACAAACCAGTTATTGCAGGTTTACACTTGTTAAATTATTATTTGCTATGTTACTTTGCTAATGCATGTACAAAAAGACTATTTGTACCTGCAAAAAAAAAAAAAAAAAAAAATAATAATAATAATTATGACCCAACTTGAGGGTCAAAGTCACCCATGTTTACAGTCATAGATCAAACAACATCTCCAGGATATCTTGAGCGTCCAATCATACTACTTAAGAATCAAACCATATATGGCATTTCAAGAAATAAAATAACAAGTAAGAAATGTGTGTGTGTATCTTCAACTTCTGTTGTGTGTCCAAGAACTATTTCTTCTTTTGTCTAGGTGTGTCCATGATGTATAGATAACATAACAGAAAAAAGTTGCCCAAGACAATATTGCACAAAGACAGTTAAAAAGTGAAGCTCAAGAAATAAGAAAATATTAACAGTATGGTAAATGTTAAACACTGAAACATTGTCAACCAATGTAAGATTGTCATTAAGCAGACCGGATCATCAATGGTTGTTTCACAGAAAGCTAGAGCTGCTCTTCATCTCATCCACTGTTCATGAATTTAACATGATTTCTTCTGGTATGAATTATAGTATCCCTACTGGAAATCAATCGGCACAGTCATTCTTTTATTCCCACTGCAGTAAGGATTTTACACTGAGAGATGTCAGAATGTTGTGTTTGCTGTTTGTGTGTTGATTATTGTGTTTTTTGTACTACATATTTACAAATTTTATTTTTTCAACTCTTCATCTTGAAATATGACTAACAACATAAACGTTTTTCTTATGTTTACTTTATAAAAATCAGTAAAGATTTCACAGCAAAAACTAACACATGAACCACAATCTGAAGGGGGATATTTTATTAGTTGTGGATCAAATAAATTGAGTTTGAACCGTTGCTGAACCTCAGGCAGTATTGAAGAGCGTAATTGTGTGGTCGCCAACAGAGAACCTGATAAAACTTTTTCTATATTGCACCCAGTAACCAGAGCTCCCCATAACGCAGCTCCAGGTGCCTCCATGCCTTCTGTCAAACTCCTGTAAGGAAAGACACAGTATTAATGACAATAAATAAATAAATCAAATATTCACAATACTGAATCAACTGCATTTCACTAGGACATTCCAGTCTCTCAGTAAAACTCTAGAACTGACCTTCACAATGTATTTAGCAATGTCATTTTCAGTTGAGTAGATAGTCACAGCCACGAGAGCGACCTGAAAAGCGTCCCGCTCCAAGTCCTCACTCATCACTGATCTATCGACATTAATCTTTGGCTTCGCCAAGGCCGGTTCTGCACAGATTCTGTTTAAATGAGCAAGAGTGAAAGCAATTAAACAGGACAGAATCTGGAGATTAACATTTTTTGTGATGGTCCAACAATTATTCAGCATGAAGATCATTTATGAGCAGGAATTGTTTCTTCCATGACACTGTTATCAGATACAACTGAACTTTAATACTACAAGTTGGAAGTGTGGAGTAGGATAACAAAAGTTTGGTGTTGGTAAGATTTTTTAATTTGTTTGGAATATAAGTGAGGGTTCCCACGCTGCTTTAAAGTGCTTAAATTTCAGACACATGGATATAAGGCCTGAAAAATGTGTGAAACAAACATAGCACTTTGAAAGTGCTTGAGTGCAGAGGCAGCCCTGCCTGATGATCCTGTGAGAAGCATGGAGCCATTTAACTAGCTCAGGGAAGTGCAAATTCAATGGCTCAGTACAGAAAGTATGCACTGACGTCACTTTCCCGCCAGAACACGCCCCCTCAGCTGGACTAAATTAATAATTAATAATCAGCATCCAACATGACTAAAATATATTTATTCAATGTTATCCACATTATAATTAATCTGCATCATTGTGAACTTCTGTAAAGATACGTTTGGTCATTAACTTTTAAACGCATCATTATGCAAACTGGTTGCAGATTTAGTATTAGGGGTTTAATCTGGGCAAACTCTGAGATAAAAACCTCTACTTTTTTAGCTAAGGAATCCTCCTTATTTCTCTTACTGGTGGAGGCACTCACTGCTTCCACCCTTTTACACTCAGACATCAGTTTTGAGGTCAAGAGTCCCTCTACTGCTGCTAGTCTGGAAACTCTCTGCTCGACGACACGGTGCTACAATTCATGCAGGCGTCTTCAGTGAGTTCCTGCTTCAAATGTTCCAAGCCTAAGCAGGACGGACAGCAGTCATGTCCATCATCTTCATGTAAAGTGTCCCTGCACACCGTCCCTGTCAGGCTAAGTTGTTCCACACTGACACAACAGTACTGAAGCCGAGCGAGAACACTCTGGTGCACCAATCCTACAACGACTAGAGCTAATGCCTCAGCTCACTGCTGATAGAAGAACCAGGAATCAGTACATCAAACTGAGCGAAAACACTCGTTATGTGATGTGACTGAGAAATATAGATATAAAAAACAACATGTATAAAAAAAATATGTACAAAGCTGTGTGTAATGCTCTGCAATCTCTTACCCAAGGAGAATGATCAGAATCAAACAACCAGCTGTGGAACGCATGCTGCCGATCTGTAATGAAAAACATTATATAGAGCGAAGACACTCAACACAGATCCAGGAATTATTTAGCATTGACTGTCCTGATTCTGTTTACTAAATTGTTGGCTCATAACCAGATGCAATCATACTTTATTACCAACAAGAAAACCAGTGTTAAGAGTTATTAACAAAACTTTGAGTCTCTTCTGCTCACCAAGCCTGCATTTATTTGATCAGAAATCCAGTAAAAACAGTAATATTGTGAAATATTATTACAATTTAAAATAACTGTTTTCTATTTGAATATATAGTAAAATGTAATTTATATCCTGTGATCAAAGCTGAATTTTCAGCATCATTACTCCAGTCTTCAGTGTCACATGATCCTTCAGAAATCATTCTAATATGACGATTTGCTGCTCAAGAAACATTTATGAATATAATCAATGTTGAAAACAGTTGTGTACACATTTTTTTCCCATGATTCTTTGATGAATAGAAAGTTCAAAAGAGCAGCATTTATCTGAAATAGAAAGATTTTGTAACATTATAAACAACCATTCAGAGGTCTTTTTTGTAAAGAAATTCATAATTTTACTCAGCAAAGAGGCATTAAATTAATCAAAAGTGACAGTAAATACACTTTTAATGTTACAAAAGATATTTTAAATAAATGCTGTTCTAATAATAAAATGTTTCTTGAGCAGCAAATCATCATATTAGAATGATTTCTGAAGGATCATGTGACACTGAAGACTGGAGTAATGATGCTGAAAATTCAGCTTTGATCATAGAAATAAATTATGTTTTAAAATAAATTCAAATAGAAGAGCTCTGTTCTTCAGAAAAATCCTCCAGCTCCTGCAGATTCTTCAGTTTTCCAGCATCTTCTGCATATTTGAACCCTTTCCAGCAGTGACTGAATGATTTTGAGATCCGTCTTTTCACACTGAGGACAACTGAGGGACTCAAACACAACTATTAAAAAGGTTCAAACATTCACTGATGCTCCAGAAGGAAACACGATGAGTTAAGAGCAGAGGGATGAAAACAGGATGAAGATTTCCAAATTTTTCTTGTTTTGTTTAAATATCTTCTTCTTCTTCTTTTTTTCTTCATTTAGTACTGCCCTTCGGAATCAGCAGAAGAAATTTACCTTAATCTTAAAATTCAAAAGTGTTCACCACCGGCTCTTAACGCATCGTGTTTCCTTCTGGAGCTTCAGTGAATGTTTGAACCTTTTTTAATAGTTGAGTTTGAGTCTCTCAGTTGTCCTCAGTGTGAAAAGACGGATCTCAAAATCATTCAGTCACTGCTGGAAAGGGTTCAAATATGCAGAAGATGCTGGAAAACTGAAGAATCTGCAGGATCTGGAGGATTTTTCTGAAGAACAGAGCTCAGTTTAACTGCTCAGGACAAACAAGAGACTCATGAACAACCATCACAAAACACACAAACAGTCGTGGATCATCAGGTAACCACACACAGTGTTGAGAATCAAGGGTTCACAAACTTTTGAACGGGGTCATTTTAAGAAATTCAGCTATTTTATTTATTTATTTATTTTGTCTTGTGAATTATATGTAAACATGTAAACATCTTTCATGTAAAATATCTCAGGACAGTACTAAATAAAAATAACATGCATTTTGTATGATCTCTCTTATTATGTTAATATTCTTCATGGTCTTACCTTAGTGCTGATCTCTGAACAGAATGATTATGTGATGATTCACTCTCAGTGTCTGACCGACTCTGATGCTCCAGATGTGTTTGACCAAAACTAATATAGATGTGACTGACTCCACCTGTTCTTTACATCACAACCTTCAGCATCAATAACTTCACTTGACAAATATCCTGCAACATCATCAACGTGTGTCATGTCATTTCTCAGTTTAACAACACAAAACATGGCAATATGACCATTCCTAAACACACAGAAACGCAAAAAGAATGTGGGACATTTATTAAGAACATGTTTTTTTAGTATTTATTGCACAAATAAATGATACAAACTGATGTAATACAGTCACCTCAGCAGAAACATGAAGCAGAAACATCATTACAGACAAATGTGGAGCCATTTATTGCAGGTTTACATTTGTTAAATTATTATTTGCTATGTTACTTTGCTAATGCATGTACCTGCAAAAAAAATAAAATAAATAATAATAATAATAATTTTTTCTTGCCCCCCCAAACTCGAGAGTCAGTGTAACCCATGTTTATAGTCATAGATCAAACAACATCTCCAGGATGTCTTGAGCGTCCAATCATACTACTTAAGGATCAACACTTACCATATATGGCATTTCAAGAAATAAAATAAGAATAAGAAACATGTTTGTGTATCAGATAACATAACTGAAAAATGTTGCCCAAGACAATATTGCACAAAGACCAAGGGCAATGTTGCCCAAGAAATAAGAAAATATTAACAGTATGGTAAATGTTAAACACAGAAACATTGTCAACCAATGTAAGATTATTGTTATTAAGCAGACCGGATCATCAATGGTTGTTTCACAGAAAGCTAGAGCTGCTCTTCATCTCATCCACTGTTCATGAATTTAACATGATTTCTTCTGGTATGAATTATAGTATCCCTACTGGAAATCAATCGGCACAGTCATTCTTTTATTCCCACTGCAGTAAGGATTTTACACTGTGAGATGTCAGAATGTTGTGTTTGCTGTTTGTGTGTTGATTATTGTGTTTTGTACTACATATTTACAAATTATATGCTGTATTTTATATCACAAATAATCTGTCAGCTCCACTACAGTTTGGAGCGATTAAGTATATTTCTTCTTCATAATTTTCACGCAAAATTTGCACATTTTTTGTGATATCTCTGGCTCGCCTTCGCCTTCCGACTTCAAACGAGACTTAAAAGCATCCACAGATGGAGAAGATTTAATGTGCATTTGTTCCATCAGCGTAGAGCTGCCACAGAGAAGGTCCGATCACCCTTTTATTTGAATCTAGTTTTAGGAACATGAAGAATCATCTGACTAGAAGATCTCATAATTCTCTTATTTTGATAAGGTATTAAAAGGTCAATAATATATTTTGAGGCAATACCATGCAACGCTTTAGAAACCATCAACTAAACAAACTCAATTCTGAATTTTACAGGCAACCAGTGTAAAGAAACCAGAACTGTCTTAATTCTTTCTCTCTTCTTTGTACGAGTCAAAAGTCTGGCTGCAGCATTAATTGAAGGCGAGATAATTGATCCTGTGCGATGCCTATAAAGAATAAAAGTAGTCAATGCGTGATGATCCAAATGCATGAATAACAGTCTCCAGGTCCTTAAAGGAGAGAACAGGTTTCAGTTTAGAAATAAATCTAAGTTGATAAAAACCAGCCCTAACAACACTAGAAACCTGTTTATCTAATACCAAATCCATAAAAACACCCAAATTATCGACATAGAGGCCAACCTACTTATAATATCCTTAGAGACAGAAGAGGGTCCGAAGACAACACACTCAGTCTTATTAGTATTAAGATGAAGAAAATTGCTCGCCAACAAAACTTTAATCTCGCCTAAGCAAGTACAAGTGCATCAGAAGATTGGGAGCCTTTCGGATCTATTGGAATATATAACTGTCATCTGCGTACAGATGATACATAATATTATATTTGCGAAAAAATGAGCCTGAAGGGCACATGTGCAATGAAAATAAAATAGGCCCAAGTATAACCCTGTGGAACAGCACTATGTAAATTAGCTGATGAAGAACGCAAACTTCAAATACAAACTGAAAATGATTGACTATTGATTATTTGTATTATTGATTTCAGATTTGCTGAATAAACTTCTTTCATTGCTTTTGTGTTGTTATTTTAGTGGTTGAAAGAACATCAGTGTGTGGACATCAAATAGACATCAAGTTTTTGACATCAGATTGATTTGCATTTTTGACCTGTTTTTTGATCAATGTTTGATGTCAGTTTGAAGTCTTTTCAACATTAAGGTGTCTGCTGGGTTCATGGTTTAAAATGCAAATAGTTTCAATATTGCGACATGGCATTTTTCTTTATCAGTTGCTCGCAAAATGATGGACAATGATTCACGCATATTCAGTGTCATTTCCTGTGATGATAAAATTAATCTTGTTTGCTTAAAATTTCTGCAAATAATTTGCTGATGCAGTTACATTTTCTTCATGTCCAAGAACTATTTCTTCTTTTGTCTAGGTGTGTCCATGATGTTCAGATAACATAACAGAAAAAAGTTGCCCAAGACAATATTGCACAAAGACAGTTAAAAAGTGAAGCTCAAGAAATAAGAAAATATTAACAGTATGGTAAATGTTAAACACTGAAACATTGTCAACCAATGTAAGATTATTGTCATTAAGCAGACCGGATCATCAATGGTTGTTTCACAGAAAGCTAGAGCTGCTCTTCATCTCATCCACTGTTCATGAATTTAACATGATTTCTTCTGGTATGAATTATAGTATCCCTGATGATCTCTGATGAGTTTTATACATTTGTAGATGTTTTAATGAGGTATTTGTATAATTAAAAGGAATGCTAATAGTCTCTGTTTAGCTTATCATCCATAGAACAAACAAAACAAGCCCTGAAAATTGATAAAAGAATACATATTATACAGACATTTAATATTTGATTAGATAATTAGATGATTAGTTAATTGCATCTGATAGTCATACTTTCAATAAAACATTTGCAATGGGTTTGTAAAAGCGGTTCCCATTCAGTCGGTCACGTTCGACGTACGTCGGACAGACCGACGAATAGGAATCTCGCTAGAGAGGCCAATCTACTTCGAGTGTAACTAAAACGAGCCAATGCACATTGGCATGCAATCATATGCATCAGCTGCTCGCCTCGCAGCGCGGGTATATAATGAGCAGCAGGTGCGTTGCATCTTCAGCTTTTCGCTTCGGAGCCGAACGGTGTTTGTTCTTGTTCTCTGCAAGCGAGTGTCTGCTAGAAGACGAGTCAAGCTTTTTGGTTGAACTTCTCTTTTTTTCCGAGTGCGGGCGGACAGCACAGCAGCGGGGTTGAAGTCCTCTCTTTTTCTGTTTTTGTTTCGTTTGCCGTTTTTGAGCAAATAGCTGTTTTGACAGCGTCAGAAGGCTGTTCTCACGGCCGGTACGGTGCGCTTTTGAGCGCTGAAAAGCCGTTTTTACGGCTGGTAAGAGTGAGCGCCTTCAAAGAGAGAGAGAGAGCACACGACAGGCTGCACACAATCCCTGTCTGTGTTGCGGCGGCCGTTCCCCTGCGTGCTTCAGCACTTTAAAAGAGTAAAGTCCCTGAAAGAGCTTACACAAGTAGATTCGCGTCTTTTTAAAGATGACATCCTACTTGTGTTTCTGGATGCGGTCGTTCCTGTCCTCACTGACGGCCACGATCACTGTTTCACATGTCTGGGCGCGTGTTGGAACGATGTTCGTGGGTGTTTCATGTTTTCATATGAGAACATGATCACGTCGACACGCCGGTCGTGACTCTTCTTTCTCCGGGAAGCTTGAGTCCCCTCTGTTGTTGGCCAGCTGCCGCTTGTGTGTAAAAGCACAGCCGCGGGTCTGCCCGACACTCTGGGAGACCGTGGAGATCAACGAGAGCAAACCTCTCGCTCCTCTGCGTGTCGTGTGCCGTCGAGCTGCCGGGCTGCAGCGCGGGTTGTCACGGCAACCCAGCGCTCGCTCGGCGCTCTAGATGCGCGGTTCCCTTGCATAATCTCCATTGTAGCGCCCTCTCTGGTGCACCAGAAGAGGTCTACTTTGCTGATATGGCTTGGGTGACATGAGGTTGAGGGGTTCCTTCGGGGAACCAACCCCCTAGGGCCCCTCCCTCTCTAGCGCATTGCAAGCTGTGCAGTTTCTGGATTGGATTGCTGGTCCTTTCTCATAGGGGAACCTAGTATTTCATTCAGAGCTCCAGCTAGGGACAGACGTCGATTGCAGCATCGGAGAGAGTGCTGTTATGCTCTGGAAATGAGGGTGACGCTGCCCACTGTAATGGTGTGTGCTTATGCTGACTCAGATTCGGAGTATACAGCCATGCTTTCCTGGGTCTTCCAGATGTGCATGGAAAACTTGGCAGTATGGGGGTATGTTGGTGCCATAAATATGGAATGCCAAAAGTGCCAAGTTTTTCCTCTCTCACTACCCTCTTGGATGGGGTGGCTGTACTCAGACCACACCCACCCTGCATGTGAGGCCAAGGCACTCTTTTTGCATGAGGGTAGTTCTGTGCTGGGGTTGAGCTGCGCTTGTTGACTAACCGTGATCAAAGTCACGGCGCAGGCCCTCAGCCAGACGATGTCCACCTCAGTGGTCCAGAAGTGCCCCCTGGCTTACCTTGTGAGGTGCGAGAGGTTGTCAAGCTAAATGCTTTCTCAATGCTCCCATCTTACGAGGTGGCCTTTTCGGTGACACTGTCGAGGACTGAGCCCAGCGGTTCTCCTCAGTTAGTAGCGGATCAGGGAGCTTCCCATGACAAACCATTGAGTTCCTCTTGGGCCGCCCCTCAGTCTGCTCGTCGCCAAGGGTGTCGTCCCCTGCAAGAAACTCTGGCCCAGCAGGCTCTGCTGTGTCCATTGCGGGGAGATGACGCCTCCCGTCTCTGCAGCTGTTTAAGTAGTTGGTGAGAATCACCCCTGAGACGGGCGACCCAGAGATGGGTGGGGCTGCTCTTCCACCCCTGGAGGAGGGCCGGGTGGTAAATCCTTTTATTGGGTTTGTTTCTGTTCCGCCACTGACCCAAGAGGCAGCGGTACCCAAAATTAAAAGAGCAGTTCCTCCATTTCCAGGTCTGAAGAGGGTTGGAGAGCAGTGGGAGGAGAAAAACCTCACCACTCTCATCCCCCTCTTCTGTCGCCAGCGGACAGCAGCGAGCAGCGGGCAGCCAAAGCCTCGACTGCTCCCTCTGTCCATCCGTGGAACCAGGTAAGTGTTGCCTAGCACACTGTGACGCCGCTTCGGGCCGCCTCACAAAGAGAGCCCCCCGAGCCGCGTCCCTGTGTTCCACCTCGCTGCCCCGCTGCGGGTACGCCGGTGGTCCTTTGGTCCCGCTTGTACGGTCTCTGCGAGCCTGGTTAGCGCTCCCCAGTCCGTCTCGCTGGCTCCTTCGGACCATCAGGCTCGGCTATGCGATTCAGTTCGCCCGGCTCCCCCCCAAGTTCAGGGACGTCCTCTTCACTACAGTGAAAGATGTCGTTGCCCCTGTCTTGCATGCGGAGATCGCAGTCCTACTGGCGGAGGACGCGATAGAGCCGGTCCCTCCAGCCGATTTGAGGTCGGGTTCTACAGCCCCTACTTCATTGTACCCAAGAAAAGTGGCGGGTTACGACCGATCTTGGACCTGCGAGTTTTGAATCGGAGCCTCCACAAGCTACCGTTCAAAATGCTCACGCAGAAACGCATTTTCGAGTGCATCCGTCCCCGAGATTGGTTTGCAGCGATCGACCTGAAGGACGCGTACTTCCACGTTTCGATTCTTCCGCGACACAGGCCATTCCTGAGATTCGCGTTCGAAGGTCGAGCATATCCGTACAGAGTCCTACCCTTCGGGCTGGCCCTGTCTCCCCGCGTCTTCACGAAAGTCGTGGAGGGAGCCCTTGTTCCCATGAGAGAACAGGGTGTTCGCATTCTCAACTATCTAGACGACTGGCTCATTCTAGCACAGTCTCGGGATCGGTTGTGCGAACACAGGGACTTGGTGCTCAGTCACCTCAGCCAGTTGGGTCTTCAGGTCAACTGGGAAAAGAGCGAACTCTCCCCTGTGCAGTGGATCTCTTTTCTCTGTATGGAGCTGGATTCGGTCGAACAGTTAGCACGCCTCACAGAGGAACGTGCTCAGTCGGTGTTGAACTGCCTGAATACGTTCAATGGCAGGACAGCGGTCCCACTGAAATTCTTTCAGAGGCTCCTGGGGCATATGGCGGCCGCGGCGGCAGTAACCCCGCTCGGTCTGCTTCATATGAGACTGCTTCAACACTGGCTTCACGGCCGAGTCCCGAGATGGGCGTGGCAACGTGGCACGTTCCGGGTGCCAATCACTCAGGAGTGCCGCCAAGCCTTCAGTCCGTGGTCGGACCCTTTGTTTCTCCGGGCAGGAGTGCCCCTAGAACAAGTGTCCCGGCATGCTGTGGTATTCACAGTTGCTTCTGCCACCGGCTGGGGTGCCACGTACAACGGGCATGCAGTGTCAGGGGTTTGGACGGGACCCCATCTGCATTGGCACATCAATTGCCTCGAGTTGCTAGCAGTACGTTTTGCTCTGAGCCGCCTCAAAGGGTCGCTACGGGGCAAGCATGTACTAGTCCATACGGACAACACTGCGACCGTTGCGTACATCAACCGTCAAGGTGGTCTACGCTCCCGTCACATGTTGCAACTCGCCCGCCATCTCCTCCTCTGGAGTCAGAAGCATCTGAGGTCGCTTCGTGCCATTCTTGTCCCTGGTGTGCTCAGCCATGTGGCCGACCAGCTATCACGAGCTGAGCTGCCAGGAGAGTGGTGACTCCACCCCCAGGTGGTCCAGCTGATCTGGAGAGAGTTTGGAGAGGCTCAGGTAGACCTGTTTGCCTCACCGGAAACCTCCCTCTGCCAGTTGTTTTACCCCCTGTCCAAGGGAACACTCGGGACAGACGCACTGGCACTCAGCTGGCCCTGGGGCCTTCGCAAATATGCGTTTCCCCCAGTGAGCCTACTTGCACAGACCCTGTGCAAAGTCAGGGAGGACAAGGAGCAGGTCCTCTTAGTTGCGCCCTATTGGCCCAACCAGACCTGGTTCCTAGAACTTTCACTCCTTGCGACAGCCCTCCCTGGCCCATTCCTCTGAGGAAGGACCTTCTTCTCAGAGATGGGGCACTCTTTGGCACCCGCGTCCAGACCTCTGGAAACTCCATGTCTGGTCCCTGGACGGGACGCGGAGGTTCTAGGTGACTTACCCCCTGAGGTACTTAACACCATCACTTCGGCACGTGCACTGTCTACGAGACGTGCTTACGCCTCGAAGTGGAACCTGTTCGTCGAGTGGTGCTCTTCTCGCCGAGAAGACCCCCGAAGATGCTCGATCGGAGTCGTGCTTTCCTTCTTGCAGCAAGGGTTGGAGCGTAGGCTGTCCCCCTCCACCCTCAAAGTCCATACGGCTGCTATCTCCGCTTACCACGACCACATAGATGGCAAATCTGTTGGTCAGCACGACCTGGTCATCAGGTTCCTTAGGGGGGCGAGACGGTTAAATCCTCCTCGTCCCCCCTCCATACCCTCTTGGGACCTCGCTCTGGTGCTGAGAGCACTTCAGATTGCTCCCTTTGAGCCTTTGCTGTCAGCAGACTTAAAGATTCTGTCTATGAAGACTTTGCTGCTGGTGGCATTGGCCTCCATCAAGAGGGTAGGGGACCTGCAGTCATTTTCGGTCGACGAATCGTGCCTTGAGTTCGGGCCGGGTGACAGCCACGTGGTACTGAGACCCCTGCCTGGCTATGTGCCCAAGGTTCCTACCACTCCCTTCAGGGATCAGGTGGTGAGCCTGCAAGCGCTGCCCTCGGAGGAGGCAGACCCAGCCCTGGCTTTGCTCTGTCCAGTTCGCGCCTTGCGACTGTACATAGACAGAACTCGAAGCTTCAGGACCTCAGACCAGCTCTTTGTCTGTTACGGAGGCCAGCAGAAGGGAAAGGCTGTCTCCAAGCAGAGGATGGCCCACTGGATAGTGGATGCCATCGCCCTGGCTTACCAAGCTCAGGGCGTGCCCTGCCCGCTCAGGTTGTATGCTCACTCCACGAGAGGTGTCGCATCCTCCTGGGCGCTGGCTCGTGGCGCCTCGCTGACAGACATTTGTAGAGCTGCGGGCTGGGCGACACCTAACACGTTCGCTAGATACTATAGCCTTCGTGTCGAGCCGGTCTCCTCCCGTGTTCTCGCCACAGGTCAGAGGCACGGAGAGGCCCCGGCTTAGTGTCGGCTTGCTGCGCTACATGCGCTTCTTTTCTCCAGAGAGTCCCTACAAGGCAGACCCTGTCGAGTCCTCCGATATCCCTTCGGCAGCCGACGTGGCGGAGCGTCTGGCGCCAGGCCTATACTCCGTTGTATCCTTGAGAACCGGGTTTAGGCTGGGTTCCATATGTGTGACCCTACGGGGATCCCATATGGTTGGTTCCACGGTTGCTCCTAAACGAAGCCCGTGTCTTTCCCTCTGGGAGAACCTACCCTTCATCGGGTTGGAGTCACCCCAGCTCTTCCATATGTAGCACAGCCCTACAGGGTTAGTCCATATGTACTTCTCCACATAACTCCTTCGGGGAAGGATGTGGCTTCCGCAGCGTTCCTTTCCCAGCGAAAGGGTACGCTTCCCAGCGTTATCCAATAGTCTCACTGAATGGGTTTTGGGGAACAGCAGTGATCGACTCTCTCTGTGTTAGCCCTGTCCCACCATCCTCAGGCAAGGGGGTTCAGGTGGCTTACAACAGAGCGCTGGAAGGGGGCAGCTCCTGTGGCGCTTTGGTAGGGATTCCTATTCGTCGGTCTGTCCGACGTACGTCGAACGTGACCGACTGAATGGGAACGTCTCGGTTACAAAGGTAACCCTCGTTCCCTGAAGGAGGGAACGGAGACGTACGTCCCGTCGCCACAGTCGCTGTACCCCGCTGATGCTGCCGCCTATCCGGTTCGGCTCCTCAGCGAAAACCTGAAGATGCAACGCACCTGCTGCTCATTATATACCCGCGCTGCGAGGCGAGCAGCTGATGCATATGATTGCATGCCAATGTGCATTGGCTCGTTTTAGTTACACTCGAAGTAGATTGGCCTCTCTAGCGAGATTCCTATTCGTCGGTCTGTCCGACGTACGTCTCCGTTCCCTCCTTCAGGGAACGAGGGTTACCTTTGTAACCGAGACGTTTTCATGCATGTTTGGCATATTTACATTTTTTGTTGCATTTACACTGTTTTGAGCAGCTGGGGCCTGTACCATGAAGCTGGATTAGCTGGCTAGCCAGGTAAGTCTCAGATTAGTTTGCGCCAATCCTGGGTTTTAGGTACCATGAAAGTAATTTGACTTTTAGCCGTGTTCATCGCCATGGTAACTTAGGCTCCACGGCTAACCTGCTCCGGGGCAGGTTATGTTCTGGTTCAGAGATGTTCACATGGGGTTTCACATGGGGTCATGTGATCACAGGAGGTTTCACGTGGGGTTTCACAGGGGTCACTTGATCACATGGGGTTTCACATGTGATCACAGGTGGTTTCATGTGGGGTTTCACATGTGATACCCTATGTGATCACGTGATCACAGTGGGTTTCACATGGGGTTTCACATGTGATCATGTGATCACATAGGGTCACGTGATCACGTGGGGTTTCACATGGGGTCACGTGATCACGTGGGGTTTCACATGTGATCACAGGAGGTTTCACGTAGGGTTTCACACGTGATCACATAGGGTCACGTGATCACGTGGGGTTTCACATGGGGTCACGTGGGGTTTCACATGTGATCACGTGGGGTTTCACATGGGGTCACGTGATCCCATGGTGTTTCACATGTGATCACAGGTGGTTTCATCTGGGGTTTCACTTGTGATCACGTGATCACATAGGGTCACGTGATCACATTGGATTTCACATGGGGTTTCACATGTGATCACGTGATCACGTGGGGTTTCACATGTGATCACGTGATCACATAGGGTCACGTGATCATGTGGGGTTTCACATGGGGTCACGTGATCACATGGGATTTCACATGGGGTCACGTGATCACATGGGGTTTCACATGTGATCACAGGAGGTTTCACATCTGATCACGTGATCACATGGTGTTTCACATGTGATCACAGGTGGTTTCATCTGGGGTTTCACATGTGATCACGTGATCACATAGGGTCACTTGATCACATTGGATTTCACATGGGGTTTCACATTGGATTTCACATGGGGTTTCACATGGGGTCACGTGATCACATGGGGTTTCACATGTGATCACATGGGGTTTCACATGTGATCACAGGAGGTTTCACGTGGGGTTTCACATGTGATCACGTGATCACATAGGGTCACGTGATCACGTGGGGTTTCACATGGGGTCACGTGATCACATGGGGTTTCACATGTGATCACAGGTGGTTTCATGTGGGGTTTCACATGTGATCACATGATCACATAGGGTCACGTGATCACGTGGGGTTTCACATGGGGTCACGTGATCACATGGGGTTTCACATGTGATCACAGGTGGTTTCATGTGGGGTTTCACATGTGATCACATGATCACATAGGGTCACGTGATCACGTGGGGTTTCACATGGGGTCACGTGATCACATGGGGTTTCACATGTTTTTCCACATAGAAAATGTAAGGCTTGATTTTCCTGCTAAACGAAAACTGAGATCAAGCATCCTGCAATAAAGCAATAAAGCGTATCTGGAGAGAAGATCTTAAAAGAATAGCATAGGACAACGCCTTGCCCCCACACATCTACAGTATGCAACCCCCCCCCCCCCACACACACACACACACACACACACAAAAACTCTCCTTCCCCCTGCCTCAAGTCACTGAAAATGTATATTCTATGTATAATGTAACTTGTGTATCTATTGTTTTTCCCTTTTCATGTTTGGTATCATTTTAAAAGTCTCAGTGCGGTTGGTAAAATGGTCTCAATTTCACAGCAGTCACTAGTATTATGAAGAAGATGGAAAACTAAGGAAAATTCTGTCCTCTTTTTGGGTGGTGTCTCTTCTCCTCTCCCCCAAAACAGATGTTGGTGTAATAAACATTTACGATCCTTTTGTTCTGGTCCTGGTATAAAAGGTAAAGAGCAAAGCAGTCATGTGGGACCTTCTGTAACCAGAACCCCCATACAGAGATGGGTGAATGTCTGAAGACATTCATGTATCACTGTGTGTATATGCATTTCTTTGAGTAATCAATGTTATGCATTTATCATTTCTGAATTGGCTTCTAATTGTCTAATTGTAATGTAATTGGCATGATCCACTTTTACTTGACAAATAAAATGTTATATTTGATTTACTCTGGATTCTTCTGAAATCATTATGACCAGTATTTCCGTAAATCTGCGTCAGGGCAGGTCAAACTAGAGAGCCCCATGAAAGGAGCATGTGGGCACATCATGGGACTTTTTGAGTTTGTCTGTTATTGACTTAGCAAGTTGCAGTATCGTGACTAAGAAAACTGTATTTTTGTATGAACAAGCATGTGGCGGTTCGACTCAAATGCATTAGTAAACTCTGCACCGTCTGACTAAGAATCATCGCAGTCAGCCGATGCGAAATTCTCTAAGCGATAATGGGTCCGTAATGAAAGAATAATTGAAAATAAGAGATACCCAGAATAATCAAATATCATATCAAATATATACATAACAAATGATTAATTTCTAATTGGAGACACAGCCCTTAGAATAAGAATCATTTGAAATTGGAGTCAGATTAAACGAGTGAAATTAAGTGAACTTCACAGAGATGCTGAAAAGGCATACACTCGTTAACCTTCGCCCAACGCCGTCGGACACCGTTTTTGGGCCGATGGGGGGTTCCTTACAGAAACGTTTCAAAACCACACATTTTCCATGTGCAAAACACGTTTCACATGTGATCCACATAAATTTCACATGTGCAAAATCACATGTATATGTGGTCACATGTGACCACATGTGTTTTTGCACATGTGAAGTTCATGTGTTTTTTCTGTAAGGGTATGTCCGATCTTAGGAAAGTGTCTAAAATAAAAATATAATTTGCTAATTTCACATGCATTATTTTATACACTACATTGCAGAATTTATTTGATTGAAAATACAGTTAAATAGCTGTTTTCTATGTGAATTTATTGTAAATTGTAATTTATTCCTGTGATCAAAGCTGAATTTTCAGCATCATTATTCCAGTCCTCAGTCACGTGAGTAGTGATAGGGGGCACCTTGTGTCACTATGATTTATGGCTTTTTTGATTTATGATATGACAGGAAGTGTGACCTTATGCCCTTCCGTTTCCGGACTTTGTTTATGGCAGGAAGTGTGACCTTATGCCCTTCCGTTTCCGGACTGTGTTTATGACAGGAAGTGTGACCATCTGTTTCTGGATTGTGTTTATGAGTGTCATATGTTTTTATGTTCAGGAAGTGGAATGGTGTTGGGGGTGTTTATACAGGTATGGTGGGCAATCTGATGATTGCATTGGATGTGAAATGGTGTGAGAATGTTTATAACAGGCGGTGGGAATTTGATGATTGAACGTATGAACTTTGACACGATGATTCCGGCACATGTCTGTAAATGAAACAATACAAACAAGATTAATAAATTAGAAGCGCTGTTGTTTCTATGAAACAGTATAAAAGAAAGCATATGAAATAAGATGAAATAAACTGAAATTATTATTATTATTATTATTATTATTATTAAACCTTTATTTAACCAGGAAATAAAACTCTTGAGATTTAAAATATCTTTTACAAGAGGGCCAAGACAGACAGCACATTTAATTGAACATATAGCAAAATACAATAATTCACAGAAATACACAAAATCACTCAAAAACAATCAGATGACACAGAAGCTAGATCCTTTAAAATACCCTTAAAATCATTTAGTGATACAAACTCTTTTAAACGTAAAAGAAATAGAAATTATATGAAAAAAGTATTTTGAAAGCTTTGAGAAGTTTGTTTTCCAGCTTAATAAAGTACTGATGTTAAATAATGCAGTTGAAATATCTATTTTATGAATTAAGATAAAATAATATTTTTGATGCTTTAAGAGATTTTTAACTTTAAGAAGTATGATGATAAATGAAACATATAAAAAGGGTTTATATGAAACAGTATTAAAGCATATGAAATAGTGTTTATGTGAAATAAGATGAAATAAACTGAAATTATTATTATTAAACCTTTATTTAACCAGGAAATAGAACTCTTGAGATTTAAAATCTCTTTTACTAGAGGGCCAAGAGACAGTACATTTAGTTGAACATATAGCAAATACAATAATTTACAGAAATACATGAAATGCACTCAAAAACAATTACAATCAAATGACTCAGAAACTAGATCCTTTAAAATACCCTTAAAATCATTTAGTGATACCAACTCTTTTAAATGTAAAATAAATAGAAATTATTTGAAAAATATATGTATTTTGAAAGCTTTAAGAAGTTTGTTTTCCACCTTAAAAAGTACTGATGTTAAATAATGCAGTTGAAATTTTATGAATTAAGATAAAATAATATTTTGAAGCTTTAAGAGATTTTTAACTTTAAGAAAAGTATGACGATAAATGAAACATATGAAAGGGTTTATATGAAAGCGTATTAAATAGTTGTTACGTGTAGGTGGTGCAGAGACGAGGCAGATACGGATTTCCACAATGAAGTAGTACACTTTAATAAACATAGGGCAAGAACACCAAACATACACGGTAACACAGAGAACGGACGAGGAGTGAAGGGAGTGAGTGCAATATATGGGGAGTGCTGACAATAGAGTCCAGGTGCAGGTGATGAGTGATGATGAGGAGCTGACGAGGGAAGTGAGTGCAGGTGTGGAGAACAGGAGGATCATGGGAATTGGAGTCCAGGGGAACAAGGGATCTGTAACAGTACCTCCCCCTCCCGGTAGGCGCGTCCTCGCGCCGTGGATGGAACAACCGGGAGGGGGGTGGGCGCCCTGGAGACCTCAAGCCGGAGCAGGGGGATGAGCAGACTGGAGTGGAGGTCTCCAGGGCGGGCTCAAAAGCCATGGCGGGTCAGGGGCTGAAGGCGGCCATGGCGGGTCAGGGGCTGAAGGCAGCCATGGCGGGTCAGGGGCTGAAGGCGGCCATGGCGGGTCAGGAGCCGTGGGCGGCCATGGCGGTTCTGGGGCCGTGGGCGGCCATGGCGGGTCAGGTGCAGCGGGCTGCCGTGGAGGGTCAGGTGCAGCGGGCTGCCGTGGAGGGTCAGGTGCAGCGGGCTGCCGTGGAGGGTCAGGTGCAGCGGGCTGCCGTGGAGGGTCAGGTGCAGCGGGCTGCCGTGGAGGGTCAGGTGCAGCGGGCTGCCGTGGAGAGTCAGGTGCAGCGGGCTGCCGTGGAGAGTCAGGTGCCGAAGCCATAGAGCAGTTGAGCCCAGGCGGCGCTGAAGGACCGGCGGGAGATGGCGGAACCAACGGCTCCGCCGACCGAAGCGCAGCCGGGGCTCCAGAAGGCCGCAGTTGAACACAGACGACAGACAACAAAGTGAACACCAGGGGGAGTGAGGAAGCCAACTGGAGCTGAGGGACGGAGGGACGGAGCGAAGACGGAGGAGTGCAGTCCAGAAGTGAGGGCAGGCTGACGAACGAACAAGGTGTGAACGGGGGCAGGATGGAGACTGGTGAGACTAGTGGACAGATGGGCCATGGTGGAGACGAGGGAGGTTGGAGCCAGGGTGTAGGTAATCGCCCAGAGGTCCAAGGTGGAGATCTGGGCGAGGGGGTTTGAGGTGGAGGTTCGGTGAAGACACACATGGATGGCGGTGGGAGAGGGAGGCAGGGAGGGAAAACAGTCTTTGAATTAGAGACTCTTAGAGCAAAGTTCATCATAATAAAGGGCTCGGTGGTGGCAGGAGCGGCAGGCTCGGCGGCGGCGGCTGGAGCGGCAGGCTCGGCGGCGGCGGCTGGAGCGGCAGGCTCGGCGGCGGCGGCTGGAGCGGCAGGCTCGGCGGCGGCGGCTGGAGCGGCAGGCTCGGCGGCGGCGGCTGGAGCGGCAGGCTCGGCGGCGGCGGCTGGAGCAGAGGGCTCGTAGGCGGCGGCTGGAGCAGAGGGCTCGTTCATCCCCTCAAATACAATTAAAATCCCCACAGGCACTGGAGCTGGCTCTGTGGGGACTGGAGCGGGCTCTGGAGAGACTGGAGCGGGCTCTGGAGAGACTGGAGCGGGCTCTGGAGATACTGGAGCCGCTTTCTTCCTCCTCCTCCGCTTACTGGGCCCAGTAGAGGAATGTGGGTCCAGCATGGGGCAGGCAGGGAGTTCGCTGGAAGGGTATGCGGAGGAAGCCGGAGGTTGACTGACTGGCCCGGCCAACCGTGTTTCTGGATGGACTGGACGACAACACTTATCCTGAACCCTATCCACGAAGAATTTGGAGCCATTTAAACACAAAATTAAATTGATAGTTTCGCTTAAGGAGAAACGATAATCAGGTTCATCGAAACGGATAGTGTCGTCATCCAATCCATCCAAAAACAGGGAGATCAAAACTGCTTCAGGCCAGTCAGACAAGAAAGCAAGCTCAACGAACTCCTCCACATACCTCTCCAGCGAACGACCTACCTGCAGGAGCCCGATAAGGCGATCGCTGGCTGTCAGGGTGAGAGGCGTTGGAGGAGCTGGATCCAGGGAGCCGGTGAAAGTCTCCATTTTTTTTTCCTGTGGAAAATCCGGTCGTTTTATGGTCCGTTCTTCTGTTACGTGTAGGTGGTGCAGAGACGAGGCAGATACGGATTTCCACAATGAAGTAGTACACTTTAATAAACATAGGGCAAGAACACCAAACATACACGGTAACACAACAGAGAACGGACGAGGAGTGAAGGGAGTGAGTGCAATATATGGGGAGTGCTGACAATAGAGTCCAGGTGCAGGTGATGAGTGATGATGAGGAGCTGACGAGGGAAGTGAGTGCAGGTGTGGAGAACAGGAGGATCATGGGAATTGGAGTCCAGGGGAACAAGGGATCTGTAACAATAGTACTGATGTTAAGTAACACAGTTGAAATAGTAATTTTATACAATAAGCTGAAATAGTATTTTTAAGGCAACTTACCAGTTGAGTTGAGATGCATGCAGTCCATTTGCTAAACTGAAAATGAGTTTGTTTCCGTATTGCTGTGGGCCGGTCCAACTCTGTCTGCGGATGTGATTGGCTTGCAATGTGTCAAACTATTTAAAAGTGAGTTAGGGTGGATATAACACCTCCTATGGTTTATTATCGAGGGATGAAAGCTAAATCTTTCTTCCCTCCTTCCTTCCTTCCTTCCTGGCTCCCCTGACACTGACAACCTGGGATACACCCCAAAAAATGACACCTCATTTCTGACACCTACTAAAGATATTCCATTTGTTTTATTTTGTTTTTATTAAGACTTTTATTCACTTTTTTCTATTGCATTACATATTTGTAGTTTACATGACAGAGATAACCAAACATTTTAATCTTACAGTTTTTAAATTGTTTACACACTAAAAGTGTTACTCTAGGCCTGCTCAGTGAATCTTGTCAATACCTTCTCTCTATGTTGCAAGTAACAAAAATAAGATTCTAATGAAGAAACAGTCAGATCAAACCATAAGAGATATTGTGGTCATGTCCAGGGGTTTCCATGTTTCCACATTTCAAGTAATAAATAGTTCAAATAAATAAAATAAATAAATATATTTTATAAGCTGTTTTGCTCATGGGACAAATTTCGCTCAGTTAGCACAAACACACACAATTGGTTCTATATAAAGGAATTTCTCTCTAGTTTAAATTAAATGAATATAAATAAAATATATAAGACAATGAATAATAACAAATATGTTACTAACATTTATTTAAACCTTTATAGTTATATCTCTCTAACCACTTCTCACACCAAGGTGTGGAATGTGAGACAGTCACAGCAGTGGGGCAGGGAATAATCTGTGGATACTTCCACATGTGGGGATTCCATGTTTTATGAGGGTTTTCCATAGACATGATTTTTTGCAGTGTAACTGTATATTCTAGCCCATACACAAACACACGACCCTCACAGAAAACTTTCTGCATTTTTACATTTAAGTAATAAATAAATAAATACATATATTTTAAAAGCTGACAAATTTTGCTCAGGGGTAAAAATGGGTGGTATTACTATACTTTTGGCCGCATTTTGTCCACACAATTAAAAGCAATTCATCTCTATTTTAAATGAAATGATTATAAAAAATATATAAGACAATGAATAATAACAAATATGGTACTAACATTTATTTAAACCATTTTAGTTATAGTTTTACCTAAATTAAACAACTTACATTTTCAGAGAGCTGACAAAGTAGTCCTTTATGCAAAGATAAAAAATAAAATAAAATAAAATAAAATAAAATAAAATAAAATAAAAGAAAAGAAAATAAAAGTGAAATAAATAGTTGTATCATAAACAAGACACTCCCAGATCCTCCCATGCAGGGATAAACTCCAGTGTGAAATGATGCTTCAGACCCTCACATGGACGGGTGGAGTCAGACTACATGAGCCTCTGTGTCACAGCATATGTTAAGACCGCCAACTCCTTTCCAGTGAATGTTTTTGTACTAAATTTATTTCAAAGCACAATCTTAAAAGTTAAAAAATGATCTTTTAATTTTAAAAGGTTGTTTAAATCCAGTCTTTAAAGATTTAATAATCTTTTTATCTTTCTGGAAGTCTGCTGTATAAAGATAACATCTGACGAACGATGGCAGAAACGATTTGCTTAAATTTTACCTAAAGTATTATTTTTATTTTTATTAATCAAGAACTGTAAAATGTTGAAATCAAAAACCTGTACTTAGTTGTCTTAGATCTTATTTCTCAAAGATTGAAACAGTATTTTCGTCCATGCAACACACAAAGTTTTTGAAAAATCTGTATGTTTTTAAGATAAACTGCGAATGTTTAATTTGATTTTTAAAAATCCAAATGTGAAGGTGTCTGTGTGTTTGATGCCTCACAACTCTCACGTAACCTCGAACGAGGGCTTAACATTGCTCTTGTTTAGCTTAAGTTGAATCTTTAAGAAATTCACACATATTCAAACAGAGACCAGGTGTTCCTCTGTGCTGTTCCCATGAAAAAATTTGCCTTGAGTGAATATTTAATTTTACTCGTCTTAATTCGAAGCATTATATTATTTTAAACTTCAAATAAAAAAGTGGTCATATGTTGTCATACTCTTATGGTGTGCCTGAACTCAGCATCTGACATAAGTGCAATACTAGATCATGGCTACTGCAAAATAAGTTACATTCAAAAAATTAACTTTCACTGTTGTTAATTTCACTCAATCCATCCCTGTTCACATTACTAAAACAAACAAACAAACAAACAAACAAACAAGCAAAAAAACATGCAACTAAATGAACTTAATTTAACTGAGTTGTTTTTACTAAAAAAAAATATTGTCAGGTTTACTTAATAAGTGTTTGTTCAGTCAACTTAACATTGCTGAGTGAAACACACAAATTAATGTAGACATAACTAACTGGGCAGTGGATCCGTAGTTCCCGGCATGCTTTGCAAGGGTCTGCATTAGGAGAGAAAATTTTCCGTTTTTCAGTAAAGGGAAATATGTTGGTTGTTTATGATAGTGTTTAATGCTCAGTTATGTTGGACATTTAGAGAAGTTTCTGTAATGTTTTTGAATTTTGTGGTTACCATTATGCAGAAGAGTGTCGGCTGTGTTTAGGCTGTGTGCACTCGTATATGCATGTTTAGGATGGAGTTCTTGCTCGCAGTTCAAACGAGTTTGATCAATGAGTTAATTTTGAGTGCATTTTGTATAACAAATAGGTAACTCAATAAGGTAAATTAAGTCAAAAAATGTATTCACCATACATAATAAACATGACATAACAATAAACAGCACATATATATTATGTAACTGACAAATTCAAATGATTTGTATTTACGTTCTATCAGCTTTAAATTGTTATTTGTACAAATTACTCAATATAGTTGCGACACTTTTTATTTTTATTTATTTATTTATTTATTTTATTTTTGTAAGTAAAACCAGCAGTTCAGTTTTTGAATGTGGTCTTTATCAGTGTGGAAACATACCCTTTACTGAAAATATACAAAGATGTATAATATCGGTCATGTACTCAAAAATAGATGTGGAATTTTAAAAATGTTGATGCGACAGTTTGTCTGTTGGTCGCAGTGATGACTCTAGCAGGAAGAATGCCCTTTGACACCCAACGCTTTTGCAGGGTGTTAAACACCCTACAAGGTAGTCATTAATTTCAGTTGTTTATTTATTTATTTTTCAACTGAGTGAATTCACACATGTGAGGTCTTTCAGAAGAGTTCCTGAGAGAAAATTTAATTGTGCTTAAAAACCAAACATTAGGCCAAATCACTACCTGGCATGTTCGCATTAGACCCTGATGTACTGCGATAGAATATATATATATATATATATATATATATATATATATATATAATATACATATATACTGTTAAATACTAGTGTATGATGTCTGTTAAATATGTTTATTTGTGTTTAAAAACCTTACATTTAAAATTACATTTTAAGGTGACGCAGGTCACACAAAGCCATCTGATTGTACTTTTCTTATTTCTACAAAGTTTCAATTCCTAGTAAATATTAATTAAACATATGATAAAACAAGAGAATAATGTTGACAAATATGTTTTTAAAGAAATAGGGATTACCATAGTCCAGACAGTTCCTCACATAATGACACCATTAAGGAAGGTCGACACATCTACTATCTGTGTGTGTGTGTGTGTGTGTGTGTGTGTGTATGTATGTGTATGAATGGACGTGCTGGCCAGATGAACTGCCGCTGTCCATGAGTAGCTAGTTTTACCCCAAATCAAATATTGTATTACACTTTTTCTTTATACCTGTGTTCTGACACAATGTCATTAATTAGTGCTTTTTGTTTTATAAAATGTTCACACTACTTTTATCAGCCTGATTAATATAGAGTTAATACATGATGAAACAAGGGAATCATACTACCAAATTCTTTTGACACAATGTTTTTAAGAATAAAACACAACTAAACCAGATACCATGTCATTTTTCTTTTTGACAAACCCCCATTTCAGATGCAACCGAGAAGTGGAATAGGTCTTATTCTCAAAGTTTTGCAATTGACGCAAACATGCGATACAGGTATCTGGCTAAAACCTTGTTGTCACGATCACCATCTGTTCCTGTCACGTTCCTGCTCACTCTGGACTACATTTCCCATAATCCTCCCTTGCCTATCACATGCACTCACTCCACCAATCACCTGTTGCCACATCCACCCTAGCACACCACACTGATTACCACACCCAGCTGCAGCTCATTATAAGGACTATAAAGGACTCACACTCACACCACCAGTTTGCGAAGTCTTGATTCCTAGTGACAATTCTGAGCGTACCTTGTATCCTGTCTGCCTGTGTTTGATCTTGCCTGTTCCTGTGTATTGACCCGTTGCTGCCTGTCCTGACCCTTGCTGTTGTACTGTTCTGTGAATGATATCCGCCTGCCTCGATCTACTGCCTGTGCCCTGACTACGATTCTGCCTAACCCTCTGCTGTACCTGTTTGCTCCTGATTGACCCTGCCTGTACGACCACGCTTACTTTAATAAAATGCTGCATTTGGATCTCTGCCTCAGTCCCCCTTTGTTACAGAAGACTTCGCCACAACAACGATCCAGCAGCTTTCCCGGAAAACGTTTACACGGTATGGACATCACTCAGTTGTTATTATGGAGTTCGCAGGGCACGCGATCGTTAGAGGAATATGTGCAGGAATATTTGGATATTGCTCACCTCTCTGATCTACCGGACTGTGCTTTGATTGACTTCTTCTGTGATGGCGTCAACCAACCTCTCCAGGATAAACTAAGACGAGAGGGACCGCGTTCATCACTCAGCAGCTTTTTGGACTTTGCTTTGTTGTCGGTTGGTTCTCTGCTTACTGTGGGGGTCGTTGAGGAATGTG
The DNA here is from genome assembly GCF_018812025.1 of Megalobrama amblycephala. Classification (NCBI taxonomy): domain Eukaryota; kingdom Metazoa; phylum Chordata; class Actinopteri; order Cypriniformes; family Xenocyprididae; genus Megalobrama; species Megalobrama amblycephala. The sequence continues at coordinate 2,460,075 of NC_063055.1, read as the reverse complement.
ACACCATGGTAGATCACGTAATGGCCGCCGCGCCAAGGAACACGCACAAGATGGTGGCTACCATTACAACATCACATCACGCCTTCGCTGATCGCCCAGAGCAATGTCACGTCGCCACTGATCGCCCAGAGCAACGTCACGCCTTCATTGATCGCCCAGAGCAAAGTCACGTCGACGCTGAATCACGTCACATCTCTGGATCTGTCTGGGAGTGGAGAGGGTTGCGTTCCAGTGTGGCTGATTCACCGCTGATGTCGGCGCGGGCGGCTGGAATTCCCAAGCATCAGCCGGCCGCTTCGCACTCAAGCCCGCCGGCCGCTTCGCACTCAAGTTCGTCAGACGCTTTGCACGCAAGTGCATCTGTTTCAACGCTCTCAAGTGCGTCTGTTTCAACGCTCTCAAGTGCGTCTGTTTCAACGCTCTCAAGTGCGCCTGTTTCAACGCTCTCAAGTGCGTCTGTTTCAACGCTCTCAAGTGCGCCTGTTTCAACGCTCTCAAGTGCGCCTGTTTCAACGCTCTCAAGTGCGTCTGTTTCAACGCTCTCAAGTGCGCCTGTTTCAACGCTCTCAAATTTGTCGGTTGATATGGACTCAAGTGCCCTGGACGCGATGGACAAGATGGCCGCCCCTGCAGTGTCAGTGAACAAAGGGGCCGTTCCTGCCGTTGAGTCCGCTCCAGCCAGTGAGTCCGTTCCGGAAACCGCTCCAGTTAGTGAGTCTGCCCCAGAGTCCGCTCCAGCCAGTGAGCCAACTCCAGAGCCCGCTCCAGCCAGTGAGTCCACTCCAGAACCCGCTCCAGCCAGTGAGTCCACTCCAGTTCTGCATGCTCTCCCTATCAGTCCGGTGATGGCCAAAAGGGCTGTACTCACGTTTTATGTTTTGTCGTTCTTGCGAGCCTGGAGGATGCTCCCGGAGCAGCCCGAGCCCGCTGCCGTCCCGGAGCAGCCCGAGCCCGCTGCCGTCCCGGAGCAGCCCGAGCCCGCTGCCGTCCCGGAGCAGCCCGAGCCCGCTGCCGTCCCGGAGCAGCCCGAGCCCGCTGCCGTCCCGGAGCAGCCCGAGCCCGCTGCCGTCCCGGAGCAGCCCGAGCCCGCTGCCGTCCCGGAGCAGCCCGAGCCCGCTGCCGTCCCGGAGCAGCCCGAGCCCGCTGCCGTCACGGAGCAGCCCGAGCCCGCTGCCGTCCCGGAGCAGCCCGAGCCCGCTGCCGTCCCGGAGCAGCCCGAGCCCGCTGCCGTCCCGGAGCTGTCTGCTCTCCCTGATACGGCCATGGAGGCCGTCACCGAACTGCCCGCTCTCCCTGATACGGCCACAGAGCAGCCTGGGTCGGCCCTGCCACCACCGCCTGGACCATTTGCTCTACCGCTGCCGCTCAGGCCATCCGCCCTGCTGGCGCCACCCGAGCTCCTTGCCCATGAACCCGCCAATGCCTCCCTTGATTTCCCCAAGAACTTTTTGGGGGGGGCAGTATACCTAGGGGTGGGGAGCTGGGGGATGGGGACCCTGCACAGCCACTGCGGTCATGGCCATTCATGGACTGTAGGCCACTAGGACCATGTATGGACTCTGACCCGCTGGGGTCACCCATGGACTCTGACCTGCCGTGGCTGCCCGAGCCGCCTGACCTGCCGTGGCTGCCCGAGCCGCCTGACCTGCCGTGGCTGCCCGAGCCGCCTGACCTGCCGTGGCCGCCCGAGCCGCCTGACCTGCCGTGGCCGCCCGAGCCGCCTGACTCGCCGTGGCCGCCCGAGGCTCCTGACCCGCCGTGGCCGCCTGTGGCACCTGACCCTCCGTGGCTGCCCGAGTGCCTGGACCTGCATTGGGGACCCTGTTCTTGTCTGCATGCAGGTCCCCAATGCACCCACCCCCCCCTCCCTAGCTGTTCCTTTCACGCCGCGAGGACGCGCCTTCCGGGAGGGGGGCGTTATGTCACGATCACCATCTGTTCCTGTCACGTTCCTGCTCACTCTGGACTACATTTCCCATAATCCTCCCTTGCCTATCACATGCACTCACTCCACCAATCACCTGTTGCCACATCCACCCTAGCACACCACACTGATTACCACACCCAGCTGCAGCTCATTATAAGGACTATAAAGGACTCACACTCACACCACCAGTTTGCGAAGTCTTGATTCCTAGTGACAATTCTGAGCGTACCTTGTATCCTGTCTGCCTGTGTTTGATCTTGCCTGTTCCTGTGTATTGACCCGTTGCTGCCTGTCCTGACCCTTGCTGTTGTACTGTTCTGTGAATGATATCCGCCTGCCTCGATCTACTGCCTGTGCCCTGACTACGATTCTGCCTAACCCTCTGCTGTACCTGTTTGCTCCTGATTGACCCTGCCTGTACGACCACGCTTACTTTAATAAAATGCTGCATTTGGATCTCTGCCTCAGTCCCCCTTTGTTACACTTGTACTAAACAAAGAAGGGAATATGCCTCAGCATGTATAATACAATATTTTTACACAAAATATCATGGTTTCAGACCATTTTTAAAAGGTTTTAGTGCGATGTCTACATTTACAGTAGTGTCTCTTTGTAGTTTTTAGATGAAGACTAATCTTTGAGCATGGTAAAACATGCATAGGCATTAATGAACAAATACAGCATAAGAAAATTGAATGGCAGTCCTTATACATTAGACACCTTATACATTTTGTTTTGTTTTTTTACATATATGACTTTTACACAAGTTACAAATTACAAGTCAATGATGTCACGGACACACAATTTGACATGTTTGTCTTAATAACTTGTTCTTCTTTTAAGAAAACCAAAATGTTTTAACATATCGTAAATTTCAATAGTTAGCCAGCAAATCCAAGTGAACTGTTTATTACTGAGATAATTTACAGTTATATGTGAAACAAGCTCTGTCACATCAGAGTTGAATTCTAATTGAACATTGTTATTTCCCCCACATGTTTACCAATGCTAGTGTTCTTGGTCACAAAGTTTTCATTGTAGCATACTGGCTCTGAACCCAGACCAAATATTAGCATGTAACAGTTTGCAGACATTTGTGTTTATGTTTCTTTGATTTTGTTTACATTTTTCTGAAACAAACCGCGGTTTGTTTTACCACGGTTTCATTTTTAACATCACCATTCTTCTTACGTCTGTAATTGTTTTCCTTTATCGTTTTACCCATTCCATTTTGTCCGAAAAACTGTTTCCTAGAATCTGTTGTAATGTTAGTGAACTTTAGGCGTTCTCTGCATCTCTTTGTTCGTAGCATTTGGTTGATTTAATAAAATGACGGTTTAAATCATCGTCTTGGGTCATTTTACATACTATGTTATATTTTGGGTAATAGAATGCAGAGCAAAGATCTTTGAAACATTTTATTTTGAAAAACATTAAAATAAGGCATTATCGATGTGTAGTGTTATATACAATATGTAGGCCCTACATTGTGTTTAAATTTTACTCAAGACAATTTAATATGACAATGTCAATAAAAGTCTTTAGCTCTTAAAAGCCTTTAGTTTTGAACCATTTTTAATATCTTAACATCTTAACTTAACTCTTTAGTAAAAGTTAAAAGTCTGCACAAAAAGAAATTCCATCTTATCTACTTTCTAAATGTATGTCATGGATCTATTTCATCAATTCATAAGTGCTTGTTTTTGTTTTGTTTGTTTTTGATAATTTTATTTTATTTTATTTTTTTTTAAACTCATATAGAATCAGGATTGCACGTTATGTAATACTGTTTTTAATGAGCTGAGACATGGTCGTAAATAACAACAAGTGATTCAAACTTTTATTTCAAAGTTATTGAATACTGAAGAAATTACATTACATACATAAGTAAAACAGCAATCATGAAATTACAGGTGATCTAACCATAAAAGAAAATCTCTGCATGCTATCATATTTCGGTCTAGGGCATGATTGACCAGCGTTTCGACAATTTCACTGATGGTGGTATCATCAGCATTGTTTGAACGCAATGAGACACAAACATCTGTAACAATTGTACACATACAGAGAACCACAGTAACTCCTAACTCTTTGGTACATTCAGACATCACATCCAGAATTTTTCTTATTATTGCGCATATTGGCTCTTTGGTGTAAACACACATTCTTGTAACATCAGAATACCATGAATTTGCCAGGCCTCTTACTACATCCATTTCCTTCTTGAGATTTGTTACACGCTTGGTATCCCCCTCACAGTCCTTATTCGAATCAAATGCAGCATCAATGATCTGGTGCATCAGCTGAACCATCAGTTCTCTGAAATAATCTTTAAACATACAGTCCAAGATCCCTTTTAGTGGGCACTCATTGCCCGTGGCGCACAGGCACGCAGGGTGTCGGCGCACAGCCTCATCAGAACTCAAAGGTGGGTCGTTCTCCATCAGCTTTTGTGTAGACATTTTAGAAATCCTCTGCATTTTCAGAACTCAACTTGGTGCACGGTATAAACTTTGTCCCCTATTCGATGCTGAAAGATTCTAATAGTTCCTGGAATCTCCTGTGAGTCAGTCCTTAAGCCTAGGCCTTGTGCATTCACGGCTTGAAGTTCAGGTTTTTGGGTCTGATCCCCCCAAAGTGTGAGTCGAAGAAGCATCAGGCTCAGACAGACAGGAATGTTGATTTTGACGGTCCATGTAACAACCAGACAATGTTCCCTCAAATTTTGCTCAAAGAGATGTTGCAGTAGAATAGCAGTCTGCGTTGGTACAGTTGTCTATAGGTTGCAGCACCAGCTCCCTCACACAGAACGGTTAGGAAACTCAGGTTGCTTGCGATAACTGTAGAGTTTATCAGGACAGCCGATTGGGGACCGCCCTCATCCCCTGTTGTGTGGGATGTATTGGGGTAGCCATCAGGAAGTCATAAATAATGATATAAAATTAACGACACAATGTGCAACAGAAATAGCAAAATGTAAAAGTCCTACATATATCACCAGAGAGAAATTTACTCACTCATTTCACTTAATACAAATATTTTGATTAAAAAGTTATGAGGTCAAAAACAAAAGCAAGCACTTATGAAATGTTGCAATAGATCCATGACATACATTTAGAAAGTAGATAAGATGGAATTTCTTTTTGTGCAGACTTTTAACTTTTACTAAAGAGTTAAGTTAAGATGTTAAGATATTAAAAATGGTTCAAAACTAAAGGCTTTTAAGAGTTAAAGACTTTTATTGACATTGTCATATTAAATTGTCTTGAGTAAAATTTAAACACAATGTAGGGCCTACATATTGTATATAACACTACACATCGATAATGCCTTATTTTAATGTTTTTCAAAATAAAATGTTTCAAAGATCTTTGCTCTGCATTCTATTACCCAAAATATAACATAGTATGTAAAATGACCCAAGACGATGATTTAAACCGTCATTTTATTAAATCAACCAAATGCTACGAACAAAGAGATGCAGAGAACGCCTAAAGTTCACTAACATTACAACAGATTCTAGGAAACAGTTTTTCGGACAAAATGGAATGGGTAAAACGATAAAGGAAAACAATTACAGACATAAGAAGAATGGTGATGTTAAAAATGAAACCGTGGTAAAACAGTTTGTTTCAGAAAAATGTAAACAAAATCAAAGAAACATAAACACAAATGTCTGCAAACTGTTACATGCTAATATTTGGTCTGGGTTCAGAGCCAGTATGCTACAATGAAAACTTTGTGACCAAGAACACTAGCATTGGTAAACATGTGGGGGAAATAACAATGTTCAATTAGAATTCAACTCTGATGTGACAGAGCTTGTTTCACATATAACTGTAAATTATCTCAGTAATAAACAGTTCACTTGGATTTGCTGGCTAACTATTGAAATTTACGATATGTTAAAACATTTTGGTTTTCTTAAAAGAAGAACAAGTTATTAAGACAAACATGTCAAATTGTGTGTCCGTGACATCATTGACTTGTAATTTGTAACTTGTGTAAAAGTCATATATGTAAAAAAACAAAACAAAATGTATAAGGTGTCTAATGTATAAGGACTGCCATTCAATTTTCTTATGCTGTATTTGTTCATTAATGCCTATGCATGTTTTACCATGCTCAAAGATTAGTCTTCATCTAAAAACTACAAAGAGACACTACTGTAAATGTAGACATCGCACTAAAACCTTTTAAAAATGGTCTGAAACCATGATATTTTGTGTAAAAATATTGTATTATACATGCTGAGGCATATTCCCTTCTTTGTTTAGTACAAGTGTAACAAAGGGGGACTGAGGCAGAGATCCAAATGCAGCATTTTATTAAAGTAAGCGTGGTCGTACAGGCAGGGTCAATCAGGAGCAAACAGGTACAGCAGAGGGTTAGGCAGAATCGTAGTCAGGGCACAGGCAGTAGATCGAGGCAGGCGGATATCATTCACAGAACAGTACAACAGCAAGGGTCAGGACAGGCAGCAACGGGTCAATACACAGGAACAGGCAAGATCAAACACAGGCAGACAGGATACAAGGTACGCTCAGAATTGTCACTAGGAATCAAGACTTCGCAAACTGGTGGTGTGAGTGTGAGTCCTTTATAGTCCTTATAATGAGCTGCAGCTGGGTGTGGTAATCAGTGTGGTGTGCTAGGGTGGATGTGGCAACAGGTGATTGGTGGAGTGAGTGCATGTGATAGGCAAGGGAGGATTATGGGAAATGTAGTCCAGAGTGAGCAGGAACGTGACAGGAACAGATGGTGATCGTGACATAACGCCCCCCTCCCGGAAGGCGCGTCCTCGCGGCGTGAAAGGAACAGCTAGGGAGGGGGGGGTGGGTGCATTGGGGACCTGCATGCAGACAAGAACAGGGTCCCCAATGCAGGTCCAGGCACTCGGGCAGCCACGGAGGGTCAGGTGCCACAGGCGGCCACGGCGGGTCAGGAGCCTCGGGCGGCCACGGCGAGTCAGGCGGCTCGGGCGGCCACGGCAGGTCAGGCGGCTCGGGCGGCCACGGCAGGTCAGGCGGCTCGGGCGGCCACGGCAGGTCAGGCGGCTCGGGCAGCCACGGCAGGTCAGGCGGCTCGGGCAGCCACGGCAGGTCAGAGTCCATGGGTGACCCCAGCGGGTCAGAGTCCATACATGGTCCTAGTGGCCTACAGTCCATGAATGGCCATGACCGCAGTGGCTGTGCAGGGTCCCCATCCCCCAGCTCCCCACCCCTAGGTATACTGCCCCCCCCAAAAAGTTCTTGGGGAAATCAAGGGAGGCATTGGCGGGTTCATGGGCAAGGAGCTCGGGTGGCGCCAGCAGGGCGGATGGCCTGAGCGGCAGCGGTAGAGCAAATGGTCCAGGCGGTGGTGGCAGGGCCGACCCAGGCTGCTCTGTGGCCGTATCAGGGAGAGCGGGCAGTTCGGTGACGGCCTCCATGGCCGTATCAGGGAGAGCAGACAGCTCCGGGACGGCAGCGGGCTCGGGCTGCTCCGGGACGGCAGCGGGCTCGGGCTGCTCCGGGACGGCAGCGGGCTCGGGCTGCTCCGGGACGGCAGCGGGCTCGGGCTGCTCCGGGACGGCAGCGGGCTCGGGCTGCTCCGGGACGGCAGCGGGCTCGGGCTGCTCCGGGACGGCAGCGGGCTCGGGCTGCTCCGGGACGGCAGCGGGCTCGGGCTGCTCCGGGACGGCAGCGGGCTCGGGCTGCTCCGGGAGCATCCTCCAGGCTCGCAAGAACGACAAAACATAAAACGTGAGTACAGCCCTTTTGGCCATCACCGGACTGATAGGGAGAGCATGCAGAACTGGAGTGGACTCACTGGCTGGAGCGGGTTCTGGAGTGGACTCACTGGCTGGAGCGGGCTCTGGAGTTGGCTCACTGGCTGGAGCGGACTCTGGGGCAGACTCACTAACTGGAGCGGTTTCCGGAACGGACTCACTGGCTGGAGCGGACTCAACGGCAGGAACGGCCCCTTTGTTCACTGACACTGCAGGGGCGGCCATCTTGTCCATCGCGTCCAGGGCACTTGAGTCCATATCAACCGACAAATTTGAGAGCGTTGAAACAGGCGCACTTGAGAGCGTTGAAACAGACGCACTTGAGAGCGTTGAAACAGGCGCACTTGAGAGCGTTGAAACAGGCGCACTTGAGAGCGTTGAAACAGACGCACTTGAGAGCGTTGAAACAGGCGCACTTGAGAGCGTTGAAACAGGCGCACTTGAGAGCGTTGAAACAGACGCACTTGAGAGCGTTGAAACAGACGCACTTGAGAGCGTTGAAACAGATGCACTTGCGTGCAAAGCGTCTGACGAACTTGAGTGCGAAGCGGCCGGCGGGCTTGAGAGCAAGGCGGCCGGCGGGCTTGAGAGCGAGGCGGCCGGTGGGCTTGAGTGCGAAGCGGCCGGCTGATGCTTGGGAATTCCAGCCGCCCGCGCCGACATCAGCGGTGAATCAGCCACACTGGAACGCAACCCTCTCCACTCCCAGACAGATCCAGAGATGTGACGTGATTCAGCGTCGACGTGACTTTGCTCTGGGCGATCAATGAAGGCGTGACGTTGCTCTGGGCGATCAGTGGCGACGTGACATTGCTCTGGGTGATCAGCGAAGGCGTGTCGTTGCTCTGGGCGATCTGCGAAGGCATGACGTTGCTCTGGGCGATCAGCGGCGACGTGACATTGCTCTGGGCGATCAACGAAGACGTGACGTTGCTCTGGGCGATCAGCGAAGGCGTGATGTGATGTTGTAATGGTAGCCACCATCTTGTGCGTGTTCCTTGGCGCGGCGGCCATTACGTGATCTACCATGGTGTCACATTCCTCAACGACCCCCACAGTAAGCAGAGAACCAACCGACAACAAAGCAAAGTCCAAAAAGCTGCTGAGTGATGAACGCGGTCCCTCTCGTCTTAGTTTATCCTGGAGAGGTTGGTTGACGCCATCACAGAAGAAGTCAATCAAAGCACAGTCCGGTAGATCAGAGAGGTGAGCAATATCCAAATATTCCTGCACATATTCCTCTAACGATCGCGTGCCCTGCGAACTCCATAATAACAACTGAGTGATGTCCATACCGTGTAAACGTTTTCCGGGAAAGCTGCTGGATCGTTGTTGTGGCGAAGTCTTCTGTAACAAAGGGGGACTGAGGCAGAGATCCAAATGCAGCATTTTATTAAAGTAAGCGTGGTCGTACAGGCAGGGTCAATCAGGAGCAAACAGGTACAGCAGAGGGTTAGGCAGAATCGTAGTCAGGGCACAGGCAGTAGATCGAGGCAGGCGGATATCATTCACAGAACAGTACAACAGCAAGGGTCAGGACAGGCAGCAACGGGTCAATACACAGGAACAGGCAAGATCAAACACAGGCAGACAGGATACAAGGTACGCTCAGAATTGTCACTAGGAATCAAGACTTCGCAAACTGGTGGTGTGAGTGTGAGTCCTTTATAGTCCTTATAATGAGCTGCAGCTGGGTGTGGTAATCAGTGTGGTGTGCTAGGGTGGATGTGGCAACAGGTGATTGGTGGAGTGAGTGCATGTGATAGGCAAGGGAGGATTATGGGAAATGTAGTCCAGAGTGAGCAGGAACGTGACAGGAACAGATGGTGATCGTGACAACAAGGTTTTAGCCAGATACCTGTATCGCATGTTTGCGTCAATTGCAAAACTTTGAGAATAAGACCTATTCCACTTCTCGGTTGCATCTGAAATGGGGGTTTGTCAAAAAGAAAAATGACATGGTATCTGGTTTAGTTGTGTTTTATTCTTAAAAACATTGTGTCAAAAGAATTTGGTAGTATGATTCCCTTGTTTCATCATGTATTAACTCTATATTAATCAGGCTGATAAAAGTAGTGTGAACATTTTATAAAACAAAAAGCACTAATTAATGACATTGTGTCAGAACACAGGTATAAAGAAAAAGTGTAATACAATATTTGATTTGGGGTAAAACTAGCTACTCATGGACAGCGGCAGTTCATCTGGCCAGCACGTCCATTCATACACATACACACACACACACACACACACACACACACACACACACACACACACACACACACACACACACAGATAGTAGATGTGTTGACCTTCCTTAATGGTGTCATTATGTGAGGAACTGTCTGGACTATGGTAATCCCTATTTCTTTAAAAACATATTTGTCAACATTATTCTCTTGTTTTATCATATGTTTAATTAATATTTACTAGGAATTGAAACTTTGTAGAAATAAGAAAAGTACAATCAGATGGCTTTGTGTGACCTGCGTCACCTTAAAATGTAATTTTAAATGTAAGGTTTTTAAACACAAATAAACATATTTAACAGACATCATACACTAGTATTTAACAGTATATATGTATATATATATATATATATATATATATATATATATATATATATATATATATATATATTCTATCGCAGTACATCAGGGTCTAATGCGAACATGCCAGGTAGTGATTTGGCCTAATGTTTGGTTTTTAAGCACAATTAAATTTTCTCTCAGGAACTCTTCTGAAAGACCTCACATGTGTGAATTCACTCAGTTGAAAAATAAATAAATAAACAACTGAAATTAATGACTACCTTGTAGGGTGTTTAACACCCTGCAAAAGCGTTGGGTGTCAAAGGGCATTCTTCCTGCTAGAGTCATCACTGCGACCAACAGACAAACTGTCGCATCAACATTTTTAAAATTCCACATCTATTTTTGAGTACATGACCGATATTATACATCTTTGTATATTTTCAGTAAAGGGTATGTTTCCACACTGATAAAGACCACATTCAAAAACTGAACTGCTGGTTTTACTTACAAAAATAAAATAAATAAATAAATAAATAAAAATAAAAAGTGTCGCAACTATATTGAGTAATTTGTACAAATAACAATTTAAAGCTGATAGAACGTAAATACAAATCATTTGAATTTGTCAGTTACATAATATATATGTGCTGTTTATTGTTATGTCATGTTTATTATGTATGGTGAATACATTTTTTGACTTAATTTACCTTATTGAGTTACCTATTTGTTATACAAAATGCACTCAAAATTAACTCATTGATCAAACTCGTTTGAACTGCGAGCAAGAACTCCATCCTAAACATGCATATACGAGTGCACACAGCCTAAACACAGCCGACACTCTTCTGCATAATGGTAACCACAAAATTCAAAAACATTACAGAAACTTCTCTAAATGTCCAACATAACTGAGCATTAAACACTATCATAAACAACCAACATATTTCCCTTTACTGAAAAACGGAAAATTTTCTCTCCTAATGCAGACCCTTGCAAAGCATGCCGGGAACTACGGATCCACTGCCCAGTTAGTTATGTCTACATTAATTTGTGTGTTTCACTCAGCAATGTTAAGTTGACTGAACAAACACTTATTAAGTAAACCTGACAATATTTTTTTTTAGTAAAAACAACTCAGTTAAATTAAGTTCATGTAGTTGCATGTTTTTTTGCTTGTTTGTTTGTTTGTTTGTTTGTTTGTTTTAGTAATGTGAACAGGGATGGATTGAGTGAAATTAACAACAGTGAAAGTTAATTTTTTGAATGTAACTTATTTTGCAGTAGCCATGATCTAGTATTGCACTTATGTCAGATGCTGAGTTCAGGCACACCATAAGAGTATGACAACATATGACCACTTTTTTATTTGAAGTTTAAAATAATATAATGCTTCGAATTAAGACGAGTAAAATTAAATATTCACTCAAGGCAAATTTTTTCATGGGAACAGCACAGAGGAACACCTGGTCTCTGTTTGAATATGTGTGAATTTCTTAAAGATTCAACTTAAGCTAAACAAGAGCAATGTTAAGCCCTCGTTCGAGGTTACGTGAGAGTTGTGAGGCATCAAACACACAGACACCTTCACATTTGGATTTTTAAAAATCAAATTAAACATTCGCAGTTTATCTTAAAAACATACAGATTTTTCAAAAACTTTGTGTGTTGCATGGACGAAAATACTGTTTCAATCTTTGAGAAATAAGATCTAAGACAACTAAGTACAGGTTTTTGATTTCAACATTTTACAGTTCTTGATTAATAAAAATAAAAATAATACTTTAGGTAAAATTTAAGCAAATCGTTTCTGCCATCGTTCGTCAGATGTTATCTTTATACAGCAGACTTCCAGAAAGATAAAAAGATTATTAAATCTTTAAAGACTGGATTTAAACAACCTTTTAAAATTAAAAGATCATTTTTGAACTTTTAAGATTGTGCTTTGAAATAAATTTAGTACAAAAACATTCACTGGAAAGGAGTTGGCGGTCTTAACATATGCTGTGACACAGAGGCTCATGTAGTCTGACTCCACCCGTCCATGTGAGGGTCTGAAGCATCATTTCACACTGGAGTTTATCCCTGCATGGGAGGATCTGGGAGTGTCTTGTTTATGATACAACTATTTATTTCACTTTTATTTTATTTTATTTTATTTTATTTTTTATCTTTGCATAAAGGACTACTTTGTCAGCTCTCTGAAAATGTAAGTTGTTTAATTTAGGTAAAACTATAACTAAAATGGTTTAAATAAATGTTAGTACCATATTTGTTATTATTCATTGTCTTATATATTTTTTTATAATCATTTCATTTAAAATAGAGATGAATTGCTTTTAATTGTGTGGACAAAATGCAGCCAAAAGTATAGTAATACCACCCATTTTTACCCCTGAGCAAAATTTGTCAGCTTTTAAAATATATGTATTTATTTATTTATTACTTAAATGTAAAAATGCAGAAAGTTTTCTGTGAGGGTCATGTGTTTGTGTATGGGCTAGAATATACAGTTACACTGCAAAAAATCATGTCTATGGAAAACCCTCATAAAACATGGAATCCCCACATGTGGAAGTATCCACAGATTATTCCCTGCCCCACTGCTGTGACTGTCTCACATTCCACACCTTGGTGTGAGAAGTGGTTAGAGAGATATAACTATAAAGGTTTAAATAAATGTTAGTAACATATTTGTTATTATTCATTGTCTTATATATTTTATTTATATTCATTTAATTTAAACTAGAGAGAAATTCCTTTATATAGAACCAATTGTGTGTGTTTGTGCTAACTGAGCGAAATTTGTCCCATGAGCAAAACAGCTTATAAAATATATTTATTTATTTTATTTATTTGAACTATTTATTACTTGAAATGTGGAAACATGGAAACCCCTGGACATGACCACAATATCTCTTATGGTTTGATCTGACTGTTTCTTCATTAGAATCTTATTTTTGTTACTTGCAACATAGAGAGAAGGTATTGACAAGATTCACTGAGCAGGCCTAGAGTAACACTTTTAGTGTGTAAACAATTTAAAAACTGTAAGATTAAAATGTTTGGTTATCTCTGTCATGTAAACTACAAATATGTAATGCAATAGAAAAAAGTGAGTAAAAGTCTTAATAAAAACAAAATAAAACAAATGGAATATCTTCAGTAGGTGTCAGAAATGAGGTGTCATTTTTTGGGGTGTATCCCAGGTTGTCAGTGTCAGGGGAGCCAGGAAGGAAGGAAGGAAGGAGGGAAGAAAGATTTAGCTTTCATCCCTCGATAATAAACCATAGGAGGTGTTATATCCACCCTAACTCACTTTTAAATAGTTTGACACATTGCAAGCCAATCACATCCGCAGACAGAGTTGGACCAGCCCACAGCAATACGGAAACAAACTCATTTTCAGTTTAGCAAATGGACTGCATGCATCTCAACTCAACTGGTAAGTTGCCTTAAAAATACTATTTCAGCTTATTGTATAAAATTACTATTTCAACTGCGTTACTTAACATCAGTACTATTTAATACGCTTTCATATAAACCCTTTCATATGTTTCATTTATCATCATACTTTTCTTAAAGTTAAAAATATCTTAAAGCTTCAAAAATATTATTTTATCTTAATTCATAAAATTGATATTTCAACTGCGTTATTTAACATCAGTACATTTTAAGGTGGAAAACAAACTTCTTAAAGCTTTCAAAATACATATATTTTTTCAAATAATTTCTATTTATCTATTGGTATCACTAAACGATTTTAAGGGTATTTTAAAGGATCTAGTTTCTGAGACATTTGATTGTAATTTCAGTAAATTATTGTATTTGCTATATGTTCAACTAAATGTACTGCCTCTTGGCCCTCTTGTAAAAGAGATTTTAAATCTCAAGAGTTTTATTTCCTGGTTAAATAAAGGTTTAATAATAATAATAATAATAATTTCAGTTTATTTCATCTTATTTCATATAAACACTATTTCATATGCTTTAATACTGTTTCATATAAACCCTTTCATATGTTTCATTTATCGTCATACTTTTCTTAAAGTTAAAAATCTCTTAAAGCTTCAAAATATTATTTTATCTTAATTCATAAAATTTCAACTGCATTATTTAACATCAGTACTTTTTAAGGTGGAAAACAAACTTCTTAAAGCTTTCAAAATACATATATTTTTCAAATAATTTCTATTTATTTTACATTTAAAAGAGTTGGTATCACTAAATGATTTTAAGGGTATTTTAAAGGATCTAGTTTCTGAGTCATTTGATTGTAATTGTTTTTGAGTGCATTTTATGTATTTCTGTAAATTATTGTATTTGCTATATGTTCAACTAAATGTACTGTCTCTTGGCCCTCTAGTAAAAGAGATTTTAAATCTCAAGAGTTCTATTTCCTGGTTAAATAAAGGTTTAATAATAATAATTTCAGTTTATTTCATCTTATTTCATATAAACACTATTTCATATGCTTTAATACTGTTTCATATAAACCCTTTTTATATGTTTCATTTATCATCATACTTCTTAAAGTTAAAAATCTCTTAAAGCATCAAAAATATTATTTTATCTTAATTCATAAAATAGATATTTCAACTGCATTATTTAACATCAGTACTTTATTAAGCTGGAAAACAAACTTCTCAAAGCTTTCAAAATACTTTTTTCATATAATTTCTATTTCTTTTACGTTTAAAAGAGTTTGTATCACTAAATGATTTTAAGGGTATTTTAAAGGATCTAGCTTCTGTGTCATCTGATTGTTTTTGAGTGATTTTGTGTATTTCTGTGAATTATTGTATTTTGCTATATGTTCAATTAAATGTGCTGTCTGTCTTGGCCCTCTTGTAAAAGATATTTTAAATCTCAAGAGTTTTATTTCCTGGTTAAATAAAGGTTTAATAATAATAATAATAATAATAATTTCAGTTTATTTCATCTTATTTCATATGCTTTCTTTTATACTGTTTCATAGAAACAACAGCGCTTCTAATTTATTAATCTTGTTTGTATTGTTTCATTTACAGACATGTGCCGGAATCATCGTGTCAAAGTTCATACGTTCAATCATCAAATTCCCACCGCCTGTTATAAACATTCCCACACCATTTCACATCCAATGCAATCATCAGATTGCCCACCATACCTGTATAAACACCCCCAACACCATTCCACTTCCTGAACATAAAAACATATGACACTCATAAACACAATCCAGAAACAGATGGTCACACTTCCTGTCATAAACACAGTCCGGAAACGGAAGGGCATAAGGTCACACTTCCTGCCATAAACAAAGTCCGGAAACGGAAGGGCATAAGGTCACACTTCCTGTCATAAATCAAAAAAGTGAATCATAAATCATAGTGACACAAGGTGCCCCCTATCACTACTCACGTGATCCTTAAGAAATCATATTCATAAACATAAGAATTTTTGCACTCTTTTCCACAATTGGACCTCTATTCCATAAAATGACAGTGTCAAGCTCCTGAATGGACAAACACTATAGAAAGGCACCATAAAACACTCCACATTCTGCTCTACATTCTAAGTCTTAGACTGTACCAGAGCATTGTTATATATGGACTGATTTAATGGTAGGTATTGAACTTAAGTGATATTAAACTTCCCTGTATGAAAAGAGATTTTGAATTTTTTCAAAATGATTTACTATTTGCCATGTGCACCAGGAAAAACAAATAATAACATAGAAGTATGCCAGTCATTCATTAATGTTAATGATAAGCATTTTATTAATAATAATAATAATAATAATAAAGCATTTATGTTTCTGTATAAATAGCATTTATTTTTATGTTATAAAAAGTGGTGTACAAATTGCTCTGTGCATAATGAGTTATTGGGTTTTATAGTGAGATGTGTTGCAGACCGGGTGTGGTCCGCTTTGTGCCAGAAAGTCCAGGGCCACTCTTTTGCCCCAGTCCTACCATCGTAGTGAAGAGTAATGCTTGTGGTTAGGTTGAGAACTGGCTGTGAAACTTCAAGGCTATTTATACTGCATGTTGATTAACAGTTCATGCAAGTAAATAGTGATAGTCTCTTTGATGGTTATATTAGTGCATGCTGGTGTGCTGTTGCTAACTAACACTTAACTAAAAAATAAGAAACATTATGCTTGGTAAACAATTGTTTTAAGTACAGTGGACTTAAACTTTAAATAAAATGAAAAAATTTCAGTTTGACTCAATTGTTATTTATTCTTTACTTAAAATATTTGAGTTGCTCTACTTAAATGTTTTGAGGTAATCAGTGTTTACAAAAATTTCGAGTATTCTGAACTTATCGGGTTTTACAGTGCAGCCTCATTAAAGTCATGATTCATGTGTGTTCACTTTACATTAAGGTTCACTTTCAGAGGTTATTAATGTTTATAACTCATCGTGCCTGATGAAGACCTGTTGGTCGAAATGTTGCATTATTTAATAATTTATTGGAGCAGTTATTTTCAGTGTGCAGACTTCACATTTTTCTTTTTTAATAAGTCATTTACAAATGCATTATAAATGTCAAGAAACTAATGCTAACATGATGACATTTATACGGTGGCCGAGAGAGCTCAACACGCTGCAAATAAAGAAAACATCTTCATCAGTTTGACAACACATGCGCTGCAAACTCCACAGCACTTACAAATAGACAATCGCGCTGCAAATAAAGAAAACATCTTCATCAGTTTGACAACACATGCGCTGCAAACTCCACAACACTTACAAACAGTGAAACGCGCTGCAAATAAAGAAAACATCTTCATCAGTTTGACAACACATGCGCTGCAAACTCCACAACACTTACAAACAGTGAAACGCTCTGCAAATAAAGAAAACATCTTCATCAGTTTGACAACACATGCGCTGCAAACTCCACAACACTTACAAATAGTGAAACGCGCTGCAAATAGCACATACCAGACCAGGCCCAGCGATCTCAAGTCCTTCTGCGATGATCTGAATGATGATGATGACGGTGACGATAATGATTAGGCTACTTTTAGAATTAAAATAATAATTTAATTTGCCCCGCAATAATTTATAGTGCATCATGCATAACCGACCCGATGAGATTAGCTAATTAGAAAAACTCAGCTAAAGTGAAAGTAAAAACTCAGCGATGAGAGCTCTACTTCAACATGTTCTGATAACACTATTTAACCTTAATTTATTTCGTAATGTTTATCTTGTGGCCCATACGTATTGAAAAAAATGAAAAGAGATATGGTGTTACTTTTTTTTTTTTTTAAGTAACACCTATATCTCTTCTCATTTTTTTTTTCAATACGTATGGGCCACAAGAGAAATTAAGAAATAAATTAAGGTTAAATAGTTATCAGAACAAGTAGAGCTCATCGCTGAGTTTTTACTTTCACTTTCTACAGTGAATAATTGACTGGGATTTGAGACATAAAATCAAGTAAATTATTAAAAAATATATATATTATTTATTATTAATCATTTATTAATAATATTTTAACGCAAAATAATATCCCCCAAATCGTTTGTCCTGGCGCCGAGACTGGCACAGACCACAAAATGTTATTGTCACGATCATTACTGGGAGTGCCCTTGTCTGCCACCAGAGGGCACTCCAACCCTGACTGTTTCCATCCTGGACTTTGGTTTTCACCCCACGAACTACATTACCCATACTCACCTCGTGGACTCATTATCCTTGTTTCATTGCACCCAGCTGTCTTGTGTTTGTTCATTAGTGTCTGTCTATTTATACCTGGTTTGTCTCTGCTCTGGTCATGGTGTCTTAATTCTTGGTTCCCGAGTCTCTGTTTTGGTTTGCTTTGTGTTTTCGTTTATGTCATTGTTTTGTTTGGACTGTCTCCCTGGATTTTTGACCATTGCCTATTATAAGGATTACGTTTCTGGATTTCCCCAATAAATACCTGCAATTGGACCTACCCTGTTTGTCTTCGTGTGTGCCGTGACCGTTATAGGGAACACATTGACGTACCTGTCTGGGACCGCTGGCTGGGATTGTTCATGTTTACTCTTAGGTGGTGTGCACCTGAAAGGTGAGTTTTTTTTTTTTTTTCGTTTTGTTTGTTAACATTCTGATTATGAGCAGTCCTATTTGCAGCGCGTTTCACTATTTGTAAGTGTTGTGGAGTTTGCAGCGCGTGTGTTGTCAAACTGATGAAGATGTTTTCTTTATTTGCAGCGCGTTTGTCTATTTGTAAGTGTTGTGGAGTTTGCAGCGCATGTGTTCCCTTGTGAAAAAGAAGTGCACTTAATTGTATTGAAAGTGTACTTTGTGTGTACTTCAAATCTTAAAGTATACTTCTTAAAAAGTGCACTTGCAGATAATATAATATAATTAAAATTAAAGGCCACTTAAGTGTACTTAAATAGAATATACTTTAATGACTATTTATTAATACGCTTAAGTGCACATTTTAAAAATGCACTTTGTAATAATGTCTAATTTGTACTTAAAGAAAGTACACTTAAATGACAATATTTACTAACACGCTTAAGTGCACTTTTTAAAAATGCACTTTGTAATAATGTCTAATTTGTACTTAAAGAAAGTACACTTAAATGACAATATTTAATAAGAATCAGAAAGAGCTTTATTGCCAGGTATGTTGTTTACACATACTAGGAATTTGTTTTAGTGACAGAAGCTCCACAGTGCAACAGAGTAACAGTGACAAGACAAGACACATAATAAAAAGAATAAAATAATAATATACAAATTTACAAGATAGACGAAGTGCAAAAAAAGCAAAAGACAATATATATTATAGACAATTGTATGTACAATTATGTGTGCAAATTGAGATATAAATAAGTGTTTTAAGTAAATAATATGTAATAGTGTTGTGTGTTCCGTGTTTGTCAAGTGTTCATGAGATGGATTGCTTGAGGGAAGAAACTGTTCCTGTGTCTGGTCGTTCTGGTGCTCAGGGCTCTGTAGCGTCGACCGGATGGCAACAGTTCAAAGAGGGAGTGTGCTGGATGTGAGGGGTCCAGAGTGATCTTCTTTGCCCTTTTTCTCACTCTGGATAAGTACAGTTCTTGGAGAGTGGGGAGGGTTGTGCCAATGATTCGCTCAGCAGACCGGACTACCCTCTGTAGTCTTCTGAGGTCAGATTTGGTAGCTGAGCTGAACCAGACGGTAATTGAAGTGCAGAGGATGGATTCAATGATGGCAGAGTAGAACTGTTTCAGCAGCTCCTGTGGTAGGTTGAACTTCCTCAGCTGGCGAAGGAAGTACAACCTCTGCTGGGCCTTTTTCACAATGGACTCGATGTGGTTGTCCCACTTCAGGTCCTGGGAGATGGTGGTGCCCAGGAACCTGAATGACTCCACTGCAGTCACAGTGCTGTTCATGATGGTGAGTGGGGGGAGAGCAGGTGGGTTTTTCCTGAAGTCCACGATCATCTCCACTGTCTTGAGCGTGTTGAGCTCCAGGTTGTTAAGACTGCACCAGACAGCCAGCTGTTCAACCTCCAGTCTGTAAGCAGACTCGTCACCGTCCTGGATGAGGCCGATCAGTGTGGTGTCATCCGCAAACTTCAGGAGCTTGACAGAGGGGTCTTTAGAGGTGCAGTCGTTGGTGTAGAGGGAGAAGAGCAGTGGGGAGAGCACACAGCCCTGAGGGGCGCCGGTGCTGATGGTGAGGGTGCTGGATGAGAATTTCCCCAGCCTCACTAGCTGCTGCCTGTCTGTCAGGAAGCTGGTGATCCACTGACAGACAGAGGTGGGCACGGAGAGCTGAGTTAGTTTAGGCTGGAGGAGTGATGGGACAATGGTGTTAAAAGCAGAGCTGAAGTCCACAAACAGGATCCTCACATAAGACCCTGGTCTGTCCAGATGCTGGAGAACATAATGCAGTCCCATATTGACTGCATCATCCACAGACCTGTTTGCTCGGTAAGCAAACTGCAGGGGGTCCAGTAAGGGTCCAGTGATGTCCTTCAGAAAAGCCAGAACCAGTCTTTCAAATGACTTCATGGCCACAGACGTTAGAGCCACAGGTCTGTAGTCATTTAGTCCAGTAATTTTGGGTTTCTTTGGGACGGGGATGATGGTGGAGCGTTTGAAGCATGAGGGGACTTCGCACAGCTCCAGTGATCTGTTGAAGATCTGTGTGAAGATGGGGGCCAGCTGGTCAGCGCAGGTTTTCAGACAGGCTGGTGAAACGCTGTCTGGGCCTGGTGCCTTTCTTCTCTTGTTCTTTCTGAAGACCTGGCGCACGTCATCTTCACTGAACTGAATTGCAGGTGTGGGGGAGAGTGGGGTTGATGGAGGTGTGAATGGTGATTTTTCAAACCTGCAATAAAACCCATTCAGATCGTCTGCCAGTCGTTGATTCTCCACAGAGCTGGGGGATGGTGTCTTGTAGTTGGTAATGTCTTTCAGACCTTTCCACACTGAAGCTGTGTCATTAGAAGAGAACTGATTCCGAAGTTTATCAGAATAATTCCTCTTTGCCACTCTGATCTCCTTTTCCAGTGTGTATTTGGCCTGTTTGTACAAGACTCTGTCCCCTTTTCTGCGAGCATCTTCTTTGGCCTGACGGAGCTGGCTGAGTTTTGCAGTGAACCAGGGTTTGTCATTGTTGTAAGATAAATGAGTCTTTGTAGGAATGCACAGATCCTCACAGAAACTGATATATGATGTAACAGTCTCTGTGAGCTCGTCCAGATCGGTGGCAGCAACTTCAAAAACACTCCAATCAGTCCATTCGAAACAGGCTTGTAAAGCCCGCTCTGTTTCGGTGGTCCATCTCTTTACAGTCTTTGCTACAGGTTTAGCTGATTTCAGTTTCTGCCTGTAGGTTGGTATGAGATGAACTAAACAGTGATCAGAGAGCCCCAAAGCTGCCCGTGGGACAGAGTGATATGCATCCTTTATTGCTGTGTAACAATGGTCGAGTATATTACTGTCTCTGGTGGGACAAGTAACATGCTGTCTGTATTTGGGCAGTTCACGTGAGAGAATCGCTTTATTAAAGTCCCCGAGAATGATAAGAACAGAGTCCGGGTGTTGTTGCTCGCTCTCTGTGATCATATCAGCGAGTAACTGTAAAGCCGAGCTCACGTGCGCTTGCGGAGGAATGTAGACGCTCACCAGAATGAACGAGCAAAACTCCCGCGGCGAATAGAACGGTTTGCAGTTAATGAAGAGTGTTTCAAGATCTGGACAGCACATCTTCTTTAACACCGTTACATCTGAACACCACCTTTCGTTGATGTAAAAGCACGTCCCGCCGCCGCGTGATTTCCCCGTTGATTCAGCGTCGCGATCTGATCTAAACAGCTGAAAGCCCGGCAGACATAACACGCTGTCCGGAATGGCGTCGTTCAGCCAGGTTTCCGTGAAGCACAGAGCAGCCGAGTTCGAGAAATCCTTATTTGTCCGGGAGAGCAGAAGGAGTTCGTCCGTTTTGTTGGGCAGAGAGCGGAGATTCGCCAGATGGATGCTAGGCAGCGGCGTTCTTAATCCGCGCTGTCTGAGCTTCACGAGGGCGCCGGCGCGCTTTCCCCGTCTGCGCGTCCTGAAGCGTCTAAACAGCGCTGCCGCTCCGCCGACTACAACATTCAACAAAACGTCTGAATAATCGAAATCCGGTAAAAGATTTTGTGGTGTGAACTGCCGAATGTTCAGCAGTTCATCCCTGGTAAAACTGATGGTGTTTGAAAAACAGAGAACAGGAAAAACTAACAAAACTAACAAAAACAGAACAAACACTGAAGAGCTAAGCACTGTGGCTGCCATGCGCGGCGCCATCTTGATCTTGAAGATAACACGCTTAAGTGCACTTTTTAAAAATACACTTTATAATAATGTCTAATTAAGTTTTACTTACAGAAAGTACACTTTAATGACAATATTTATTAACACTTTTTTTAAAAATGCACTTTGTAATAATGTCTAATTAACTTTACTTAAAGTACACATTCATGACCATATTTCTAAACATGCTTAAGAGCACTTTTTAAAACTGCACTTAATTTTTTACTTAATTATGACTTTAGTGTTTTAAATAAGTAAACTTATTCTGATGTATTGACTTATATATTAAAGCACATGAAAAATAATTTATTTTAATTTCAACTTAAGTGTGTTGTCCAAAATGACATTTGTTAATGTATTTTAAATGTGCTTAGCTTTCGCTTCGGAGCCGAACTACTGTGTCAAACACGGCAGTTTCTACGAGCGAGTGTTTGAAGAACGGACTTCAACGAGCCAGCTCTCTCTCTGACTGCTCTTCTCGTCCGGTGCAGGAGGAACAGCACAGCAGCGGGGCCGATCTTTATTTCTCTTCTTTGCTTTCATTTTTGCCTTTTTTTTTTTTTTTTTTATTTGAGCAAAAAAAGCTGTGTTTCAGCGTGAAGGCCGTTTTCACGGCTGGTAACGGTGCGCTTTAGAGCGCTAAAAGGCTGTTCTGACAGCTGGTAAGAGCAGCGTCTGCAAAGAGAGTGCACACGACAGGCTGCACATTTCCCTGTCTGTGCTGCAGCGGCTTTTCCCCTGCGTGCTTCGGCACTGAGATAGTTAGTCCCTGAAAGAGCTTACACGAGTAGTTCGTGTCTTTTTAAAGATGTCGTTCTACTTGTGTGCTGCTGGATGCGGCCGTTGCCTGGCGCCTCGGGATGGTCACCAACGCTGTATCGCGTGCTTGGGCTTAAGGCACGCTGAGGCGCCGTTCGTGGACGAGTCATGTACCCATTGTGGGAAGATGACCGTCGCGGAGTTGCGGTCTAGACTCCAGTTCCTGCAAATGGGCGGAGTCCCAGTGCCACTGCCTCGTTCCAATCCTCCCCAGAGGGTTGCGTCGGGCGGCGGCACTGGTGACCTGAGGATCACGGTGAGCACGTTTCCTTCGGGGAACCAACCCCCTAGGAACCCTCACCCCTCCTGCACTCCACAGCCAGTAGAGCTGCCGGGGGAGCGCGGTGGACCGCCCCAGAGGTGTGTACCATCCGTATCCTTCGGAGCTCCCCAAGACGACCGGATGTCGATCGCTGCATCGGAGGGTGAGCCTGACGCTTCTGGGGATGACGATTCGGCGCAGCTGCCTCCTTCGGGAGTGACAACTGTGCCCGAATCAGACCCGGAAATGATGGCTATGCTTTCCCGGGCCGCCAACAGGGTCGGGCTCGTGTGGAATCCTCCATCGTGTCCCGAACCCTCGAGGTTGGACGATTGGTATCTCGGGGTGGCAAGGGCTGGTTCTCAGCCCCCCACCCCAGTGCCTTTCTTCCCGGAAGTGCATGAAGAGCTCACTGGCACGTGGACGGCACCTTTTACTGCCCGAAACTGTGTCGGTGGGTCCTCCTCCCTCACCACCCTTGACGGCGGGGCAGCGAAGGGTTATACGCGCATACCCCCTGTGGAACGGGCCGTTACTATGCAACTGTGCCCTAACTCCACCTGGCGGGGGGAGCCGTCTCTCCCTTCCCGGGCCTGTAAGTACTCGTCGGATCTTACCGGCAAGGCTTACCAGGCCTGTGGGGAAGCTGCCTCTGCCCTACACGCTATGGCGTTGTTGCAGGTCCATTAGGCCAAGGCACTGAAGGATCTGCACGAGGGTGGTCATGACCCACAGGTTCTCCAGGAACTTCATGCCGCGACGGACCTCGCGCTTCGTGCGACGAAGGTTACGGCGCAGTCAGTGGGTCGTGCGATGTCCACGCTTGTGGTCCACGAGCGCCATCTCTGGGTTCTCTTGCCAAGAAGGGTGGCAAGACCAAGTCCAAGCGGCCCTAGGACGGGCGACCCGGCGATGGATGAGACTGCTCTACAGGAGGTGGTGACCGCACCGCTCCTTCCCCCGGAGGAGGGCCGGGTGGAGAATCTTTTGTTTCCTTCTGTTTTTGTTCCGCCGCTGGCTCAACGGCCAAATTCCCAAATTCTCAATAACAGAGCA
Source organism: Megalobrama amblycephala (assembly GCF_018812025.1). NCBI lineage: Eukaryota > Metazoa > Chordata > Actinopteri > Cypriniformes > Xenocyprididae > Megalobrama > Megalobrama amblycephala. The sequence goes on along the minus strand of NC_063055.1, from coordinate 2,435,933 downwards.
GTTTCCTTTATCTCCGGGTCCGAAGAGGGCTCGGACAGCAGTGGGAGGGCAAGAACCTCACCACTCTCATCCCCCTCTTCTGTCGCCAGCGGACAGCAGCGAGCAGCAGGCAGTCAAAGCCTCGTCTGCTCCCTCTGTCCACCCGTGGAAGCAGGTAAGTGTTGCACTGCGCACTGCGCCGCTTGGGGTCGCCTCGCAGAGAGAGCCTCCCGGGCCGCGTCCCTGCATTCCACCTCGCTGCCCCGCTGCGGGTGCGCCTGTGGTCCCTCTGGTACGGTCCCTCTCGGCTACGCGATTCAGTTCGCCCGGCGTCCCCCCAGGTTCAGGGGTGTCCACTTCACTGTAGTGAAAGATGTCGATGCCCCTGTCTTGCGTGCGGAGATCGCAGTCCTACTGGTGAAGGATGCGATAGAGCCGGTCCCTCCAGCCGATATGAGGTCAGAGTTCTACAGTCCCTACTTCATTGTACCCAAGAAAAGCGGCGGTTTACGACCGATCCTGGATCTGCGGGTCTTGAATCGGAGCCTTCACAAGCTACCGTTCAAGATGCTCACGCAGAAACGCATTTTCGAATGCATCCGTCCCCGGGATTGGTTTGCAGCGATCGACCTGAAGGACGCATACTTTCATGTCTCGATCCTTCCACGACACAGGCCATTCCTGTGGTTCGCATTCGAAGGTCAAGCATATCAGTACAGAGTCCTACCCTTCGGGCTGGCCCTGTCTCCCCGTGTCTTTACGAAGGTCGTAGAGGGAGCCCTTGTTCCCATGAGAGAACAGGGTGTTCGCATTCTCAACTACCTCCACGCCCAGTTGTGCGAACACAGGGATTTGGTGCTCAGCCAGTTGGGGCTTCAGGTCAACTGGGAAAAGAGCAAACTCGCCCCGGTGCAGAGGATCTCTTTTCTCGGTATGGAGTTGGATTCGGACGAGCAGATAGCACGCCTCACAGAGGAACGTGCTCGGTCGGTGTTGAACTGCCTGAATACATTCAATGGCAGGACAGCGGTCCCACTGAAATTCTTTCAGAGGCTCCTGGGGCATATGGCGGCTGCTGCGGCTGTAACACCGCTCGGTCTGCTTCATATGAGACCGCTTCAGCACTGGCTTCACGGCCGAGTCCCGAGATGGGCGTGACAACGCAGCACGTTCCGGGTGCCAATCACTCAGGAGTGCCGCCGAACCTTCAGTCTGTGGTCGGACCCCTTGTTTCTCCGGGCAGGAGTGCCCCTAGAACAGGTGTCCCGGCATGCTGTGGTATTCACAGATGCTTCTGCCACCGGCTGGGGTGCCACGTACAACGGGCATGCAGTGTCAGGGCTTTGGATGGGACCCCATCTGCATTGGCACATCAACTGCCTCGAGTTGCTGGCAGTACGTCTTGCTCTGAGCCGCCTCAAAGGCCTGCTACGGGGCAAGCATGTACTGGTCCGTACGGACAACACTGCGACCGTTGCGTACATCAACCGTCAAGGTGTTCTACGCTCCCGTCGCATGTTGCAACTCGCCCGCCATCTCCTCCTGTGGAGTCGGAAGCATCTGAGGTCGCTTCGCGCCATTCATGTCCCCGGTGTGCTCAACCGTGTGGCCGACGAGCTATCACGAGCTGCGCTGCCAGGAGAATGGCGACTCCACCCCCAGGTGGTTCAGCTGATCTGGAGAGAGTTCGGAGAGGCTCAGGTAGACCTGTTTGCCTCACCAGAAACCTCCCACTGGCAGTTGTTTTACTCTCTGACCGGGGGAACACTCGGGACAGACGCACTGGCACACAGCTGGCCCCGGGGCCTGCGCAAATATGCGTTTCCCCCAGTGAGCCTACTTGCACAGACTCTGTGCAAAGTCAGGGAGGACGAGGAGCAGGTCTTGCTAGTTGCGCCTTACTGGCCCAACCGGACCTGGTTCCCAGAACTCTCACTCCTCGCGACAGCCCCTCCCTGGCCCATTCATCTGAGGAAGGACCTTCTTTCTCAGAGACGGGGCACTCTTTGGCACCCGCGTCCAGACCTCTGGAAACTCCATGTCTAGTCCCTGGACGGGACACAGAGGTTCTAGGTGACTTACCCCCCGAGGTACTTAACACCATCACTTCGGCTCGTGCACTGTCTACGAGACGTGCTTACGCCTCGAAGTGGAACCTGTTCGTCAAGTGGTGCTCTTCTCGCCGAGAAGACCCCGAAGATGCTCGATTGGTGTCGTGCTTTCCTTCTTGCAGCAAGGGTTGGAGCGTAGGCTGTCCCCCTCCACCCTCAAAGTCCATTCTGCTGCTATCTCCGCTTACCACGACCACATAGATGGCAAATCTGTTGGTCAGCATGACCTGGTCGTCAGGTTCCTTAGGGGGGCGAGACGGTTAAATCCTCCTCGTCCCCCCTCCATACCCTCTTGGGACCTCGCTCTGGTGCTAAGAGCACTTCAGATTGCTCCCTTTGAGCCTTTGCAATCGGCAGATTTAAAGATTCTGTCTATGAAGACTTTGCTGTTGGTTGCGTTGGCTTCCATCAAGAGGGTAGGGGACCTGCAGTCATTTTCGGTCGACGAATCATGCCTGGAGTTCGGGCCGGGTGACAGCCACGTGGTACTGAGACCCCGGCCTGGCTATGTGCCCAAGGTTCCTACCACTCCCTTCAGGGACCAGGTGGTGAGCCTGCAAGCGCTGCCCTCGGAGGCGGCAGATCCAGCCCTGGCTTTGCTCTGTCCAGCGACTGTACATAGACAGAACTCGAAGCTTCAGGACCTCAGACCAGCTCTTTGTCTGTTACGGAGGCCAGCAGAAGGGAAAGGCTGTCTCCAAGCAGAGGATGGCCCACTGGATAGTGGATGCCATCGCCCTGGCTTACCAAGCTCAGGGCGTGCCCTGCCCGCTCAGGTTGCATGCTCACTCCACGAGAGGTGTAGCATCCTCCTGGGCGCTGGCTCGTGGCGCCTCGCTAACAGACATTTGTAGAGCTGCGGGCTGGGCGACACCTAACACGTTCGCTAGGTACTATAGCCTTCGTGTCGAGCCGGTCTCCTCCCGTGTTCTCGCCTCAGGTCAGAGGCACGGAGAGGCCCCGGCTTAGTGTCGGCTTGCTGCGCTGCATGCGCTTCTTTCCTCCAGATAGTCCCTACGGGCAGACCCTGTTGAGTCCTCCGGTTACCCTTCGGCAGCCGACGTGGCGGAGCGTCCGGCGCCAGGCCTATACTCCGTTGCATCCCTGAGAACTGGATTTAGGCTGGGTTCCATATGTGTGACCCTACGGGGATCCCATATGGCTTTCTCCACGGTTGCTCCTAAACGAAGCCCGTGTCTTTCCCTCTGGGAGAACCCATCTCTACCGAGTTGGAATCACCCCAGTTCTTCCATATGTAGCACAGCCCTACAGGGTTAGTCCATATGTACTTCTCCACATAACTCCTTCGGGGAAGGATGTGGCTTCCGCAGCGTTCCTTTCAAACGAAAGGTTACGCTTTCCCAGCATTATCCTATAGTCTCACTGAATGGGTTTGGGAACAACAGTGATCGACCCTCTCTGTGTGTCAGCCCTGTCCCACCGTCCGCAGGCAAGGGGGTTTCAGGTGGCTTACAACAGAGCGCTGGAGGAGGGCAGCTCCTGTGGCGCTTTGGTAGGGATTCCTATTCGTTGGTCTGTCCGACGTACGTCGAACGTGACCGACTGAATGGGAACGTCTCGGTTACAAAGGTAACCCTCGTTCCCTGAAGGAGGGAACGGAGACGTACGTCCCGTCGCCACAGTTGTTGTCCTGCTGTGCTGCCGCCTGCTTAGTTCGGCTCCTCAGCGAAAACCTGAAGATGCAACGCACCTGCTGCTCATTATATACCCGCGCTGCGAGGCGAGCAGCTGATGCAGATGATTGCATGCCAATGTGCATTGGCTCGTTTTAGTTACACTCGAAGTAGATTGGCCTCTCTGGCAAGATTCCTATTCGTCGGTCTGTCCGACGTACGTCTCCATTCCCTCCTTCAGGGAACGAGGGTTACCTTTGTAACCGAGACGGTCTAACTACAACAATGAATTAGAAAAACTTCAACTTGAACAGAAATTTAATCATGCACGTATTATAGCCTATAAACTTTTTGTTTAATGCGCATGCGCCAAAATACTACGTCATGACGGCGCACTACTTCACCAGAGTTTGAAAAATGCACTTTCAGCCATCTTTCTGTGATCGCGATGCGTGAGGCAACTTTGCTGATCAAAGAAGAAAACAAAGGAGCGCACGTTTGGATGACTACAGATGAGACGTTATGTACTACAAATAAAGAAGCAAGTAAGTATCTTGATATATGCTCTCTTTATTTTTATTTTTTCACCGTAACATAGCAGTTCTTATTGCCATTAAGAGTGTACTTATTTAGTTTAATCGCAATATGGAGGTGAATTAATCATGTTTCTTGTAATTTATTTATGATTGCAGTACATTGCATCACTATTTCTTATATATGAATGTGATCGCGTGTGTGGGCTTGTTCAAAGAATTTGGCTGCTGAAAATATATTTTAATTGAACTCTGACTTTTTAAATCATTTTAAGTGACTTTAAGTTAAATCTGAAGAACTAAATTCAAAGATCTGATCTTGTAACATTCAAAGACAATTATATATATTTAATCGCTATTATAATCACCAGTAATGTTCAATATATCACCCCCTCTAGAAATAATGCTTATAATCTATTTTTCTTTTTGCATTTGAAAAGTTAGTTGTTCAATTACTGTTTGTGTTTGTAATATGTAATATTTTTGTGCTTATCTGGAGTTCTATATATTTATTTTGTAGGATCAGTACAGATTTGTTATTGGAGATACAGTGCAAGCTGTGTGGAATCAAAGACCCATATTGATGAGATCATGTTCCAAGTTTTGCCATTAATTCAGCCACCCTGATCACACACTACAAACTAAACACTGCCATCAACTGTCCTTTATAGCTTTTAAATGCTTTGAATCTTTTCTATTTGCAAGTAATAAATTCTCATCTGTGCACTTACAAATCCCCATCTAATCATTATATATTTATATATAATGATATTATATCATTATTTTCAAAGCAAAACCCCTCAATTTGCTTGGGTCTTGGGTTATCTATATTTGTGTAATTGATAAAGTTATGTTTAATTCCTTGTAAAGTAGGAATAAAAATGTTTATAAAAATGTTCTCTATTTTGAAAGGCCAGTGTCAGTGAAGATGGTGTGGTCACTGGAATCCTGGTGTTTGTAGGAAATGTGAAAGAGCTTCTCCCAGGATTCTACAACAGTGTTGTCCTGATGACTGAGGTAATTCATCTTGGGTGATGCAGTTGCGGTCAAAAGTTTACTTACACCTTGCAGAATGAACTGCTTCATCAGGGAAGTACTAAATAAAAAAACAAATACAATGCTAATTTTTATGATCCCTCTTATTGTTCAAATTCTTAACATTTTGCAAATACTGCAAGGTGTTAGGGTGATTTGCCTACAGTGGTTCAGGGTGCAGGATGGCCGAATGACTAAAGAAACATCAGACAAGAAACTTAAGTCTTATACCATCTTGCTATTACCACCCACTGCCACTTATACCAACGACGGAAATAAGTGCAGTTATAATAGCAAAATATGTGGGAGAGCATTACGATAGTGAAACAATATTATATTGCAATACATCGCACATCAAAGTTAATACCGAATCAAAACTAGTTTAGCACATCATTTATAATATTTGGTTTAGGGCTGCACGATATTGGAAAAAAATGACATTGTGATATTATTTTCTGCAATATATATTGCGATATGAAAAAACAAAAAAAAATCACCAGATGACTTAAATAGCTCCATTTGGAAAGAATTAATCATTTTAGGATGATTGGGTCAATTAGGTGAGTGCATGCACACAGAAAATAATGAACAAATTATAAGCATAGATAAATATAGAACAAAGAAACAAATTAAATAAATAGTGCTTTATATTTTTCAGCTAAGTCTAACAGTATTCAGTAGGGCTGGGTTTTGACACAATTTTCACGATTCGATTTGATTTCTATTCACAAGCTTACTACTCGATTTCAATTCAATATCGATTATTTGGATGTATATCAGACAGTAAATGGCAAATTTTCTTGAGGAAAAAAAATCTCTCAAATAATGCTGTAAACTATAAGAGGGAGTCACTTGGTACTATATTACTATAATATTGAAGGTTGAAATTAACTGATTTACATATCCAAAACTAAAATTACGCTCAATTATGTTTTTTTTTATAATAAATTTATGATTATATAAACTTTAGAATTACATAATCATATTTCTACTCTAATTTGTTTTTTGAAATATAAACATTTAAATTGTAGCTGTCATAAATTATTTATTTAAACATTAAATACATAAATTAATTACAAAAAAAAATATTTAAAATAAAATTATAATGAACGTAACGTGGTGCATATAATTAGCAGAATGCTCCTCTCTATAGCTGACTGAGTTTATGCTGAATATGATTTTTCTGAAGTAAATGTGACGTTACGTGACATTGTTTACAAGCTGTTTTATTGACGTCTTTCCGCGGTTGAAACACTGATTGAGCGATTAAATGTGACGTTATGGATCAGTTGTACTGTATCTTGTAACATACCTTCAGATGTTCATTCATATTTATTTCACACTGTAACTGGTATTAAAGTGGAAGAAATGATCAGTACACAGTAAACATCTTGGCCACAGGCTTCAATCACTATCAGCAACTCTTTGCCTTTAGGGAATACCAAATGGGTCTAGGAGGGTGGTGGAAAATGACAGAAATGTCTTTGTTAATTTTTTATTATTTTAAAACCTACAAAGGTGTATATAAACTTTGGAGTTTATGTATATATCTATATATATTGCTTTCATTCGATTTAACCAATTATACTAATGGTCTGACTCTACAAACAATTGTTTTACTTCTGTTTTTTTTTTTTTTTTTCTCCAGGTATTTATTTTTTTTACTTTCTTGCCTCTTTGGAACATGTCCATTTATGCATACTGTGTAGAGGTGATGCGCAGCTTCATGGACATTTAAGGTTTTCTGCTGATGAAGAGCTTCTGGAACATTGACATAAACAGCACTTTTTCATACAACTTAAAAAAGGTGGTGACAGACAATTTTGGTTTTCTTGTTTTTGTGCCTTTGGAATTTATTGGGTTTTGTTGTTGTTGTTTTTTTTTTTTTTTTTTTTTCAAAATTACACTTTAACACTTTACAAAAGGTCTCGCTTGTTAACATCAATTAATATATTAGACAACATTATCTAACTATGTGCATTAACTTTTTTACAGTATTTATCAATATTTGTTAACATTAGGCAATAAAAAATATATTTTTCAAGTTAATAAAATGTATAGTTATTGTTCATGTTAGTTTACAGTGCATTATCTATTAACATATGCAACTTTTGATTTTAATAATGCATAAGTAATATTAACTAGGATTTATAAATGCTTAAAGTATTTTTCATTCATAGTTCATGTTAACTAATAGAAAATTATTGTACAGTGTTACCCAAAGTTTTGAATCTTTTCTTTTCTTTACATTTTGTTTGTATTAATTCATGGGTGTTATCTTATTTATCTGGGTAGGTTTAGGTACCTTTGTATCTGAGGGAGAAAATTATAAGCCATGTCCTCCAGACTCTTTCTAAATGAGAGTTAAAGTGTTGTAATTGTTTGTGATTGTGTATAGTGTTTCTTGGGTTTTTCTTGTGCATCAACAAAAAGGTTTTTGTGCATTTGTTTTAGAGATTATTTTGTCAGTAAATGTAGAGGGTTTCAATTTGCATTTGTGTTGATTGTAATGTTTTGAAATACAGTATACTAAATTGTAACTTCATTATTATATGTAATTACAAATAATGTAATTACAAATGTATTAAATTATATAATAGTGTACATGTAAATTACATTAAAGTATATTTAAGTTCACATTAATTGCTTGTCAGTACATTCAGAAGTACACTTTTACCATATTTCAAAGTACGTAAAAAAAAATTGTATGAAAGTCCTACCTAAGTGCTTTAAAAAATCACTCAGAAGTTCAACTTATTGCATTTAATATGAACTTAATCTGTAATATATTTAAAATTAATCACAAATAGAATGCACTTAAGCGGCTGAAACATTACATTTAATTCACACTTAAGTGTATTGATAACTGATAATAAAATATATTTTAGTTCACATTAATTGCTTGTTAGTACATTGGGCAGTGCACTTCAACTATATTTTAAAGATACTAGAAGCAATTACGAAGGTTGTCATAAAGTTGTATTAAAGTCCCACTTAAGTTGTTCAAAAAAATTACTCAAGTTCAACTTATTGCATTTAATATGAACTTAATCTGTGATATATTTGAAAATAATTACACATAGAATGCACTTAAGCGGCTGAAACATTACATTTAATTCACACTTAGGTGTATTGATAACTGATATTAAAATATATTTTAGTTCACATTAATTGCTTGTTAGTACATTGGGCAGTGCACTTCAACTATATTTTAAAGATACTAGAAGCAATTACGAAGGTTATCATAAAGTTGTATTAAAGTCCCACTTAAGTTGTTCAAAAAAATCACTCAAAAGTTCAACTTATTGCATTTAATATGAACTTAATCTGTGATATATTTGAAATTAATTACAAATAGAATGCACTTAAGCGATGAAAACATTACATTTAATTCACACTTAAGTGTGTTCTTTTAAAGTATATTATTTGTGCAATAAGTACACTTTATAAAAGTATACTAAAGTTGTCAAACTGATGATGTTTTCTTTATTTGCAGCGCATTGAGCTCTCTCGGCCACCGTAGATTTAACCCTGTAAAGCCTGATATTTATAACCTTTATCGAACCTTTAGACAAAGTATAGAAATATAAAATAAAAAAAGTTTGTATATGTGTGTGTATCATATTTTATTTCTATACATTATTTTATGGCTCAGTTATTATATGAAGACTATATATGATATACTGAGAATATTGAGCTCATACTCGAAGAATAACTCAAACAGTTCAATTTTATTCAGAGGCACAAACAGCAACAATATGAAATTAGGTGCAGATGCTGATATTTATATGGACAAAAAGATTAAATTCTGATGTTTGTAATTTAAATCAGTGTGATCTTTTATAACAGTAGCCTATAGCAGATACTTAAAATGCATGAAAAATCAATATGTGCCAATAATATGTCTTAGTAAGATATTTAAATGCTTAGATATATGATCAAAGCTCTGTAGTAAATAATGCATTACAATGATGATTGAGAGATGAACAAATAAACCTTCCCCAAACGCATGATGATCATATTTGATACTCACATTTGAACATGATTATTATAAAAAAAATGATGATTGGATGATTTGGTTTAGTAAGCGTTCATCTTGAAATATTACTAACAATATTAAAGTTATTCTTACATTTACTTCATGAAAATCAGCAGATTTCACAGCAGAAACTCACATATTTGATCTTGATTTTATTACAACCTCCAGCACTTTATCATAAGATGTATTTGAACTTTTACGGTTCCTCAACTAGGGCTTGAAGAGCAGAGTGTATTTGCTGCCATCATAGAGGCAGATGTCACCACCTTTGCTTGTCCAGTGGCAACCAAAGTTCCCCACAAAGCAGTACCAGAAGCCCCCATACCTTCTCCCAAACTCCTGTAAGGAAAGACAGTATTAATGTTCCACAAACTCACATCAACGAAAACACTCAATCTCTACCATCAAGCTCCTGATAAAGCACATTTTCACAATACTGAATAAACTGCAGCTTCCATTGCAGACATCCATTCACTCAGTAATTCAAGGAACTCTAATATCAACCTTCGCAATGTAGTTAGCAATCTCGTTGTTCCCTTTGTAAACAAGCTGAGCCACAAGCAGCTGGTGTCGAGCGTCCTTCTGCATATCATCACTCATGTCCGCAAATTTGACCTCAATCGCTGCCTTCGACATGGATGCTCTGTAGCCGCAAACAAAAAAAATTGTTATAATCAAGCAAGTATGTAATTAAACAGGAAGACAGAATCTAGAGATTAACATTTTAGTGATGGTCCAACAGCTGCTGCTGCTGCTGTCATTTATGAGCAGGAATTGTTGGCCCATGACACTATTATCAGATGCAACCAAACTATAAGTTGGAAGTGTGGAGTAGTATTAACCAAGCGGCAACCTCCCCCAGTTTCCCTTGAAGCCAATACGGAAGTCACTTAAACTGCAATTCATCGACTGGCCATTAGGGACAGACTCCAAAAGAGAGCAGAATCCCATGTTAAAATGGTCAACTTTACAGCAGAAAAAAACATGTTTACAGCCTGGTTCAAATTGTGGTTTTGGTCTATATAGCTAATTTTGCCCTTCATGACAACTCTGAGGAGGAGAATTTTTTTATAACTCATCTGTTTAAATTATATTAAGCCTTAAAGTTATGCATAATTAAGGGTGTGGCCACTTGAGTGACAGGTGCCGCTGCTGTCTGTCACCTCAGCTAATTCCAGTTATTTCATGGATATAATGCTTTTGTGGACAAAAAGTGCTGTTGTGTTGGATGTTTTTCAGTGTGCGATGGATTGGATTCATCTTGTGATCGCTATTTCATTACAAAGGTATGAAGTCCCATTTTGATTTTGCGTGTTGTCATTTGCACACCGACACAAATTACAATATTATTGTTGCTGGAGCATCTCTATTGTAAAACAGAAACCATAGATTGACAGTAAACCTTTAGAACTTCCTAATGATATTAACATGTTATCTTTATTAATATTTTAGATAGTATCTAAGATAGATAGATAGCTCCTTAGCCTGAGCTAACTTGGTCACGTCGAGCTAGGTGGGCGTGGTTTCAGCAACCAGCACCTCAACTCCACCCACATCCTGCCTCTTTGCCCATTTTCAGTTATCTGGGAGTGACGCATGGCGACGGCCCACTTTAGGCTTCAAAGATGCTCTTCAGAAACCTATGGGTGACGTCACGGACACTACGTCCATATTTCTTTACAGTCTATGGTATTAAAAAAAGTTTGGTGCTTGAATTTCAGACACATGGATTCAAGGTCTGGAAAATGTGTGAAAACAAAAATAGGTCTTTGAAAGTGCTTGAGTTAAACTAAATTTTGTTAGAGTAGAATGGTGCTTTTATAAAAATTGGCCTTCATGTGCTCCCAAAGCCAGAATGAAACAGCGCAACTGACTTGTAATAAGGCGGGAAAAAAGCAGGGGGGGGGGGGGTCTGACCGACTCTGATGCTCCAGATGTGTTTGACCAAAACTAATATAGATGTGACTGACTCCACCTGTTCTTTACATCACAACCTTCAGCATCAATAACTTCACTTGACAAATATCCTGCAACATCATCAACGTGTGTCATGTCATTTCTCAGTTTAACAACACAAAACATGGCAATATGACCATTCCTAAACACACAGAAACGCAAAAAGGGACATTTATTAAGAACATGTTTTTTTTAGTATTTATTGCACAAATAAATGATACAAACTGATGCAATACAGTCACCTCAGCAGAAACATGAAGCAGCAACATCATTACAGACAAATGTGGAACAAACCAGTTATTGCAGGTTTACATTTGTTAAATTATTATTTGCTATGTTTGCTAAATATTTTTTTTCTTGCAACTCGAGGGTCAAAGTCACACATGTTTACAGTCATAGATCAAACAACATCTTGTCTTGAGCGTCCAATCATATTACTTAAGAATCAAACCTTACCATATATGCCATTTCAAGAAATATAATAACAAGAAGAAATGTGTGTGTTTAAATGTGTGTGTGTATCTTCAACGTCTGTTGTGTGTCCAAGAACTATTTCTTCTTTTGTCTAGGTGTGTCCATGATGTTCAGATAACATAACAGAAAAAAGTTGCCCAAGACAATATTGCACAAAGACAGTTAAAAAATGAAGCTCAAGAAATAAGAAAATATTAACAGTATGGTAAATGTTAAACACTGAAACATTGTCAACCAATGTAAGATTATTGTCATTAAGCAGACCGGATCATCAATGGTTGTTTCTTCTGGTATGAATTATAGTATCCTAGTTATTTATCCCTATTATTTATTTTTTTATTTTTTTATTTTTTTTGTACTATTGTTACTTTTTGTTTTGTAATGTATATGTTTTTACTGATTTTCTTGCTGCTGTTATTTTTTTGTTACTGAATAAAGCATTTTAAAAAAACAAATTATAGTATCCCTACTTCAAATCAATCGGTTAAGGCTGGGTATATTTCTTCTTCATAACTCTCATGCAATTTGACATCAAATGTTAGTCAAGACTTGATTAAGATGCTGTTAAACATCATTTCCATATCATGCAACTTTACACACACTATTACTATTATTATTATCCACTAGAAATATATATTGTACATTTTAATCCCCTGGATCACACTACAAACAAGATGATCTTATAGAGCATGATACACTGCAGTGTCTGTTATCCATTAATTGCCACTTTTGGACACAACGGCTGTGTTTTTTTTTTTTTTTTTTAGTCTTGCTTTAACGGACATTAATGTAAGACAACACTGCAAAAACAGTTTACTGTCAAGCTGTTATATTGTTATATATTTATTGTCCAACCTTACCAATTTTTCTGATGCATGTCCTTAATTTAATTTCATATGTTCATATTAATTCAGTGTTTATAAAGTTAATTCTTCAAAGAATTTCATCCCAAACTGACTGGGTTTCTAGAGAGCAAAGGTTTTGTGGGGAAAAAAGTGGAAGACACACAAAAAAACGGTGTGTTTTTGCTCACAGCCAAATAGAGGCAAATTTGACAAGCTATAATAAATGATCTGTGGGGTATTTTGAGCTGAAACTTCACACACACATTCTGGAGACACCAGAGACTTATATTACATCTTGTGAAAAGGGGCATAATAGGTCTCCTTTTTCTCCATCTTCTTTCAGGTGCTGTAGCAGTCAAATCCAATCAAATCCTTTTATTTACATTTGTATTATTGATTTCAGATTTGCTGAATAAACTTCTTTCATTGCATTGCTTTTGTGTTGTTATTTTGGTGGTTGAACGAACATCAGTGTGTGGACATCAAATGGACGTCAAGTTTTTGAAATCAGATTGATTTGCATTTTTGACCTGTTTTTTGATCAATGTTTGATGTCAGTTTGAAGTCTTTTCAACATTAAGGTGTCTGCTGGGTTCATGGTTTAAAATGGAAAATTGCAATATTGCAACATGGCATTTTTCTTTATCAGTTGCTCGCAAAATGATGGACAATGATTCAGACATCGTACACATCATTTCCTGTGATGATAAAATTAAACTTGTTTGCTTAAAATTTCTGCAAATAATTTGCTGATGCAGATACAAAAAGATTTTTTTTTTCTTGTGTCCATGATGTTCAGATAACATAACAGAAAAAGGTTGCCCAAGACAATATTGCACAAAGACAGTTAAAAAATGAAGCTCAAGAAATAAGAAAATATTAACAGTATGGTAAATGTTAAACACTGAAACATTGTCAACCAATGTAAGATTATTGTCATTAAGCAGACCGGATCATCAATGGTTGTTTCACAGAAAGCTAGAGCTGCTCTTCATCTCATCCACTGTTCATGAATTTAACATGATTTCTTCTGGTATGAATTATAGTATCCCTACTTGAAATCAATCGGCACAGTCATTCTTTTATTCCCACTGCAGTAAGGATTTTACACTGTGAGATGTCAGAATGTTGTGTTTGCTGTTTGTGTGTTGATTATTGTGTTTTGTACATATTTACAAATTATTTGCTGTATTTTATATCAAAACTAAATAAACTAAGTGTTCATCTTGAAATATGACTACAAATATAAAAGTTATTTTTTATGTTTACTTTATAATAATCAGTAAAGATTTCACAGTAAAAAGACAATGAGGTGTCTATTACCTGATCTCTGATGAGTTTTATACATATGTAGATATTTTAATGAGGTATTTGTATAATTAAAAGGAATACTAATAGTCTCTGTTTAGCTGATCATCCATAAAACAAACAAAACAAGCCCTGAAAATTGATAAAAGAATACATATTATACAGACACTTAATATTTAATTAGATAATTAGATTATTAGTTAATTGCATCTGATAGTCCTATACTTTCAATAAAACATTTGCAATGGGTTTGTAAAAGCTGTTTTCATGTTTGGCAGTTTTTGTTGCATTTACACAGTTTTGACCAGCAGGGGTCACCAGCGTGTGGCGTTTCGAACGCTTCAGAACAGTGAATCATTTTGCGAAGCAATCGGTTCAATTGATTCGAAGCTTTGAAAAGCTTCATTTCTCCCATCACTACATGACGCAAAACTGCGTTATTGCGTAGAATACACAAACATATAATTTAGATTTGTTCATTACAAAAATAATATAAACATTTTATTTGAAAAAGTATTATAAACATCTTTATGATCAGATATTTTTATTTTTAAATACAACATTGAATTCTTGAACAGTTACACATTTTTGAACAATTACATTTTCATATTTCCTGTGCTGATTGGCTTATTAGCTGTTCAATGGTTTCCTTTTTTGTGTGATTTAGATGAAAATATGTGTCTTTTTTATAGTTTGAGGCACTTTTCAAAAGTTGCTAAAACATTTTGTGAAACAAAGTTGTGTTGAGCAGCTGCCGGTGTTTATATGAACACTTTTAAAGAAGAACTGTCACTGGATAGACAGTGAATCAGCAGCAACTGAACTAGACTTTTGAATGGAAAGAAACTCAGAGAAACTGTTGTTCAGCTGAAGTCAGTTCAGAGTTGATTCAGTTCTGTTATAAACATCATCAATTATTAAATTAGTGTTCATTATTAAATCGTGTTCCCCGCACTTTTAATCAAACATAAATTCATCCCCCGCACTTTTTAGGGCAAGTGTGTTCACATTGAGGCCAATGTGAATAAATCTTGATACTTAATGATATTAAACAAAGTCCCAATTTTCAAATTGTCTAACTTTTTTTAAGAAATTCGAACAATAAAAGCCGTTTTGTGGCTCTTTAAAGTGTCGTGACAGATCTCTGTAGCGCCTCAGCTCAAGCGGCTCGTGAACCGATCATCTCTTCCTACTAGTTCATTTATAGCATCACATAAACATGAATGAACATGAAAAGAATTGTTGTTTCAAATGCGGAAAGATGTAAATACACACCATTTTTCAAGTTTAAGTCCACCGAGGTCAATCTTCTAACTCCTGACTGCTTTGTCAGACAAAATGGCGGATTCGGCGTTATGATTGGTTAGATCGCTTGTCAATCAAACTCCCAGTGAAGGGTCAATTCTAAACGTTATGGAGCACTCACTCTTGCGTAATATATGTTTTATTCATACTGGAAGCCAGAAGGCGTTCAAAACGGTTTCGTAGAAGTAATTCAGCTATTCGCTGTATAAAATGCAGAAACATACTGACTGATGAAACGAGAAGCCAGTTAATTCTAATAAGTGTTCATCTTGAAATATTACTAACAATATCAAAGTTATTTGTGCATTTACTTTATAAATATCAATAAAGATTTCACAGCAGAAAGACACATGAAGCACCAGCTGAAGGTGGACGTTTTATTAATTATGTGGATAAAATAAATTGTGTTTGAACTGTTGCTGAACCTCAGGCAGTTCTGAAGAGCAAAATTTTTTTGCCACCAGCAGAGAAGTTGATATAACTGTTCAGTTTATACGTCACGCTGGCATCACAGCTCCCCACAATGCAGCTCCAGGTGCCTCCATGCTTTCTCTCAAACTCCTGTAAGGAAAGACACAGTATTAATGTTCCACAAACTCACATCAACAAAAACATTCAATCTTCACCATCAAACTCCTGATAAAAAACAAACAAACAAAAAAAAAACAGAGCACATTTTCACAAAACTGAAACGATTGCATTTCACTCAGACTTTCCAGTCTTTCAGTAAAACACTAGAACCAACCGTCCTGACGTAGACAGCAATGTCCATGCTATCTTCATACATATTCGCAGCCAGAAGAGTGACCTGAAGAGCCTCACTCTGCATCTCATCACACATGTCTGATTTATGGATATCCATCGATGTCTTTGACATGGTTGATCATCTGCATTCATAAGCACAGATTCTGTTTTAATGAGCAAGTGTGAAATAAACAGGACAGAATATAGAGATTAACATCTTTTGTGGTGGTCCAACAACTCTTCATCATGAAGACCAGCTGCTGCCATTTATGAGCAGAATTTATTGGTCCATGATACTATTATCAGATGCAACCAAACTTTAATACCACAAGCCGTAAGTGTGGAGTAGCATTAAAGGTGCCCTAGAATTGAAAATTGAATTTACCTTGGCATAGTTAAATAATTAGAGTTCAGTACATGGAAATGACATACAGTGAGTCTCAAACTCCATTGTTTCCTCCTTCTTGTGTAAATTTGATTTGTGCAAAAGACCACTGAAGAACAGGCGAATCTCAACATAACACTATTTGCATATGCCAGCTCATGATCAATGCATTACACAAGGGCAGCCAGTATTAACGTCTGGATCTGTGCACAGCTGAATCATCAGACTAGGTAAGCAAGCAAGAACAACAGCGAAAAATGGCAGATGGAGCAATAATAACTGACATGATCCATGATATCATGATATTTTTAGTGATATTTGTAAATTGTCTTTCTAAATGTTTCGTTAGCATGTTGCTAATGTACTGTTAAATGTGGTTAAAGTTACCATTGTTTCTTACTACATTCACGGAGACAAGAAAGCCGTCGCTATTTTCATTATTAAACACTTGCAGTCTGTATAATTCATAAACACAACTTCATTCTTTATAAATCTCTCCAACAGTGTGTAATGTTAGCTTTAGCCCTGTTAGCCACAACAATCTATCAAACTCATTCAGAATCAAATGTAAATATCCAAATAAATACTATACTCACATGATCTGATATGCTGCTTGACGAACACCTTGTAAAGATCAATTTTGAGGGTTATATTAGCTGTGTCGAACTTTGTATTATAGAGTTGCGAGCTTGGGGGCGGGGAGCGCGAGCATTTAAAGGGGACGCGCACTGAATCGGCGCATATTTAATGATGCCCCAAAATAGGCAGTTAAAAAATTTAATAATAAAAATCTATGTTGTATTTTGAGCTGAAACTTCACAGACACATTCAGGGGACACCTTAGACTTATATTACATCTTGTGAAAAAGGGTTCTAGGTCACGTTTAACAATAGTTTGGGGTCGGTAAGATTTTTTCATGTTTTTGAAAGAAGCCTCTTCTGCTCAACATTTATCTCATCCAAAATACAGGAAAACACTGATGTAAAACCTGAACTGAAATAATAGTCAGAAACCTGATCAAATCAGTTGAATCATTAGACAAAATATTAAAATAAATCTTTAAAAAAGGTGTTTTGTTAAGAATCATATTTGATGTATCAGGCTTTCATAGCTCATATAATACAATACAGTGATGATTGAGAAATGAACAAATAAACCTTCTTCAAAAGCCTGATGATCATATTTGATAAATGGTGATTGGATAATCAAGCAAACCTGAGTTGTTTCAGTCCAGTAAGAGTTTATCTTGAAATATTACTAAAGATATAAAAGTTATTCTTACGGTTACTTGATAAAAATCAGTGCAGATTTCACAGCAGAAACACACGGAAGCTCGAGCTGAAGGAGAATTGTATAATTATAATGAAGTCTAAACTATCAATCAGACGACAGAAGGACTGTGTGCGACAGCAAAGTTTTGATCATGTTGATATAACAAATGTGATACTGTAGAGTTTATAAGTTTAATATGTTTTTGGAAACTGATACAAATTTTCCGGATTCTATGATGAAGAGAGACTTCAAAAGAACAGTGTTTATTAGAAATATAATCTTTTGTAACATTATTAATGTCTTCACTGTCACTTTAATCAATTCAATGTTCAATTTAATGTAATTTAAATATAATTTGCATATATTAAAAAGGAAAATTCTTACATGGCATCTTATCTTTTGGTACCTGTGGTGATTATATGGTGATTCTCTCAGTGTCTGTGACGCTTCAGACGTGTTTGACCAAAACTAATGTAAAAGTGTATCTGACTCCACCTGTTCCTGCTACATTACAACCTGACCAGATCTCACGTGACATTTCCAACATTACAAAACTGAACTTCAAAAATAATGACCAGTTGCATGTGGGACACTTCATAAGACCTTTTTTTTTTTTTTTTTAGTATTTATTGCACAAATAAATGATACAAATTGAGGTAATACTGTCACCTCATCAGACACGTGAAGCAGTAACATCATTACAGCCATAAAAGCCTACAGACAAACATGAAACTAACTATTTATTCATTTATTAAACTACGTGAAATTAGCACCTCATTATGATTTTCACTTATTTTCTGTGTAAAGACACATGAAGGTTTTACCAAAACTAAAAAAAGTTTGAAAGTAAAACCAAAACTATTTGTGTGAATTAGAACAAGTAGTAGATTATTAACTCTCAAATCAAAATACTGTAGGTGAATGACAGGATCAAACACACCCATGACACAGATCAGTTCTGAAGATCTGATAAACACTGCTGTCTCAGGATATCTGTGCTTTAAACCGGCTTCAAAGTTCAATCTTTACAGACAGACGAGTCGTGACAAAGTACATTTTGTGTTTTATGATTCAGTCTTTGTTGAGTCTTTGAAATAGAAAGTAATGATTTAACAGTATAATTCTTTCAAAAATCATTATTCCAATGGACATTAATGGACAGAAAATACAAATGGACCTAAAATTAAAAAAGTAAAAATTTTCAGTTCATATTTCCTGTTCTATTTTATGGTTTCATCACCATATTATCCCAATACAATTATCTCAATTATAACACAAAAGGCCATAAATAACAATCATAAATATTTATAACATTTTTCTCTTCAGTTTACTTCCCTACAAACATTTCTAATAAATGTCTGCTATATTTTCGAGAGAATCTCATAATGCAATATTTATTTTCTCAGTAGTGCCTGTGACTTCAGTTTTCTCCTGAATTTCAAACAAAATATTATGCATGACTATTATTATTAAAAAGCACCTTCAACTACTATTGTGTAGCAGTTTTCACAACTTTAAACACACACATCACTCCCTAAATGTCTCTTTTACTGTTAAAATACACTAATGACCAACACACACAGAGGTTTGTTTTTCTATCAAAGTGAGGACATTCCATAGGCATAATGGTTTTTACTCTGTACAACTGTATATTCTCTACACTACCCCTAAATCCATCAGATACTGTTGTTCAGCTGAAGTCAGTTCAGTGTTGATTCAGTTCTGTTATAAACATCATCAATCATTAAATGAGTTCATTTCATCTAATTGTCACTGTGCAGCTCAGTTCAGATCTCAAACAGCAGCGTCAGTAAAGTCAGATCAATGATGTTGTTGAAATTTAAATCACAGAGACAATAAACGCCCATAAAGTGTTCAGTCCAACTAGAGTTATCAACAAAAAAAATGTTGTTTCAATACATATCAATAAAATATCTGAAACTGTACTCATTTTCTGCAGTATCAATACACTGATATCAGCTGTCATCAATCCAGTTACAAAACTGTAAAAAAAAAGGAATGCCACACAAATAAGACAGAGCTTAAATATATGGCGGGCCGGAAGGTCCAAAAATATGGCTACTGACTTGTCGCGGGAATTCACAATACAATTGCCAGTAGCCACTGAGTATACCACTGAGGCCGGCGGTGCATCTGTATACACACTCTCCTCACGCAGCGAACGACTCACTTTCCTCACGCAGCCGGCGACTCACTTTCCTCACGCAGCGGACGAATCACTTTCCTCACGCAGCTGACCACTGACTCTCCTCAGCCGGCGACTCACTTTCCTCACGCAGCCGGCGACTCACTTTCCGCAGCCGGCGAGTCACTTTCCTCACGCAGCATTAACTATACTCACGTTTCTTTTCAAATACTGTGATGGTGCAATAACTAACTACATCTAGTAAAATTGATCATTTTTGTGTTGTAAATTTAATTTATTCTGAAGCAGTATTCCCATCAGTGTTCTGTAAACTGTTACTGTTAAGATGTAAACTGTTAATCATCAGATTTGTATATGCCCCCTTAAAGGGATAGGTCAATCATTCTTGTTACTGACATTCTTCAAAATATCATCCTTTTTCTTTCTTCTGTTGAACTAAACTCATATAGGTTTGGAACAAACTAGAGTGTAAGTCAATGATGACAGAATTATAGGTTTAACTATCCCTTGAAATTGATTGTCATGGCATTTTTTTTTTTACCTTTATAAAAAGGTAATTTTCCCCTAACCTTGGCTATCAATCTCATGTTAATTAGAATAACTCACTGTAGGGCTTTTACCATTATTTTTTCCATGGCAGAGGAAACAGAATCTGCATCAGAAGTGGCATTTAGATGCATGTATAAAATTGAATATGAATGTGCAAAACATGCATGAAAAACACTGTTTAACAACTTTACAATAAAGATCTATAAAGCTTTTGTGGATTTTACAAATTATCTTTAATATACAATATAATGAAAAAGTGACATTTCCCTTTTTGCAAAGTTCAAATGTTGATAAAATATATAACTTTAACTAAAGATACATTTTTGATTTGCAGCTGTCATGCTTAAACACTGGTTCTGCAGATTTTTGACATTTCAAAATTGCATTGTTTTTGTAACCATCACATTAGACTCAGTGAAACAGTCACTGTTTAGGGGCCCAAGCTGTTGGTGCCTTGTTTAAAATGTTATTTGTAGTGAATGCTCTTTTGAATGGTGTTATCAAATAAGGAATTTGTTGTAAGCTGATTTAAAAAAAACAAACAAAACAAAACATGAAAGTAACGTATACCATAAACTAATGTGATGGTTACAAAAACAATGCAAATTTGAAATGTCAAAAATCTGCAGAACCAGTGTTTAAGCATGACAGCTGCAAATCAAAAATTTATCTTTAGTTAAAGTTATATATTTTATCAACATCTGAACTTTGCAAAAAGGGAAATGTCACTTTTTCAGAATATTGTATATATTGTATAAAGATAATTTGTAAAATCCACAAAAGCTTTATAGATCTTTATTGTAAAGTTGTTAAACAGTGTTTTTCATGCTTGTTTTGCACATTCATATTCAATTTTATACATGTATCTAAATGCCACTTCTGATGCAGATTCTGTTTCCTCTGCCATGGAAAAAATAACAAGCCATACAGTGAGTTATTCTAATTAACATGAGATTGATAGCCAAGGTTAGGGGAAAATTACCTTTTTATAAAGGTAAAAAAAAAAAAAAAAAATGCCATGACAATCAATTTCAAGGGATAGTTAAACCTAAATGATAATTCTGTCATCATTGACTTACACTGTAGTTTGTTCCAAACCTATATGAGTTTAGTTCAACAGAAGAAAGAAAAAGGATGATATTTTGAAGAATGTCAGTAACCAGTTGATGGTAGTCAGTGACTTCCATATTTATTTATTTTTTCGTACTATGAAAGTCACTCTCTACAGTCAGCTGTTTGTTTACTGACATATAAAATATATTTTTAGTTCAAAAGAAGAAAGAAACTCATACAGGTTCGGAACAACTAGAAGGTAAGTCAATGATGACAGAATTTTTATTTTTGATTGACCTATCCCTTTAAGGGGGCATATACAAATCTGATGATTAACAGTTTACATCTTAACAGTAACAGTTTACAGAACACTGATGGGAATACTGCTTCAGAATAAATTAAATTTACAACACAAAAATGATCAATTTTACTAGATGTAGTTAGTTATTGCATATAGTTAATGCTGCGTGAGGAAAGTGAGTCGCCAGCTGCAGAAAGTGACTCGCCGGCTGCGGAAAGTGACTCGCCGGCTGCGGAAAGTGAGTCGCCGGCTGCGTGAGGAAAGTGAGTCGCCGGCTGAGGAGAGTCAGTGGTCAGCTGCGTGAGGAAAGTGATTCGTCCGCTGCGTGAGGAAAGTGAGTCGCCGGCTGCGTGAGGAAAGTGATTCGTCCGCTGCGTGAGGAAAGTGAGTCGCCGGCTGAGGAGAGTCAGTGGTCAGCTGCGTGAGGAAAGTGAGTCGTTCGCTGCGTGAGGAGAGTGTGTATACAGATGCACCGCCGGCCTATCAGTGGTAAACTCAGTGGCTACTGGCAATTGTATAGTGAATTCCCGCGACAAGTCAGTAGCCATATTTTTGGACCTTCCGGCCCGCCATATAAATACAGGTTGAACTCAGTCTCAGACCCTTCGCAAAGACCCGCCCCCCTTAGTTACTGTTGCTTTGTCCGACAAACCATGGCGCTGTCACGCCACACAGAGGGAAAAATACATCGCGGAGCAAAGAGGACACTGAACACACATCGACAGACAAGACAGAGCAGGTTATTTATGATATTAAGCAAAGCCCCAGCTTTCAAACTGTATTTTTTAAAGAAATTTTAACAATAAAAACCGTTTTATGGCTCTTCTTACTAGTTGATTTATAGCATCAAATAAACATGAATGAACATCAGAAGGAAAGTTGTTTCAAATGCGGAAAGACGTAAATACACACCATTTTTCAAGTGGAAATCCACCGAGGTAATCTTCGAACTCCTGACTGCTTTGCTGTTATGATTGGTTAGATTGCTTGTCAATCAAACTCCCGGCGAATGGTCAATTTCCCTGAAGCGAATAACAAGGTGGCCATAGACACCTGTTAATTTCTTTTGGAATCTTGTCCTGTACGCTCGTCCGCTGACTGGTGAATAATGGTCATTTATTTTGTTTGTTTATTTTATTTTATATATTTTTTGGGGTAGAGCAGGTTCGATCACTGTTCTTTTTTGTATTCCCTTCAACAGACATCAATACTTTTATTTATTTTTCTTTTAAAAGGATTCTGTAACATTGTATCATCAGCCACTTTTCTCCACGTTTTGGGGGAATGTCCAATTGTTGTTAACCTATGGACTCATGTGAATTCTGTTTTGTCCTTTTTACTACAAAATGATTACATCTCTAATCCAGGTTTATTCACGTTTATTCATGTTTATTCTCAATGACGATTCTGAATCCTGTAGAAGCTCATTAAAAAGGAGAAGTTGTTTGCTGGTTTTACAGCTGCGGGGATGAAATGATGCAAAACTGGTTTACTCCGGCGTGCGCACATATGTGCAAAAATATTGGATTCATCATAGCCTCCTTGGAATGGTGACTTGTGAATGTTGTGATGGAATTTTTGAACTAACTAATAATGAACTAACATTTCTTTTCTTCTACAGGCCTAATAATAATAATCTAACTATTGAAATAGAGAAATAGTCACTAGGACTGAGTGTCGTGATTCAGAAACATTCTGCTGTGCTGGCTAGACAGCATCCTTTTCAGGATAAAAAATAGTCTTTGAGGAATTGTTTTAATTGAGTAATCTGAACTATTAACCCTGAGACATTTTTTGATGATCTTGTGATTCAGTTGTTCTAAATCTAAATTTATGCGGGACAGAGGAACTGAGATGTTTTTCTTAAATCTAAACCAATCGTAATAAGACTGATGATAATGAGTAATAGAACATGCCATACTGACTGTGAAGTGTACCTGAAATCCTATTATAAAACCTGTTGTATTCCTTTGTTCGGAGAGAGATTCTCTGGAATTGATGAAAACTCTCCTGGCCGTGATTAAAGCATATTCTGAGGCATAGTCTGGAGTCTGTTTGGTTTTTAGGCTGCAGCAAACTAAGCACTAGAGATCTTATTTCTATACTATAGTGATAGTGTTTAGTGGAGGTGAGGAGCACTAAAGAGCTTAGTATCAGGTGATAGTGCCCCAAAACAGGCCGAGACGTCGGCCGACTCGA
The DNA here is from genome assembly GCF_018812025.1 of Megalobrama amblycephala. Taxonomy (NCBI): domain Eukaryota; kingdom Metazoa; phylum Chordata; class Actinopteri; order Cypriniformes; family Xenocyprididae; genus Megalobrama; species Megalobrama amblycephala. Next base: position 2,412,043 of record NC_063055.1, on the reverse strand, counting down.
ACAGGTATTGAAGTACGCTTAGTAGAGTATAAATTTATAGAATTATAGGGTGAAATCTACCACAATGTACAACAGCACAAATTGATGGGGCTGAGCCTGGTGCCGGTGATGCATGGCAATGTTTTTCTTCCAGCATATGGGAATGACCATATAAAGTACCCCCCCCCCCTTTTGTTCTGTAGTGATTTTTACTTTGTCCATCAAAGGACACAAAGTAAAATAGGGATTTGTACTCAAGTCACCGCTGATGTTGTGATTTTTGGATCATACGTCTCTTGAGGTGTGGTTATGAGTACATCAGATGACCACTTTCCCCTTTTTCCCTAGTTCAGGGCACCAGTCAAGGTCTGTTACCTTGGCAGTATGAGAACACTCCCAACAGGGGCTTTCATTCATTTAGAATTAATGTAAAGTGGTCAGCTGATTTATCTGAAAGATTGGTGATATTGCTCACTTGTAGAACCTTTTCTGTATTATCAGCACAAGGAAGACACAAGTGTAATAAAATAAATTTTATTAACAAAAAGATAAACAAGAATAACTAACACAACTACTAAATGAATACCATGAATGATAAAGGAATAAAGTGCATAAGATACATAGAATACAAGTGGTTAAGTTGGGTGTGACTATGGAAGAGTTACGCTATCTTATGGAAAGATAAACTGTTTCTCTGAAAATAATAAGGTGGAGAACCTTATTATGCACCAAACAAATAAACGAACGATTATTTGTTATTAACTAAAATCAGCTATATTACATCTAATGGAAGTTAGGAAATTATATACTGATAATATACAACAATGCCAAGGTCTCTGGAAAGAGGTTTGGTTAAGTGATATTTACGTTCCACTTGGTCGTGTCCGATGATGGTGACGTCTTCCACTGTTTGTGCTGGGTGACAGTGCAGTGGGGAGAGGAGCCAGAATCTGTTTCAACAGTCTTGAACACGAAGCTCTGTGGGATGCTGATCTCCTGGAGCACCAAAGGGTCCTAAAATCTGGAACACGCAGATGAGGCCCTGGTGTAGGTGCAGAAGGTCCTTAACAATCTGGAACACGCAGACGAAGGTACCTTGAAGTGAAGGTTTGCTCTTCTGAGCTTAACCTTGTTGCGGATGTCGTCACTGTTTCGCTGGATGGAAACTTTGAACGTAGTGTTGGTTAACGTCTCTTTCCTCAAAAGCTGGAGGCTTAGAACATGGTCGCCTCTGTTGTTGTCTCTTCTGGATGGACCAGAGGCTCAGAACGGTATATCTGTTAATGTCTCACTCCTTACAGAGTTAAGACCCAGAACCGTGTATCTGTTGTGTCTCAGCTTCGCAAGCCGGGACTCAGAACAATATCTGTTATGTCTCACCCGATGGGAGACTCAGAACAATATCTGTTATGTCTCACCCGATGGGAGACTCAGAACAAGGAGTGTCGGTAGAAAGGGTACCTTTATCCCTTTCCGATGAGGAGGAGATTGCATTTTGGCGCTTCTCCATTCGAGTGCTGTGATTGGCTGCTGGCATCAGAGGGGACACACACAGTGTGGCCCACCCTTCTCTCCCCTGTGGAACTCATTTGCATGAAGCACAAAGTTGGAAGTCTTTACAGTGTCTTTAAAGTTTACCAATGCATTTCTCACTTTCCAAACCACCACCAGAATACCTTTGGCAATATTCTAAACAAATAGAGACTAAACATGATGGAAAAAGATTGAACTGTCATTCAATTGTACATTAACAGCTGTATTTGTATCAGATGTTGCACTACAAATGGCTGTCACTGAGAATACTTATTTCTGTGAATAAGTGTGAAATGGATGTGTAGTTTGCATCAGTTCTAAGGTTTTCAAACATAGTTTTGAATGGATTTGGATGGATCTTTGTGATCTTTCTTTGTTTCACCCATTTCTGCCAAGGTCCCAAGGAATTTTTATGGCAGTCTCTGGCCAACTTTAGGAAGTAGTGTTTAGATGGGTGAAGGGTAATAACTGCCTGTGGACCAATGAGAAGTCTTGTCCTTCCCAGGCTTGGTACAAGAGGTCTTCTTCTTACCCTCTAAGAGAGGTCTGGATGTTGTCCTTACATCTTTATCTGATGGCGTTGGACAGTTTGTTTGTGTTAGTCCACCGAGATCCAATCAAAATGTAGCAAACCTTTGTCCACTGTTACAGAGAGAGAGGGGCCCGGCCGTAAACTGGGCCCTGGAATTCACTACAGTTCTTTCAGATTGTAACATTGTTGATAATATGTCTGTTGCTCCCCTTCCCTGTTTGTTTGTTTGAATATTGTTTTGTTGGATTTAAAATAAACAAAAAACAAAATGTAATGCAACAAATAAACCCTTCTCAAAAGCCTGATGATCATTTTTGATACAATTGAATTTGATTTCTCGTCAAAAAAAAAAAAAAAGGTTACACTAATCTAATGTTGAATCTGTGCTTTGCTAAACACTGAAACTCATTGAATGACATTGTCAGCTAAAGTAAGATTATTGTCATTAATCAGACCGGGTTATCAAACACCTCTGAATGGTTGGGAGCAGATTCATCTCATCCTCTGTGATTTTAAAATGTTTTTTTTTTCTTCTGGTATGAATTATAATCTCCCTACTTGAAATCAATTGGATTCTTCAATCAGCACCAAAAATGACTCTTTGGGCTTATACTTTAAACTTGAACTTGGATATATGAAATATTACTAGCAATATCAAAATTACTTGTACATTTACTTAAAAATCAGTAAACATTTCACAGCAGAAAGACACATGAACCACGAGCTGAAGGAGGATGTTTTATTAATCATGTGGATAAAACTGTTGCTGAATGTCAGCCAACTTTGAAGAGCAAAATTGTTCTGTTGCCGAAAGTGAACTTGATGAAATTGTTTAGACTAGGTGTCACGCTGTAAGCACAGCCCCCTATAATGCAGTGCCAGGTGTTCCCATGCCTTCTGTCAAACTCCTGTAAGGAAAGACACAGTATTAATGTTGCACAAACTCACATCAACAAAAACAATCAAACTCCTCCATCAAACTCCTGCCAAAAAGTTAACAAAAAATTCACAATACTAAATCAACTGCAATTCACTAAGACATTCCAGTCTCCCAGTAAAACTCTACAACTGACCTCCACGATGTAGTTAGAAATGTCAGTATCCTTTGTGTAGGTATGCAGAGCCATAAGAGTGACCTGATAAGCCTCCTGCTCCATGTCACCATCAAGTCCATCTGAAATGTGGGCCACAAGCTTTGGCCACAACCAGCTTGATCTGCAGCCGTTAGCACAGATTCTGTTTTAATAAACAAGAGTGAAAGTAATTAAACAGGACAGAATCTGGAGATGAACAGTTTTAGTGATGGTCCAACAGCTCTTCATCATGAAGATCAGCTGCTGCCATTTATGAGCAGGAATTGTTGGTCCAAGACACTATTATCAGATGCAACCAAACTTTAATTCCACAAGTTGGAAGTGTGGAGTAGGATAATAAAAGTTTGGTGTTGGTAAGATTTTTTCATTTGTTTGGAATATAAGTGAGGGTTTCAAGTACTTAAATTTCAAACACATGGATTCAAGGCCTGAAAAATGTGTGAAAACAAACTGAAAGTGCTTGATTTAACTAAATTGTGTTAGAGTAGAATGGTGCTATTATAAAAATTGGCCTTCATGTGCTCCCAAAGCCAGAATGAAACAGCGCTACTGACTGGTAAGAAGGCGAGGAAAAAAAGCGGCATGATCGGATGGATCGTGATCAGAGTCAGCCCTGCCTGATGATCCTGTGAGAAGCATGGAGACATTTAACTAGCTCAGGAAAGTGCGAATTCAATGGCTCAGTATAGAGGGTATGCACTGACGTCACTTTCCCACCAGAACACGCCCCCTCAGCCGGACTAAAGGAGTCTGAGTGATTAATAATCAGCATCTAACGTGACGAAAATATATTTATTCAATGTTATCCACATTATATTTCATCTGCAACAGCATTGTGAAATTCTCTAAAGATATGTTGGGTCATTAACTTTTAAATGCATCATTATGCAAATCAAAAACACATGAGGAGAGTCTATGTGTCTGTGTGATACTGAGACTCAACATGTTTTTTTTTGTTTTGTTTTTTTTTTTTAGAAAATGAGCAATGGTTTCTTTAGATAAGACCCTTATTTCTCGTCTGGGATCATGTAAACTGTAATTTTGACCATTGAAGTCCACTATATGGAGAAAAATCCTGGAATATTTTCATCAAAAACCTTAATTTCTTTTTTGACTGAAGAAAGAAAGACATGAACATCTTGGATGACATGGGGGTGAGTAAATTAGAAGGAAATTTTAATTTGAAAGTGAACTAATCCTCTAATTTTACTTAACATTATTTTATTTATGCACTATACTGAAGAGACCTTTTTGATGGATATTGGTTAACTTGTGGTTAACTTTTGTGCATTTGAGCTTAAAGGGTTAGTTCATCCAAAAATTAAATTTTACTCATTAATTATTAATTCATTAAGTCATTAATTACTCACCCTCATGGTGTTACACACCCGTAAGACCTTCGTTCATCTTCAGAACACAAATTAAAGGGGTGGAATAGGGGACAGTGGGGTGATTTGTGCCAGGGGGGAAGTAGTTCCACCCATTGTTTCTGGAAAACCATAGAAGAAATTGGTCATGTGACCACATAATTTTGAAAAGCCATCCATTTTACTCATCCTCCAAAGAAGAGAGACACATGGCATGAGAGGAAAGCACATTTTAGCTAAAAAAACTGCTTTTTCCCTTTCAAAGTAAAATTTCTATGATCAAGGTTTTTTGATTGTAGTGTCTGAACAATTATAGATAAGTTTGAAAACATTTCACACGTTTTAGTGCTTTAGCAGGCTACACAATGAGTCTATACAGTTAGCATGATGTTAGCTCTTAACTGCTGGATCATGATAGTTTTTCAAACTTGAGGGTCCAGGGTGATTTGTGCCAGAGGGCCTGGGTTAAGTTGTGCCAGTGGCACAACTCACCCCCACGTATGATTATTTTCAACATATTATTCATTTGTAATTGTACATTGTACTCTTACATTTTAGCAGTTAAACTATGTGACATTCTTGATTTTAGACCAAAACCCATCATGCCACGCACTTATAAAACGCACTTTCTGAAGATGAAAAGCATGAAATGGTGCAATGTTGTGCAAAAGGCATGAAAACAACTAATATTGTGTGAAAATTCAATAATCTCCATTCAGTTTTCATAAGATTTGTGAGTGATTTAGAGCACAGCAGAACTCGGTCAGATAAAGGCTTATTAATGAAAGTTCCTGTCAAAAAAATTTAATTGTATTAAAAGGGCAGCTATAAAAAAAGCCAGTGTTCAGCAGCAAACAGGTATTTTCATCTTCAGAAAGATCTTTCTTCCTCCCCATTTTGCATGAAAACTGTGACTTGCTTAATAATGTGGAACAACCTCTAAGTAGGGTTTCCATAGACCTGGCAAATTATTTTGTCTGAGATTGATACCAGTTATAAGACATGGATAAATAAACAGAAAAACATTTTATTAGGAAAAACTAAAATCTGAATGTTTATTCTACTGAAATCTTACTGATATGTCACTTGCATAATAATAACGTGGCGTATTCTTATGTTATTCTTATAATTGACAGACAGCGTTCTATGTATGTCAACAGGCATCTATTGCCAAAGTCTTTTTGCCTGAAATGATTCACAAATATCATATATTGTGTATTTAAGTTTTTTGTGTTTTCCCAAAAACTACAAAATATGACTTAGCCTATTCCAACAGTTTAATAGGGTGACAATATCTAAATAAACCTTAAATGAGTAATTTTGTATTGAATTTGTCTTGATTTCATATAGCATTATAGTTCATAACATTAAAATGTTCTGTTTTACTTCAAAAATGACTGGCACAAATTACCCCTACGTATTCTCCCCAAAGGCGCAACTTACCCGCACCAGGGGCAAGTTGTGCCACGAGACCACTTTTTTTCCAAAAGCTATATTTCTGAAACAGTTTATTTCAGATCCAAAGTTATTGTTCCCTTTCGATACTTCACTCGTACTGCGTATGGGGAAAGGTCTCCTTTTTCCCCGTTACTGAAGCCTTTTTCAATAACGCAGTGTAACTGCATCGTCATTGGTTCACTCATAGACAAGTTGTTGAACCAATGACGGCGCGGCATAGCTGCGCGACCTATGGCGACAGAGCGCGCGAATATTCCCGCCGAAATGGGCGGGGTTTAGGGCTATATAAGCGGGCGTTTCGCCATAGGATTTCAGTTCTCTCTCCTTCAGCGACGACTTCACAACGCTCCTCGCTGATCTCCGGCTGAAGCCTTCGCCGCCTGGAAGAAGCTCGCCTGGAAAGAAGCTCTCGCCGCCGTCGAAGAGGCTCCCGCAGCGGACTGCTGAGCTCGCCGAGGAAGAAGCGCCGGCGCGTCTCGAGCCGCCCGCTTCCGGCCGCCTGCCAGCCCGTCTCCTGCCGCCATCCGGCGCGCCTAAAAGAGCGATTTTCCCGCGGTTTATTGCCGCTCTAAAAGAGCTTTCCAACAGCGGTTTTCACTGCTCTAGCGGCCCTCGCCGCTCTAAAAGAGCCCCTCAAACGCCGTTTTCACGGCGGCGGCGTTGTTACAAATGCCGCGCCACTCGTGTGGCACATGCAGAGCCCCTCTGCATGACGACGACGGTCACGGTGAGTGCGTCGGCTGCCTGGGCAGACCCCATGCAGAGGCCGCGCTCACCGGGACCTCGTGTTCTCACTGTGAGAACATGAGTCTCGCCTCTCTGCGCTCGTGGATCGCCTTCTTCAGTGAAGGCGATCTCGCCGCTCGCGCCCTCCCGTCTTCTTCCTCCCGCGAGCCGGCTAGGAAGAGACGGCGGGGTAGAGCGGCCCAGTGCACGGAGTTGGATGACGTCACGCCGGCTTCCCCGCGTGCCTCACCCTCTCCCCCGAGAGAGCAGTCCCCCGTCCTGTTCTCCCGCCCTGAGCTGCGTCCCTCGGCAGATGCGAGCGACCTCATCTCTTTTAGCGGTTCTGAGGACGAGCCGCTTGATGACGTCATGTCTCTCGCGGCCTCTGAATCCGAAGGTTGGGCCGGTGATTCTGACCCCGCCCGCCTTCCTTCGCTGGAGCCCATTGACTGCAAGCCGGGTATGGATGCCGAGCTCTTCCGCATCCTTTCGAAAGCAGTAGAGGTTTTGGACCTCGAATGGGCTCCGCCAGAGGAGCCATCACGGAGCAGGCTCGATGAGTGGTTCCTGCCGGGTTCCCGCCAGGCCCCTTGTCAACGCGCCGCACCGTTTTTCCCAGAGGTTCACAATGAGCTGACGAAGTCATGGCGCGCCCCGTATTCTGCCCGCCTATGTACTACGCATTATTCAGCTCTCACCTCTGTGGATGGCTCTGAAGAGAAGGGTTACGAGCATTTACCGCCCCTGGACGAAGCGGTGGCGGCTCACCTCTGTCCCCCCACGGCTGTGGGTTGGAAAACTAAGAGGGCCCTTCCATCCAAGCCCTGCAGGACCACTTCTGCCCTGGCTGGCAGAGCATATACGTCCGCGGGCCAGGCTGCCTCAGCGCTGCACGCCATGGCTATTCTCCAGGTGTTTCAAGCGAAGCTCCTCCGTTCTCTGGATGAGTCCGGCGTCGATGCACCTGCCTTCCGTGACCTCCGCAGCGCCACTGACTTAGCCCTGCGTGCCACAAAGGCCACAGCTCAGGCCATTGGACGATCCATGGCCAGCCTGGTCGTGCTTGAGCGCCATTTGTGGCTCAACCTGACCGAGATTAAGGAGATGGACAAGACGGCCTTTTTGGATGCCCCGGTCTCTCCTTCTGGTCTCTTCGGGCCAGCAGTAGAGAGCTTTACGGAGCGTTTTACTGCAGCACAAAAGTCATCTCAGGCTATGCGACACTTCCTGCCTAAACGCCCTAGCTCCACGTCTGCTTCCAGCCGCCCCAAGTCTGTGCCGGCTCAGCAGAACAAAACTGCCCCCTCTACCTCTCAGGCAGCACCACCCAAGGAACAGCGCCATCGTAAGCGCTCCTCCTTCCCGAGGCAATGTCAGGGACCCCGGCCTAAGATTACGCTGGACCCGACGCCTCCTAAGCCCTCCTGATATTTCAGGAAGGAAGAGGATGGGGCAAAGTCTCGCCATGGCCGGACCACCCCAAAAGCTCTTTCGTTCCACCCCCCCCTCCGCCTCGTTCAGCTCCGGGCGTGGGAGATATGTTCAGTGTTGTACTAACTGGGCCCAGTGCTGCGTCCATGCAAAACGCTATTCTTATGGCGAACACTATGAATATTCTACCTTCTCTAAGAAAGAGCGAAGTTCCTCTTCCACTCTCCCCGCTGCACGGGCCCCCGATTGGCGGCCCGTCACCCGATACCATTCAGCCCCTTGTCACGCGGGCCGAGGCCTGGCGGGCCATCCCCGGAGTGTCAAGCTGGGTTCTGGGAACCATAAGTCGAGGCTACTCGCTTCAGTTCGCCCGAAGGCCCCCGCGCTTCAGCGGGGTGCTTCAGACTTCAGTCAACACGGACGACGTTCATGTCCTCCGAGCCGAAGTCATGTCTCTTCTGAGGAAAGGAGCTATAGAAATAGTCTCCCCCTCAGAGAGCAATTCGGGGTTCTACAGCCATTATTTTCTAGTTCCCAAAAAAGATGGCGGTCTCAGACCCATCTTAGATCTCAGGCTCTTGAACCTCTCCCTCATGAGACGGAAGTTCAAGATGCTAACGCTGAAGCAGATCCTCGCGCAGGTTTGCCCCGGGGACTGGTTCTGCTCGCTGGACCTGAAAGATGCACGGCGATTCTTGAGATTCGCGTTCGAGGGTGTGGCTTACCAATATATGGTCCTTCCATTCGGACTGTCCCTAGCTCCTCACACTTTTACCAAGTGCATGAACGCGGCGCTTTCCCCACTGAGACAGATGGGAATCCGGGTTCTCAATTACCTCGATGACTGGCTCATCCTAGCCCAGTCACGAGCCGAGCTGGAGCATCACAGATCCGTGTTACTCAGCCACTTGGAGTGCCTGGGTCTCAGGGTCAACTTTGCCAAGAGCTCACTGCTCCCCAGCCAGCGTATAACGTTCCTGGGTGCAGTTTTCGACTCAGTCCGTATGACGGCTGTAGTATCTCCAGAGCGCGCTCTGGCCATTCAGCAGCTCGCGGCATCGGTCAGGAACAGAGCCTATTTCCCTCTGAAGTTTTTCCAGAGGATGCTAGGGCTGATGGCTTCCGCCTCCCCGGTTCTGCAGCTCGGCCTTCTTCGGATGCGGCCTCTGCAGTACTGGTTGAAGTTCCGGGTCCCTCCTCACGCCTGGCGGCACGGCCGCCTGCGTCTCAGGGTCAATCAGGCCTGTTTGGCGGCTCTGAAACCCTGGATGAACCCTGTATGGTTCAGCCAAGGGGTACCCCTACAGGCGGTGTCCAGAAGGACGGTGCTCTCAACGGATGCGTCCAACACAGGTTGGGGCGCTCTTTGCGAGGGCAGACCGGCCTTCGGCTTGTGGTCTCACGAGGAATGCCATCTGCACATCAACTGCCTCGAGATGTTGGCAGTGATTCGAGCCCTTCATGCGTTCCAGGCACACCTGACAGGGCGCCACGTCTTAGTCCAGTCGGACAGCATGACAGTGGTGTCATACATAAATCACCAGGGCGGTCTTTCGTCCAGCCGCTTATGCGCTCTGGCGAAGCGTCTTCTGGAATGGGCATCACCGAGGTTTCAGTCGCTCAGGGCGACTCACATACCCGGGAGAACAAACTTGGGAGCAGACATGCTATCTCGGAGCAATGTCCCCTCAGACGAGTGGATGCTCCACCCCCAGACGGTTCTCATGATCTGGGAGTTCTTCGGAAAGGCAGAGGTAGACCTCTTCGCTTCAGAAGGCAACTCTCACTGCCCAATTTATTTCTCGAAGGAGGAAGATGCGCTGGCCCATGTCTGGCCCAGCACCCTCCTTTACGCTTTTCCCCCGATCGCTCTGATCCCACAGGTCATCAGACGAATCAGGGAAGACAAGCACAGAGTCCTCCTGGTGGCCCCGCTCTGGAGGAGCCAAGTTTGGTCCTCAGAGCTGTTCAGGCTTTCCACAAAAGCTCAGTGGCCGATCCCCCTGAGACGGGACCTCCTCTCTCAGGCGAACAGGACGATTTGGCATCCCCAGCCAGAACTCTGGGCTCTGCACCTCTGGTCCCTCGACGGGAGCCTGCTAACCTCCCCGGGGACGTGCTGAATACCATTTCTCAGGCAAGAGCTCCGTCCACGAGACGCCTCTACGCCCAGAAATGGTCGGTCTTTGTTGACTGGTGTTCTACACGCAACATAGACCCAGTGGAGTGTGACGTATCTCCGATACTGTCTTTTCTCCAGGAGCGTTTGAATCTGGGTCGCACCCCTTCAACGCTCAAAGTTTACGTAGCAGCCATTGCAGCATTTCACGCTCCTATCGCTGGCCAGTCAGTGGGACGAAACAACCTTGTGGTGCGTTTCTTGAGAGGTTCTAGGCGATTAAATCCTCCTCGTCCTCTCACTGTTCCCACCTGGGACCTCTCTTTGGTCCTCAGAGCTCTTAAAGGGCCTCCCTTTGAGCCACTGCGTTCAGCTGACCTCAGGCCCCTGACACTCAAAACCGCTCTGCTACTTGCACTAGCATCGGTTAAGCGAGTTGGTGACTTGCAGGCCCTCTCCGTGAGCCCTGCATGCCTTGAGTTTGGGCCCAACGACTCCAAAGTCGTTTTGAAACCTAGGCATGGCTATGTCCCTAAGGTGCTCTCGACTCCATTCAGAGCACAGGTTATTTCCCTCTCAGCGCTTCCTCCCTCGTCGGACGAGCAAGAGTTGGAACTACTCTGCCCTGTCAGGGCATTAAGGACCTACGTTGATCGATCACAGCCTTTTCGGCAATCTGATCAGCTCTTTATCTGCTTTGGTGGCCGCACCAAAGGGTCTTCGGTCTCAAAGCAACGTCTTTCGCGTTGGATAGTCGACGCTATTGCTCTTTGTTACTCCTCTATGGGCCTCGACTGCCCCATAGGAGTTAGAGCTCACTCTACTAGAGGAATGGCTTCCTCTTGGGCCTGGTCTAGTGGAGTTTCGATTAAAGACATCTGTGAGGCGGCCGGCTGGTCCTCGCCGTCCACTTTTGTCAGATTTTATCATTTGGACGTCCCGACCTTACAAGCTCGGGTCCTCTCGGTATGATCCAGCGGCCTCTATCGAGCTCCGCTTCATGCCACTCTGGGAGTTAACTCCCTTTTTGTAGTGTAACGAGGGTTCGACGGCTCCGGCCTTCTCACTTGTCCTCTGGTTCCCTCACGGTGCCCAAGACAAGTCCAGTCGTTCCCTGCCGTGGCACGGCGCGGTTGAATTCGTTCCCCATACGCAGTACGAGTGAAGTATCGAAAGGGAACGTACTCGGTTACTAACGTAACCTCGGTTCCCTGAGATACGGAACGAGTACTGCGTTACATGCCATGCCACGAGGCTGCGGCTTCAGTGTCGTCGCTTCAGTCGAATGACCTGAAATCCTATGGCGAAACGCCCGCTTAAATAGCCCTAAACCCCGCCCATTTCGGCGGGAATATTCGCGCGCTCTGTCGCCATAGGTCGCGCAGCTATGCCGCGCCGTCATTGGTTCAACAACTTGTCTATGAGTGAACCAATGACGATGCAGTTACACTGCGTTATTGAAAAAGGCTTCAGTAACGGGGAAAAAGGAGACCTTTCCCCATACGCAGTACTCGTTCCGTATCTCAGGGAACCGAGGTTACGTTAGTAACCGAGTACGTTCTCAGGCATGCACCACATCCTGAAATATATGTACATTCTTAAGTTGAAGGCATTACTGCCATGGCCTCACTTTAAAGTCACTTTGAGTAAAAACTGGCACAACTCACCCCACTTTCCCCTAATGCCATTTTCACAAGATTTAAAATAAGTCTCTGATTTCCCCAGAATGTGTATGTGAAGTTTCAGCTCAAAATACATCACAGATCATTTATTATAGCATGTTAAATTTGTCACTTTTTAAGGGTGAGCAAAAACACTCTGTTTTTGTTTGTCCCTTTAAATGCAAATGAGCTGCTGCTCCTAAGAAGAGGGCGGGGTTTAAAGTTTTCAACTGTTCAGCCTTTAATGTTCAAACCGAAGTTGGACACTGATGGAGAGACTCAAGAAGAAGTCACAACATGTAGAATGCAACAGGACGTTTCTGAATGGTTAGTTGCTTAATTTATGTAGCTGATGTGGGATATCTTAAAGTCATTGATTAGCATATTCTGTCATGAAAATATATAAATCGCCCATGTGGGAACTGTTGTAAGATGCCTCCAGAGAATATATGCTGCATGAAGATAGAACAGGTATAGTTTAGTTTAATTACGGTTATAACCTATGTTGGCATCTAACGTACTGTATTGCAATAACTGTTGTGTGTTCTCAGGGGCGGGGTTTATGTAAATTTTAGGGTTATGATGTCACTAACCCAGGAAGAAGCTCGTTGTAGTCCCTACCAGTCATTAAAAAGTGATTTCTGTAAAAGAAAATATCTCTCTTTACATTGAACTTTGAGCGTCGTAACTTTGCAGATCTTGTTTATGCTCAAACAGCAACAATACACACTAACTAAAGTTAAAAAAAGTGAAATCATAATCAAGGACCCCTTTAAGATATTTTTGAAGAAATTCAAGAAGTTTTTTTTTTTTTATCCCCCATAGAAACCAACGTAATTAACAAGATTCAAGGCCCAGAAAGGTACTAAAGACATAGTTAAACTAGTCAACGTGACTACAGTGGTTCAACCTTAATGTTATGAAGCGACAAGAGACTTTATTCAACAATTCAACAATCCTACTCTGTTTATGTTAGACAGTTCAGCGCTTCCAGATCCCTGCACACTGTCCCTGTCAGGCTAAGTTGTTCCACACTGACACAACAGTACTGAAGCCGAGCGAGAACACTCTGGTGCACCAATCCTACAACGACTAGAGCTAATGCCTCAGCTCACTGCTGATAGAAGAACCAGGAATCAGTACATCAAACTGAGCGAAAACACTCGTTATATGATGCGACTGAGAAATATATATATATATATATATATATATATATATAAAAACTAACAAAAACAAACAAACAAAAAAAAATATGTGCAAAGCTGTGTGTAATGCTTTGCAATCTCTTACCCAAGGAGAATGGTCAGAATCAAACAACCAGCTGTGGAACGCATGCTGCCGATCTGTAATGAAAAACATTATATGGAGCGAAGACACTCCACACAGATCCAGGGATTATTTAGCATTGACTGTCCTGAATCTGTTTACTAAATTGTTGGCTCATAACCAGATGCAATCATACTTTAGTACCAACAAGAAAATCCAGTGATCAGAAATCCAGTAAAAACAGTAATATTGTGAAATATTATTACAAATTATTATTCCAGTCTTCAGTGTCACATGATCCTTCAGAAATCACTCTAATATGATGATTTGGTGCTCAAGATAGAAACATTTATTATTATATCAACGTATCAAAACTGTGATACACTTTATTTTTCGGGACTATATGCTGAATAGAATGTTGAAAAGAAAAGCATTTACTTGAAATAGAAATAATTTGTAACATTATTAATGTTTGCTGTCACTTGATCAATTTAATGCATGCTTTCTGAATAAATTTCCTTATATATATATATATATATATATATATATATATATATATATAAACACGCAATCATACAAAATGCATGTTATTTGTATTACTGTCCTGAGTAAGATATTTTACATAAAAGATGTTTACATGATCCACAAGACAAAAAATAGCTGACTTTATGAACCATTGATTCTCAATACTGTGTGTGGTTACCTGATGATCCACGACTGTTTTTGTGTTTTGTGATGGTTGTTCATGAGTCTCTTGTTTGTCCTGAGCAGTTAAACTGAGCACTGTTCTTCAGAAAAATCCTCCAGATCCTGCAGATTCTTCAGTTTCCAGCATCTTCTGCATATTTGAACCCTTTCCAGCAGTGACTGAATGATTTTGAGATCCGTCTTTTCACACTGAGGACAACTGAGGGACTCAAACTCAACTATTAAAAAAGGTTCAAACATTCACTGATGCTCCAGAAGGAAACACGATGAACATTAAGAGCCGGGGGTGAATAGTTGTGTTTGAGTCTCTCAGTTGTCCTCAGTGTGAAAAGAACACAGTGTTAAGAATTAATATGTAAACTTTTGAACGGGGTTACTTTAAAAAAATTCAGCTATTTTTTTGTCTTGTGAAATACATGTAAACATATTTTATGTAAAATATCTTACTCAGAACAGAACTAAATAAAAATAACATGCATTTTGTAAGATCTCTCTTATTATGTTGAAATTCTTCATGGTCTTACCTTAGTGCTGATCTCTGAACAGAATGATTATGTGATGATTCACTCTCAGTGTCTGACCGACTCTGATGCTCCAGATGTGTTTGACCAAAACTAATATAGATGTGACTGACTCCACCTGTTCTTTACAGCATCAATAACTTCACTTGACAAATATCCTGCAACATCATCAACGTGTGTCATGTCATTTCTCAGTTCTCATTTCTCAAACACAAAACATGGCAATATGACCATTCCTAAACACACAGAAATGCAAAAAGAATGTGGGACACTTATTAAGAACATGTTTTTTTAGTATTTATTGCACAAATAAATGATACAAACTGATGCAATACAGTCAGCAGACACATGAAGCAGAAACATCATTACAGACAAATGTGGAACAAACCAGTTATTGCAGGTTTACACTTGTTAAATTATTATTTGCTATGTTACTTTGCTAATGCATGAGGGTCAAAGTCACCCATGTTTACAGTCATAGATCAAACAACATCTCCAGGATGTCTTGAGCGTCCAATCATACTACTTAAGAATCAAACCATATATGGCTTTTCAAGAAAAATAATAACAAGTAAGAAATGTGTGTGTTTAAATGTGTGTGTGTATCTTCAACTTCTGTTGTGTGTCCAAGAACTATTTCTTCTTTTGTCTAGGTGTGTCCATGATGTTCAGATAACATAACAGAAAAAAGTTGCCCAAGACAATATTGCACAAAGACAGTTAAAAAGTGAAGCTCAAGAAATAAGAAAATATTAACAGTATGGTAAATGATAAACACAGAAACATTGTCAACCAATGTAAGATTATTGTCATTAAGCAGACCGGATCATCAATGGTTGTTTCACAGAAAGCTAGAGCTGCTCTTCATCTCATCCACTGTTCATGAATTTAACATGATTTCTTCTGGTATGAATTATAGCATCCCTGATGATCTCTGATGAGTTTTATACATTTGTATGTTTTAATGAAGTATTTGTATAATTAAAATGAATACTAATGGTCTCTGTTTAGCTGATCATCCATAGAACAAACAAAACAAGCCCTGAAAATTGATAAAAGAATACATATTATGCAGACACTTAATATTTGATTAGATAATTAGATGATTAGTTAATTGTATCTGATAGTCATACTTTCAATAAAACATTTGCAATGGGTTTGTAAAAGCATGTTTTCGTGCATGTTTGGCATGTTTAAATTTTTTGTTGCATTTACACTGTTTTGACCAGCTGGGGCCTGTACCATGAAGCTGGATTAGCTGGCTAGCCAGGTAAATTTCAGATTAGTTTGCGCCAATCCTGAGTTTTAGGTACCATGAAAGTAACTTGACTTTTAGCAGTGTTCATCACCATGGTAACTTAGGCTCCACAGCTAACCTGCTCCAGGGCAGGTTATGTTCTGGTTCAGAGATCAAACTGAAATTGGACCAATCAGATGTGAGCAAAGTGACACTGACACACCCAACGCAATAAAGTCACTCCCCCAGTTTCTCTTCCTCCAAATTAAAGGTCATTATGTAGTAAAAACAAATATTTAATGATGAAATTGTCTGGTTTTAATGATAATTACCTAGAATTATTTTATGATTTATATATGATTTGTATAATTATATGATCTATATTTTTATTAATCCATTACACAAGTTTAGTTTAACAGTTGTTGTTTAGCATTTAGTTTCAATGAATATTAATATATATATGTAATATAAATAAGCTGTAAATAAACTTTAAATATGACTACATGTGACCTTGTATGTTTAAGTCTCTATCGCTATATATTATCAACTATATAAACTAACTTCACAACTTTCACTTGCAATGATAGAGAAAGATCATTTCTTTTATTTGTCCTCTTTCACAGACAAGTATTTTCCATTAGTGTGAATGCATCTAAATTCTTCATTTTCAGCAAAAGAGTTTTGAATCGCGCTGGCTCTCTCGCGAGAAGTGAATCAGAGTTTATCTCTGCTGCAAGGCATGTGATTGGCTGTTCACCACTGATGTCATGGATTCATGTGCACGCGCTCCCCAAACTCAGGATCAAAGCCTGAGTTGACAGAGAAAGTTGATGATCAGCATCATGGTACCAACAAAGCCAGATTGGAGTGGTTTGGTTTTGTCAACTCGAAACTAATCCTATAATCCTGAGTTTGTTCATCTACCATCATGGTACAGGCCCCAGCGTGTGGCGTTTAGAACGATTCAAAACAGTGAATAATTTTGCGAAGCAATCGGTTCAATTGATTCGAAGCTTTGAAAAGCTTTGTTTCTCCCATCAACTGCGTTATTGTGTAGAATACACAATAATATGATTTAAAATGTTAATCTAGATTTGTTCATAAAAAAATTATATAATCATATTTAATTTGAAAAAGTAATATAAACATCTTTATGATCAGATATTTTTATTTTTAATAACTTCCCTAAATGTCTCTTTTGTTATTAAAATACACTATTATGACCTAAATGGTTCCCTGTATTTCCACTGGATGTGGTCAAAGACGTCCTTCTCACTGTCCACCAGCAGAGGCTCTCCAGCCACACCTGTGTGAAACAGAGCGGTCATGTGACATCAGAGCGGTCATGTGACATCAGGTACAGTCACTCTCACCGTCTGATGTGTCCTGCAGTCAAAACTCTCAGACTCCAGAAACAAAGTTGTGTCGAGCAGCTGCCGGGGTTTATGTGAACACTTTTAAAGAAGAACTGTCACTGGATAGACAGTGAATCAGCAGCAACTGAACTAGACTTTTGAATGGACAGAAACTCAGAGAAACTGTTGTTCAGCTGAAGTCAGTTCAGAGTTGATTCAGTTCTGTTAAAAACATCATCAATTATTAAATTAGTTCAGTTCATCTAATTGTCACTGTGCAGCTCAGTTCAGATCTCAAACAGCAGCGTCAGTAAAGTCACATCAATGATATTGTTGAAATATAAATGACAGAGACAATGAACACCCATAAAGTGTTCAGTCCAACTAGAGTTGTCAAAAATAATATTGTGTCGATACATATTAATACAGAAATATCTGAAACTGTTTCAATAGTCATTTTCTGCAGTATCGATACACTGATATCAGCTGTGTGTTCTCTCTCTCTCTTCTCTGACAGTGAATCGACACACACTTTCTCCTCTCCACCGCTCCAGTTCAATAGTGCTTGTATTGGGCATCATTTCACTCATTTTCGCAGGTTTCGCACTCACACTAAAAACACGCCACTGACTCTATATAAGTGCCGCTCTCATAAAGCCGCTTCTTAAACAGCTCACGAGAAACCTTTTTCGTGGTTTATTAAATGGTTAAATACACACAAAATTATGTCAAAATGCCCGTCTTGGCACGTATTCAGGTAAACACAGTCAGTTTTGGAACGTAAACAGAAATAAAAGCATGTTGTGTATCAGTATATTAGATCTTAAAGTGACATCAGCCTAATAAACCTGCTGCTGTCTGTCATTAATGTTAATCAAAGAACAAAAGACAAAGAGAAAATCACTCTCTGATCTTGACTGAATAACTTTTGTAACTTTAAATGTAAGAATAATCTGTATTTAATATTTACAATGACGAATATCTATTTTATATCTGATCACTATGTAATCATACTGGTTGCTTTCTGTAGTATTTCTTTCTTGAAAACTGTTAAACCACCTGAAAAACTTAAAGCTCTGTTTATTTCATTTGTCACTGGTCTCCATAGCAACAGAGAAGGAATTCTCCGGAAGAATGGCGGGAGAAATATTGAAATGTGATCCTTTAGATGTTTATTCTTAACCAAGGTTTAAAATTATTTAATTTTGTAATATAAAAAACCTGAAGTGAAAAGTTATTCGCAGCAGACAAATCAAACTGCAAAAAAAGTCTGTGAAACTAATGCTAATATGATGACATTTAACCCTGTAAAGCCTGATATATATAACCTTTATTGAACCTTTAATTATTCTCAATTATTATATGAGCACTATGATATACTGAGCTCATACTCAAAGAGTTTAAAAAAACAGCTCAATTTTATTCAGAGACACAAACAGCAAAAATATGAAAAGTAGTGCAGATGCTGATATTTATATGGACAAAAAGTAAGATGAATTTCTGATGTTTGTAATGTAAATCAGTGAGATCTTTATAACAGTATAGCAGATACTTACATAAAATGCATATAAATATCAATATCTGCCAATAATGTAGTAAGATGATATTTAAATGCTTAGTTTATGATCAAAGCTCTGTAGACATTTCACTAATCTTCTTCTATTGAATCTGTACTTTGCTTTTCTATTTGCTGTTGGTATAAATCTCAATAAATCTCAATCTCAGGTAGATTATTTGTAGTCTCAGTCATCAGGCAGACACAGAGCAAGTGTGATAGAAAGCATTCTCACATTTATTCAGAAGAATGGTCATGTTTATAGGCTTAGGTCAAACAACTAAGCCTCAGCTCAGTCTTGAGCGTCCAATCAAACTACTTAAGAATCAAACCTGACCATATATGGCATTTCAAGAAAAATAATAACAAGTAAGAAATGTATGAGTGAAGATGGTTGTTTTACAGAACGCTAGAGCTGCTCTTCATCTCATCCACTGTTCATGAATTTAACATGATTTCTTCTGGTATGAATTATAGTATCCCTACTGGAAATCAATCGGCACAGGCATTCTTTTATTCCCACTGCAGTAAGGATTTTACTCTTGTGAGATGTCAGAATGTTGTGTTTGCTGTTTGTCTATTGTTTATTGTGTGTTTTTTGTACTATGTATTTACAAATTTTATGTTGGGCCAAATATAAACTAAGATGTCAAAAATAAACTAACTCTTCATCTTGAAATATGACTAACAATATAAAAGTTTTTCTTATGTTTACTTTATAAAAATCAGTAAAGATTTCACAGCAAAAAGACAGTAACACATGAACCACAATCTGATGGGGGATATTTTATAAGTTTTGGATCAAATAAATTGTGTTTGAACTGTTGCTGAACCTCAGGGCGATCTGAAGAGCACAATTTTTTTGTCCCCAACAGTGAACTTCATATAATGGTTCGATTGGTAGGTAATGTAGTAACCGTAGCACCATATAATGCATTGCCAGTTGCCCCCATACTTTCTATCCATTTCCTGTAAGAAAAGACACAGTATTAATGTTCCTCAAACTCACATCAACAAAACACTCATTCTCCACCATAAAGCTCCTGAAAAAAAATAAAATAAAATAAAATAAAAATAATTCACAATACTGAATGAACTGCATTTCACTAAGACATTCCAGTCTCTCAGTAAAACTCAAGAACCAACCTTCTTGATGTATTCAGCAATTGAACTTGATCTTGAGTACATATTCAGAGCCAGAACAGCGGAGTGAAGAGCATCACGCTTCATATCATCACTTATCTCTGAAATTTGGACCTCAATCTTTGGCGACAGCCAGGCTGATCTGCAGGTAAACATAGATTCTGTTTTAATGAGCAAGGGTGAAAGCAGAATTGGGAGACTAACACACCCTGCAAGGGCTCATCCCTATGCCCTAATCCCTTCAAAGGGTTTACCCTCCGGAGTGAGAGCTTCGAAGGGATGAAGGGTGTAGGGGTTAAAAAAACTTTTTGGAACGCACTTCTGCGTCATCTTAACGAGACAATCAAGGAGGAGCCTTCTTTTTCCCCTGGTTTACTCTTTG
Organism: Megalobrama amblycephala; assembly: GCF_018812025.1. NCBI lineage: Eukaryota > Metazoa > Chordata > Actinopteri > Cypriniformes > Xenocyprididae > Megalobrama > Megalobrama amblycephala. Next base: position 2,391,976 of record NC_063055.1, on the reverse strand, counting down.
TATTAATACGCATTCATTTACTGTAGTAACATTATAAGCGACTACCGGTCTTTTACATTAAATATATTGTGTCTTTGTATCTGAAACATTTGAATGGACTGATAAAGGGAGCCGTAAAGTATTTTTGTTGAAGTACAATGTTGTTTTGACCATAATGATGTACCAAATCTAACTTGTATAAATATTGCAGTAATATAGAAAATTACTATACATGCATTTATAGGTAAAATCGAACTCCGAGCCTCCTGTACCCATTCTGTGACGTCAAACAACTTCCCTGTGCAAAGGATCATGGGGCCCGAAGTGTCCATCAGTTGTACCCTTCGAAATCCTTCATTCTGAAGGGCCCTTTGAAGTGTCCAGTTTTGAGCACTTCGGTTTGGAACGACACTTCAATATGGCTGCCAAGATTGTTTTCACTCCAAAGTGCCCTTCAGAGAGCAATATATCCCGCACTGACAGTTTTTTGTGATGGTCCAACAACTCTTCATCATGAAGATCAGCTGCTGCCATTTATGAGCAGGAATTGTTGGTCCAAGACACTATTATCAGATGAAACCAAACTTTAACACCACAAGTTGGAAGTGTGGAGTAGTATTAACAAAAGTTTGGGGTTGGTAAGATTTTTTCATTTGTTTGGAATATAAGTGAGGGTTCCCACACTTCAAGTACTTGAATTTCAGACACATGGATTCAAGGCCTGGAAAATGTGAGAAAACAAACATAGGTCTTTGAAAGTGCTTGAATTAATCTAAATGTTGTTAGAGTAGAATGGAGCTATTAGAAAAATTGGCCTTCATGTGCTCCCAAAGCCAGAATGAAACAGCACGACTGACTGGTAAGAAGGCGAGGAAAAAAAGCAGCGTGAGCGGATGGATCGTAATCAGAGTCAGCCCTGCCTGATGATCCTGTGAGAAGCATGGAGCCATTTAACTAGCTCAGGGAAGTGCAAATTCAATAGCTCAGTATAGAGGGTATTCACTGACGTCACTTTCCCGCCGGAACACGCTCCCTTAGTCGGACTGAGTGGCAAAAGAGCCTGATGAATGTCTGGATTTAATAGGGGGAACTGTGACAACGCCAGTAAAACAAGCGATTACCTGTTTAAACTAAAGGTAGTCGATAGTGTTCCTTACAACTTACCAAAGATCCAGTGATCCATGGGTATTGAAATGCAACCAGGAATCATGTTTCCTGACATTTATATCCTGATTTTGACACCAGGGAAATACATAAAGCAAATTTGCCTGTGAACGCTTTATATAAATACAATATAGGTAGGTCTATATCTGGGTGATCACTTATATCAATGTTATATATCATCATATCGTCCAGTTTCAACCCTAAAACACACACACATTTATATGTACATACACTGTAAAAAAAAAATCCCAGTAAAATTTACAGAAAAAAAACGGCAACTGTGGTTGCCAGAACTTTACCGTAAAAAATACAGTAGCAACGTAAAAAAAATCTGTTAAATTTACGGTAAAATAACATATTTCATTAACTGATATAATGTTAATTTACCAACCTAATGAAGTACTAATATCTGTTTCGTACCTTTATAATACACTGACAACCACCAATCACAGTGGTGATAAGAGTCACATGTTGAATCAAAGTTCATCACAAGCAGATTTTCCACAAGCCGAGAAGGACAACACTAACATATAGAAGGTTCACACAGTGTCATTCACACACACACACTAAACACCATCATGGTAACATGCATGAAATTTTAAAAATGCAATAAACATTAATTTAACAACATTATATGTAACATAAAACCCTAATGTACATAACTGATTAGAAAAAAATGAGAAAAACTAAGAAGAAACAGAGTTATTTCAACGAAAATATATCAAATGTGAAGTGTCACGCAGGGAATTGTGGGAATGTCAATTTACGTTTTTTCACTGTAAATTTTACAATGAATTGTTATTTTTCACTTCCAAAAACTGTGAATTTAATGGTATTTTACCGTAAAATTACATTAAATGTACCATTAGATCTATTACAGTTATTCACCGTATATAGTACGTAAACTTTCTGTAAACCAATTGACAGTTTTTCACCGCAGCATTTTTACAGTCTTTTACTGTTAAAATCACGGTCATTTTTTACAGTGTACACGTGGTAACTAAATACATTTTTTAAATACAGAGATAGTATATTAAAAGCACATTTTAGTTCATATTTCATGCTGTCTCAAAATAGCACAGTTGAGCACACTTAGATGTTCATAAGATTATCTTAAGTAGTACTAAAGAAGTGCTTTTAGTATATTAAGTACAAAATAAGTGCACAAAAATAGAGCACTTTAAGTATGGAAGTGTACTAAGTGTACTAAAATAAAGTGTATTTTACTGCACTTTTTTTCACCTGGGTGTGCTCAAGCCTCCCTCAGAATTAGGGACTTAATCTGGGTAAACTCTGCAGGCGTCTTCAGTGAGACCCTGCTTCAGATGTTCCAAGCCTAAGCAGGATGGACAACAGTCATGTCCATCATCCTGGTGTAAAGTGTCCCTGCACACCGTCCCTGTCAGGCTAAGTTGTTCCACACTGACACAACAGTACTGAAGCCGAGCGAGAACACTAATCCTACAACAGTATGTGACCGGAAGAACAAGAAAATCATTTTTCTTTAACAGCACAGCTAGTACCAGGTATCAGTACACAACATTAAACAGAATGAAAACGCTCGTTGTATAATGAGACTAAGAAATATATATATATATATATATATATATATATATATATATATATATATATATATAACATGTATAAAAAACTAACAAAAAACTACTTACTTACCTAAATAGAACGGTCAGTATCAAAAAAACAGCTGTGGAACGCATGCTGCCGATCTGTAATGAAAAACATTATATGGAGCGAAGACACTCAACACAGATCCAGGGATTATTTAGCATTGACTGTCCTGATTCTGTTTACTAAATTGTTGGCTCATAACCAGATGCAATCATACTTTATTACCAATAACAACAACAACAACAACAACAACAACAACAAAAAAACACTGTTATTAATTAGAGTTATTAACAAAACTTTGAGTCTCTTCTGCTCACCAAAGCTGCATTTATTTGATCAGAAATCCAGTAAAAGCAGTAATATTGTGAAATATTATTACAATTTAAAATAAATGTTTATTGTTGTAGCCTAATATACTTTAAGCTGTAATTTATTCCTGTGATCAAAGCTCACCAGTCTTCAGTGTCACATGATCCTTCAGAAATCATTCTAATATGATGATTTGATGCTCAAGAAACATTTATGATTATTATCAATGTTGAAAACAGTTGTGTACATTTTTTTCAGGATACTTTGATGAATAGAAAGTTCAAAAGGACAGCATTTATCTGAAAGAATATGTAACATTATAAACTACCATTCAGAGGTTTGGGTTCAGTAAGAATTATTTTATTATTATTACTATTTGTAAAGAAATTAATACTTTTATTCAGCAAAGAGGCATTAAAGTAATAAAAAGGTGACAGTTAAGACATTTTTAATGTTACAAAAGATTCTATTTCAAATAAATGCTGTTCTTTTTAACTTTCTATTCATCAGAGAATCCTGAAAATAATTAGTTTTCAACATTGATAATTATCATAAATGTTTCTTGAGCAGCAAATCATCATATTAGAATGATTTTTGAAGGAGTAATGATGCTGAAAATTCAGCTTTGATTACTGGAATAAATTACATTTTAAAATATATTCAAATAGACAACAGTTATTTTAAATTGTAATAATATTTCAAAATTTTACTGTATTTTTTGTATGTTTAATCAAATAAATGCAGCCTTGGTGACCAGAAGAGACTTCTTTCAAAACCATTAACAATCGTACCGATCCCAAACTTTTAAGTGGCATTGTATGTGTGTATATATTCAGTTGCAAGCAAAAGTATGTGAAACACTTGCAGAATCTGTGAAAATGTGAATAATTTTAATAAAATAGGAGAAATCATACAAAATGCATGTTATTTTTTGTTTAGTACTGTCCTGAGTAAGATATTTTAAATAAAAGATGTTTACATATAATTCACAAGACAAAGAAAAAAAAATAGCTGAATTTTTTAAAATAACCCTGTTCAAAAGTTTGTGAACCCTTGAATCTCAACACTGTGTGTGGTTACCTGATGATCCACGACTGTTTTTGTGTTTTGTGATGGTTGTTCATGAGTCTCTTGTTTGTCCTGAGCAGTTAAACTGAGCTTTGTTCTTCAGAAAAATCCTCCAGATCCTGCAGATTCTTCAGTTTTCCAGCATCTTCTGCATATTTGAACCCTTTCCAGCAGTGACTGAATGATTTTGAGATCCGTCTTTTCACACTGAGGACAACTGAGAGACTCAAACTCAACTATTAAAAAAGGTTCAAACATTCACTGATGCTCCAGAAGGAAACACGATGAGTTAAGAGTCGGGGGGGGTGAAAACTTTTGAATTCAAATATAAAGGTAAATTGTACTTAATTTTTATGCCGGGAAACATGCAAGTATCTTCTGTTGGTTCCGAAGGGCATTACTAATTGAAAAACAACGATATTTAAACAAAATAAGTTCAAAAATTTTCACCCCCCAACTCTTATCTCATCGTGTTTCCTTCTGGAGCATCAGTGAATGTTTGAACCTTTTTTAATAGTTGAGTTTGAGTCCCTCAGTTGTCCTCAGTGTGAAAAGACGGATCTCAAAATCATTCAGTCACTGCTGGAAAGGGTTCAAATATGCAGAAGATGCTGGAAACTGAAGAATCTGCAGGATCTGGAGGATTTTTCTGAAGAACAGAGCTCAGTTTGACTGCTCAGAACAAACAAGAGACTCATGAACAACCATCACAAAACACAAAAACAGTCGTGGATCATCAGGTAACCACACACAGTGTTGAGATTCAATGGTTCACAAACTTTTGAATGGGGTTATTTTAATAAATTCAGCAATTTTTTTGTCTTGTGAATTATATGTAAACATCTTTTATCTAAAATATCTTACTCAGGACAGTACTAAGTAAAAAATAACATGCATTTTGTATGATCTCTCTTATTATGTTAATATTCTTCATGGTCTTACCTTAGTGCTGATCTCTGAACAGAATGATTATGTGATGATTCACTCTCAGTGTCTGACCGACTCTGATGCTCCAGATGTGTTTGACCAAAACTAATATAGATGTGACTGACTCCACCTGTTCTTTACATCACAACCTTCAGCATCAATAACTTCACTTGACAAATAAACCTTACCATATATGGCATTTCAAGAAATAATAACAAGTAAGAAATGTGTATCTTCAACTTCTGTTGTGTGTCCAAGAACTATTTCTTCTTTTGTCTAGGTGTGTCCATGATGTTCAGATAACATAACAGAAAAAAGTTGCCCAATACAATATTGCACAAAGACAGTTAAAAAGTGAAGCTCAAGAAATAAGAAAATATTAACAGTATGGTAAATGTTAAACACTGAAACATTGTCAACCAATGTAAGATTATTGTCATTAAGCAGACCGGATCATCAATGGTTGTTTCACAGAAAGCTAGAGCTGCTCTTCATCTCATCCACTGTTCATGAATTTAACATGATTTCTTCTGGTATGAATTATAGTATCCCTACTGGAAATCAATCGGCACAGTCATTCTTTTAAGGATTTTACACTGTGAGATGTCAGAATGTTGTGTTTGCTGTTTGTGTGTTGATTATTGTGTTTTGTACTACATATTTACAAATTATATGCTGTATTTTATGTCACAAATAATCTGTCAGCTCCACTACAGTTTGGAGCGATTAAGTATATTTCTTCTTCATAATTTTCACGCAAAATTTGCAAATTTTTTGTGATATCTCTGGCTCGCCTTCGCCTTCCGACTTCAAACTAGACTTAAAAGAATCCACAGATGGAGAAGATTTAATGTGCATTTGTTCCATCAGCGTGGAGCTGCCACAGAGAAGGTCCGATCACCCTTTTATTTGAATCTAGTTTTAGGAACATGAAGAATCATCTGACTAGAAGATCTCAAAATTCTCTTATTTTGATAAGGTATTAAAAGGTCAATAATATATTTTGGGGCAATACCACGCAACACTTTAAAAACCATCAACTAAACCTTAAACTCAATTCTGAATTTTACAGGCAACCAGTGTAAAGAAACCAGAACTGTCTTAATTCTTTCTCTCTTCTTTGTACGAGTCAAAAGTCTGGCTGCAGCATTAATTGAAGGCGAGATAATTGACCCTGTGTGATGCCTATAAAGAATTACAGTAGTCAATGCGTGATGATACAAATGCATGAATAACAGTCTCCAGGTCCTTAAAGGAGAGAACAGGTTTCAGTTTAGAAATAAATCTAAGTTGATAAAAACCAGCCCTAACAACACTAGAAACCTGTTTATCTAAAACCAAATCCATAAAAACACCCAAATTATCAACATTGAGGCCAACCTACTTATATTATCCTTAGAGACAGAAGAGGGTCCAAAGACAACACACTTCAAAGTCTTATTAATATTAAGATGAAGAAAATTGCTCGCCAACAAAACCTTAATCTCGCCTAAGCAAGTACAAGTGCATCAGAAGATTGGGAGCCTTTCGGATCTATTGGAATATATAACTGTCATCTGCGTACAGATGATACATAATATTGTATTTGTGAAAAATTGAGCCTGAAGGTCACATGTGCAACGAAAATAAAATAGGCCCAAGTATAACCCTGTGGAACAGCACTATGTAAATTAGCTGATGAAGAACGCAAACTTCCAATTCAAACTGAAACCGATTATTGACATTTGTATTATTGATTTCAGATTTGCTGAATAAAACTTCTTTCATTGCTTTTGTGTTGTTATTTTGGTGGTTGAAAGAACATCAGTGTGTGGACATCAAATGGACGTCAAGTTTTTGTCCTGTTTTTTGATCAATGTTTGATGTCAGTTTGAAGTCTTTTCAACATTAAGGTGTCTGCTGGGACATGGCATTTTTCTTTATCAGTTGCTCGCAAAATGATGGACAATGATTCACACATCTTCCGAGTCATTTCCTGTGATGATAAAATTAAGTAAATTATTAAATGAATGAGTATATAAACAAGTAACAAGCAATCTTAAACTTGTTTGCTTAAAATTTCTACAAATAATTTGCTGATGCAGGTACAAAAAGATGAATTTTCTTCATGTCCAAGAACTATTTCTTCTTTTGTCAAGGTGTGTCCATGATGTGCAGATAACATAACAGAAAAAAGTTGCCCAAGACAATATTGCACAAAGACAGTTAAAAAGTGAAGCACAAGAAATAAGAAAATATTAACAGTATATGGTAATGTACGTGTTAAACATTGAAACATTGTAAACCAATGTAAGATTATTATCATTAATTATTATCATAACTGTCTATTACCTGATCTCTGATGAGTTTTATGCATTTGTAGATGTATTAATGAGGTATTTGTATAATTAAAAGGCATAATAGTAGTTAATGGTCTCTGTTTAGCTGATCATCCATAGAACAAAAAAAAAAAAACAAGCCCTGAAAATTGATTTTTAAAAAAATACATATTATACAGAAACTTAATATTTAATTAGATAATTAGATGATTAGTTAATTTCATATGATAGTCCTATAGTTTCAATAAATTTGGCATGAGTTTTTGTTGCATTTACACTGTTTTGGCCAGCAGGGGTCACCAGCGTGTGGCGTTTCAAACGCTTCAAAACAGTGAATCATTTTTGCGAAGCAATCGGTTCGAAGCTTTGAAAACAGCTTTTACAAACCCATTGCAAATGTTTTATTGAAAGTATAGGACTATCAGATGCAATTAACTAATCATCTGATTATCTAATTCAATATTAAGTGTCTGTATAATATGTATTCTTTTATCAATTTTCAGGGCTTGTTTTGTTTGTTCTATGGATGATCAGCTAAACAGAGACTATTAGTATTCCTTTTAATTATACAAATACCTCATTAAAACATCTACAAATGTATAAAACTCATCAGAGATCAATTATTAGACACCTCAGTGTCTTTTTACTGTGAAATCTTTACTGATTATTATAAAGTAAACATAAAAAATAACGGTAACACTTTACTTGAAGGGGTGTGCATAACACTGACATGACACCTTCATAATCATGACATGACACATGTCATGAATATGAAGGAGTTTTTATGAATGTTTATGACAGCTGTCATTAAGTGTCATTCGCTCAGTTATGTCATTTTTAATGCAAAGATGACATTGTTTGAGATGTCCGAGTTATGACAACTTGACATAAACCAATACATCATAACCTGTCAGTGTCTTTGTCATGACAACTTGACATTATTTAGCTTCATGGGTTAACATTGCATTAAACTGTCATGTCGTTGGTTTTGACATTGGCTGTCATGAGGCCATTATAATAGTGTCATGAATATGTATCTTGAGCTCAAGTACAGTGGTACAAATTGAACTTGTCATTAAAATGTCATTAAGTGACAATACTCTGACAAATAATTTTATAACAGCGTCATGACTATTTTTCATTTCATGTTTTTTTTTTTTTTTTTTTTAAGTTTCCTCCAACAGAAGGTCAGATAATAGACAATTTCACATTTCGTAAAAAAGATGACACTGTTATAAAATAATGGTAACACTTTATTTTAGGGTCTTTTAGTTGCTTATTACTATTAGCATTCATATGGCTAAAATATTGGCTATTTATTAGTACTTATAAAGCACATATTAATGCCTTATTCTGCATGATCTTATTCTACATTCTTAATCCTACCCAATACCTAAACCTAACAATTAACTATAATAAGCAGTAAATTAAGAGTTTATTGAGGGAAAAGTCATAGTTAATCGTTTATATATGTGTTCCCTATACTGAAATGTTACCAAAATAATGTAATGTAATGTTAACCCATAAAGCTATGTAGTTTTTTTTAAGTTTGATAATTAATCGGCTATGTCATGTTTATGACAGGTTATGATGTTTTGCTAATGTCAAGTTGTCATGACAAAGACACTGACAGGTTATGATGTGTTGGTTTATGTCAAGTTGTCGTAACAAAGACATCTCAAACAATGTCATCTTTGCATTAAAAATGACATAATTGAGCGAATGACATTTAATGACAGTTGTCATAAACATTCATAAAACCTCCTTCATATTCATGACACGTGTCATGTCAAGATTATGAAGGTGTCATGTCAGTCTTATGCACACCCCTTCAAGTAAAGTGTTACCCTATAATTCATACCAGAAGAAATCATGTTAAATTCATGAACAGTTGATGAGATGAAGAGCAGCTCTAGCTTTCTGTGAAACAACCATTGATGATCCGGTCTGCTTCATGACAATAATCTTACATTTTTTGACAATGTTTCAGTGCTTAACATTTACCATACTGTTAATATGTTCTTATTTCTTGAGCTTCACTTTTTAACTGTCTTTGTGCAATATTGTCTTGGGCAACTTTTTTCTGTTATGTTATCTATACATCATGGACACACCTAGACAAAAAACAGAAGTTGAAGATACACACACATTTACACACACACATTTCTAACTTGTTATTATATTTCTTGAAATGCCATATATGGTTTGATTCTTAAAGGGTTAGTTTACCCAAAAATGAAAATTCTGTCATTAATTACTCACCCTCATGCCGTTCCACACCCGTAAGACCTTCATTAATCTTCAGAACACAAATTAAGAAATTTTTGATGAAATCCGATGGCTCCGTGAGGCCTCCATAAGGAGCAATGGACATTTCCTCTCTCAAGATCAGAGATGTATAAAGTACTAGAGACCGAGACTTAAGTAAAAGTACAAGTGCTCTATCAAAAAAGTGACTTGAGTAGAAGTTGAAGTGCTCTTTAAGCACCACTCTTAAGTAGAAGTACTAAAGTATTCAACATTTTTTGTATTTAAGTATTGCAAGTAGTTTATTTTAAAATTTACTACTCAAGTACTGAAAGTAAAAGTACAAGTATTGTGTTATGTAGTTATTAAAGAAAGTAGTCAAAAGTTTGAACCATATTGTTTTTTATTATTTCAAATGATAAACCTAAAGGACAATCACAATTCCTTTGGCTGTAACTTTTTGTAAACAAAAACAGATTAAGTGTGATTAAGTACCACTTGAGATGCAGACAAGTTGAGATGCTTTGTTTGTTGTCAGCACTTTGATTTCATTACCAAAAAGTTTATTTTCACTAATAGTCTAATTTTATACCATATACAATTGAATAAAATTAACAGCTAGCTAACAACAACTTGCTTTGCACTTTTTTCTGTTTTCACCTCACTCCAGTCTAAACTAGGCTAAATTATTTTTTTAGGTCATTTTTCTACACATTGTCATATAAATAACCTAAAAATACTGTAGTTCATTAAGATTAAATCTTACTAACCACTCTTACTAAAAAAATGGGGTAAGCACACTTATATTCTCATTTCAAGAGGTGTTCTGAGTAAATGATTTGTTTGTAACACTTTATAATATGGTTTGATTTGTTAACACTACATTAGTTAATGTATTAGACTAATAACCAACATGAACTAACCATGGTCAATACATTCGTTACTGTATTTATTAATCTTTGTTAATCTTAGTTAATAAAAATACAGCTGTTCATTGTTTGTATATGTTACTTCACAGTGCACATTAACTATGTAAACAAATAGAGAGCAATTTGAGAGCAAGACAGCGCTCGTGTTGTTTTAAGACGGTGAATGCGCGCGTGCGGCCGGGACTCTCTCTCTCTCTCTCTCTCTCTCTCTCTCTCTCTCTTTCCGTGCAGTAAAACTCCTGCATTAGTTATGTCAGTGTAAATCTATACTACCATTAACCTATAAAACACTACTACACTATAAAAACGGGCGTGTGATTAAGCAGCACCAAAGGAGACATGCTCTACGATTTATTTTTGGCAACAGTAGGCTGTCATAAAATAAGAGAAAGTTGACATTAGTGATGGGTCAAAAATACCATTCAACGCGCTGCGTGACAGCCTTTATGATAGCCAGCTAGTTAACGTTAAGTGAACACCGCAGCATGTCGCTAGTTAGCAAAAGGGCTTAACTTACTGATGGGATGAAGGTGGTGTTTTTGGTTCGTCCATCTTTTTCGCTGATCAAAAGGCAGAACGGGAGCACGCGCAGTCTTCTTAATCGCTTGATTCGCTCAATGATGTGCCAGCTTCATCAAACCTGCCATCCACCGTTCTGGCAGTGGTAATGTGGGTTTGGAATGATTCGTAACATTTTTATAATTGTAACGAGTAACGATGCAGCACATAAAAAAATATCGGAGTAAAAGTATTAAACTCATCGAAAATATGTACTGAAGTAAAAGTGGAAGTAGGAGAAAAAAATAATACTCTAGTAAAGTACAGATACCGCATTTTAGCACTTAAGTACAGTAGTGAAGTAGTTCTACTTCGTTACTATACATCTCTGCTCAAAATCCATTAATGTACTAAAAACATATTTAAATCAGTTCATGTGAGTACAGTGGTTCAATATTAATATTATAAAGCCACGAGAATATTTTTGGTGCGCCAAAAAAACAAAATAACGACTTATATAGTGATGGCCGATTTCAAAACACTGCTTCAGGAAGCTTCGGGGCGTTATGATTCTTCTGTGACGAATCATGATTCAGAGCATAAACGAATCAGTGTATCGAATCTGCTGTTCGGAGCGCCAAAGTCACGTGATTTCAGCCGTTGGCAGTTTGACACACGATCTGAATCATGATTCGACACAAAAGATTCATAACGCTCCGAAGCTTCCTGAAGCAGTGTTTTGAAATCGACCATCACTATATAAGTCGTTATTTTGTTTTTTGGCGCACCAAAAATATTCTCGTGGCTTTATAATATTAATATTGAACCACTGTACTCACATGAACTGATTTAAATATGTTTTTAGTACATTAATGGATCTTGAGAGAGGAAATGTCATTGCTGGCTATGCAGGCCTCACTGAGCCATCGGATTTCAACTAAAATATCCTAATTTGTGTTCTGAAGATTAATGAAGGTCTTACGGGTGTGGAACGGCATGAGGGTGAGTAATTAATGACAGAAATTTCATTTTTGGGTGAACTAACCCTTTAAGTAAAATGATGGGATGCTCAAGACATCCTGGAGATGTTGTTTGACCTATGACTGTAAACATGGGTGACTTTGACCCTCGAGTTAGAGGGGACAAGAAAATTAATCCTTTTTTTGTTTGTTTTTCAGGTACAAAAAGTCATCAGCAAATTAACATGGCAAATAATAATTTAACATTTTGACAAATGTAAACCTGCAATAACTGGTTTGTTCCACATTTGTCTGTAATGATGTTGCTGCTTCATGTTTCTGCTGAGGTGACTGTATTGCATCAGTTTGTATCATTTATTTATACAATAAATACTAAAAGAAAAACATGTTCTTAATAAATGTCCCACATTCTTTTTGCATTTCTGTGTGTTTAGGAATGGTCATATTGCCATGTTTTGTGTTGTTAAACTGAGAAATGACATGACACACGTTGATGATGTTGCAGGATATTTGTCAAGTGAAGTTATTGATGCTGAAGGTTGTGATGTAAAGAACAGGTGGAGTCAGTCACATCTATATTAGTTTTGGTCAAACACATCTGGAGCATCAGAGTCGGTCAGACACTGAGAGTGAATCATCACATAATCATTCTGTTCAGAGATCAGCACTAAGGTAAGACCATGAAGAATATTAACATAATAACAGAGATCATACAAAATGCATGTTATTTTTATTTAGTTCTGTTCTGAGTAAGATATTTTACATAAAAGATGTTTACATATATTTCACAAGACAAAAAAATAGCTAAAATTTTTTTTAAAGTAACCCCGTTCAAAAGTTTACATATTAATTCTTAACACTGTGTTCTTTTCACACTGAGGACAACTGAGAGACTCAAACACAACTATTCACCCCCGGCTCTTAATGTTCATCGTGTTTCCTTCTGGAGCATCAGTGAATGTTTGAACCTTTTTTAATAGTTGAGTTTGAGTCCCTCAGTTGTCCTCAGTGTGAAAAGACGGATCTCAAAATCATTCAGTCACTGCTGGAAAGGGTTCAAATATGCAGAAGATGCTGGAAACTGAAGAATCTGCAGGAGCTGGAGGATTTTTCTGAAGAACAGAGCTCAGTTTAACTGCTCAGGACAAACAAGAGACTCATGAACAACCATCACAAAACACAAAAACAGTCGTGGATCATCAGGTAACCACACACAGTGTTGAGAATCAATGGTTCATAAAGTCAGCTATTTTTTGTCTTGTGGATCATGTAAACATCTTTTGTGTAAAATATCTTACTCAGGACAGTAATACAAATAACATGCATTTTGTATGATTGCGTGTTATATATATATCACAGTTTTGATACGTTGATATAATAATAAATGTTTCTATCTTGAGCACCAAATCATCATATTAGAGTGATTTCTGAAGGATCATGTGACACTAAAGACTGGAATAATAATTTGTAATAATATTTCACAATATTACTGTTTTTACTGGATTTCTGATCACTGGATTTTCTTGTTGGTACTAAAGTATGATTGCATCTGGTTATGAGCCAACAATTTAGTAAACAGATTCAGGACAGTCAATGCTAAATAATCCCTGGATCTGTGTTGAGTGTCTTCGCTCCATATAATGTTTTTCATTACAGATCGGCAGCATGCGTTCCACAGCTGGTTGTTTGATTCTGACCATTCTCCTTGGGTAAGAGATTGCAAAGCATTACACACAGCTTTGCACATATTTTTTTTGTTTGTTTGTTTTTGTTAGTTTTTATATATATATATATATATATATATATATATATATATATATATATATATCTATATATATATTTCTCAGTCGCATCATATAACGAGTGTTTTCACTCAGTTTGATGTACTGATACCTGGTTCTTCTATCAGCAGTGAGCTGAGGCATTAGCTCTAGTCGTTGTAGGATTGGTGCACCAGAGTGTTCTCGCTCGGCTTCAGTACTGTTGTGTCAGTGTGGAACAACTTAGCCTGACAGGGACAGTGTGCAGGGATCTGGAAGCGCTGAACTGTCTAACATAAACAGAGTAGGATTGTTGAATTGTTGAATAAAGTCTCTTGTCGCTTCATAACATTAAGGTTGAACCACTGTAGTCACGTTGACTAGTTTAACTATGTCTTTAGTACCTTTCTGGCCCTTGAATCTGGTTAATTACGTTGGTTTCTATGGGGGATAAAAAAAAAAAAAAACTTCTTGAATTTCTTCAAAAATATCTTAAAGGGGTCCTTGATTATGATTTCACTTTTTTTAACTTTAGTTAGTGTGTATTGTTGCTGTTTGAGCATAAACAAGATCTGCAAAGTTACGACGCTCAAAGTTCAATGTAAAGAGAGATATTTTCTTTTACAGAAATCACTTTTTAACGACTGGTAGGGACTACAACGAGCTTCTTCCTGGGTTAGTGACATCATAACCCTAAAATTTACATAAAACCCGCCCCTGAGAACACACAACAAAGACCATGTTATTGCAATACAGTACGTTAGATGCCAACATAGGTTATAACCGTAATTAAACTAAACTATACCTGTTCTATCTTCATGCAGCATATATTCTCTGGAGGCATCTTACAACAGTTCCCACATGGGCGATTTATATATTTTCATGACAGAATATGCTAATCAATGACTTTAAGATATCTCACATCAGCTACATAAATTAAGCAACTAACCATTCAGAAACGTCCTGTTGCATTCTACATGTTGTGACTTCTTCTTGAGTCTCTCCATCAGTGTCCGACTTCAGTTTGAACATAAAAGGCTGAACAGTTGAAAACTTGAAACCCCGCCCTCTTCTTAGGAGCAGCAGCTCATTTGCATTTAAAGGGACAAACAAAAACAGAGTATTTTTGCTCACCCTTAAAAAGTGACAAATTTAACATGCTATAATAAATGATCTGTGATGTATTTTGAGCTGAAACTTCACATACACATTCTGGGAAAATCAGAGACTTATTTTAAATCTTGTAAAAATGGCATTATACCACCCCTTTAATTTGTGTTCTGAAGATGAACAAAGGTCTTACGGGTGTGTAACGACATGAGGGTGAGTAATTAATGACAGAAATTTAATTTTTGGATGAACTAACCCTTTTAGCTCAAGTGCACAAAAAGGCCACAAGTAAACCAATATCCATTTTGGAGATATGCCACATTATTCGACTTCAAAGGTCTATAAACACCTAATTTCAAATAAGTAGAAGTAAAGAAAGGTAAGTTTCTATAGGGGACATCCTACAGAGCATGCATACCTCATATGAGCACATTTTACTGCAGCATTTTGGAGATATGCCACATTATTTGACTTTGGAGGCCTATAAACACCTCATTTCAAATAAGTAGTAAAAACTAATGGTCAGTTTCCATAGGAGACATCCTATACAATATGCATACCTCATATGAGTACATTTTACTGCAGCATTTTGGAGATATGCCACATTATTTGATTTTGGAGGCCTATAAAGACCTCATTTCAAATAAGTAGAAAAAACGAACGGTCTGTTTCTATAGGGGACGTCCCATAGAGTATGCATACCTCATATGAGTACATTTTACTGCAGCATTTTGGAGATATCCCACATTATTTGAATTCAGAGGCCTATAAAGACCTCATTTCAAATAAGTAGAAAAAAATAAAGGTCACTTTCTATAGGAGACATCCCAAATACACACCACATATGAAAACATCTTACTGCAGCGTTTTGGAGATATGTCACATTTTACTACTTCAAATGCATATAGAGTCCTCATTTTTTATAAGTTGAAAAAATAATGCCCAGTTCTCATAAGGGATGTGCCTTACTATATGCCCAACACATTTTACTGCAGCGTTTTGGAGACACACATCTTTATTCTACTTTATTCACCTATAAAAACCTCATTTCTAATAAGTAGAAAAAACTAATGGCCAGTTCTTATAGGGGACATCCCATACTATATACACACACCACATACGAAACCATTCTACTGCAGCATTTTGAAAATATATCACATTTTACTACTTCAGATGCCTATAAAGTCCCCATTTCTAATAAGTAACAGAAAAACTAATGGTCAGTTTCAGTGGAGGTGCGTCAGGCAGTAATGCCCAGTCAATCACGGTTTCCTATCAGTTGAAAAAAATGGATGGTATATTCCTGTAGGGGGCATCTCACATTATATACGCACTTCACATGTAGCAATCTAACTGTGGTGTTTGGGAGAAATATGCAATTTTTCAAGGACATTATGAAGTCCTTATAAGTATAAAAAAATACATAGTCAGCTCTTGTATAGGACCTAAAAAAACGTCTCAGGTTACGTATGTAACCTTGGTTCCCTGAGAGGGAACAAGATGCTGCATCAAATGCTTTGTGAATGCCTCTGCATGATTGCGTCGTGAAGCACATATGAAATCAGTCCAATGGCATCATAGGCAGATGACGTCATGACCAGGAAACTATAAAGCACATCTAAACCAAACAGAGTCAGCTTCTGATAGGTCGAAGTCGGTCACAGGTACGCCCGTTACCTCTCAGGGAACCATGGTTACATACGTAACCTGAGATGTTCCCTTTCAAGGGAACTCGTTTTAGGGCCGAATTCAGCTCAAATTAAATAATTGATTTATAGTGAATTATAAAGAGTCATTTAGTTTACAGCCGAGCAACTGAATCATACAGCGTTCATCTGCTCAGGCCGTAATAAGCTCTTGTAGCGGATATTAATATCCACTATCGTAAAAGCACTAATTAGAGTGCGGTAACTTTAAGATTGACAGTTTCAGACATTACATTTTCGAGCACATAATATAAGACACTTTCTTTTAAAATCTACAAGAGAATGTTTATTTATTCTAACAAAAACTAGTCTAACACAAACACGCAAACACATGCAAACATTCACGTTGCAGAAAGAAAGGAAATGAGAGAAAGAGTTTTGAGAGAGAATAAAATTATGAGCATGATTTTTAGCAAAATATGCAATTTAAAAGACCTGACCTGAACGAACTATGAATCATTAATTTAATGCACCAGTTCAGTGTTAGAATCTGGTGGTACTTGCTTGTCGACTTCAAATGGAGAGAAGGGTTTAATGAGTCAATGATTTGTTGCAGAATCTTTTCAGGTCCGGATTGTGCTTAGGTAAAAACCAGTCACATTCGAGCGTGCTAGCAAATGAAATTAAGGCTGGAATTAAAGTTGAGGTGGCAAAAGACGTTGGTTAAACCTTGTGGCAAAACTTAGAACACAAGACTCTCAACGGAAAAGAAAGTTAAGTGAAAGAAATGAAAAGTGAGAAGAAGTTAGATGGCTTTAATGAGCTGCTTGTCTGTCCTTTGTCTTCAGCTCAGTCTGGTCTTTTTCTTTGTTTCTTCTTTCTTCTGGTCTAGTCGAAACCTTTTTTGTTACTACTTCTTTGTCTTGTGATGTGACTATTTAAACTTAGGTGTTTGTCCCACCTCTGTTAGGAGTTCTGACCAATCAGGTATCATCTTGTTTCAAAGGTGGCTTTTCTCCGCCCCCAATCATAAAATAACCGTTATCTCTGGTGTCTGGAATTGCTGGTTTCGCCAGAGAGCACCATTTAGACATGATTTCTATTAAATGTGGAATATGATACATTTTACACAGATTTCATTCAAGCCATGATTTAAACATACATTCAAGATTTAAATTCATTTTCAAACCAGACCAGACATACTTTCAATCAATCATTCAAAAATGATCACATTTTCATGAATTGTGGGTGTTCTAAAGCATAACAGGTTACATGTAGCATGTGTAGACATGATATAAAATTTATGCAGTTGAAAGATGTTTGATACAAATTGTTTGGAACAATTCAATGCTGTTTTAGTTGTAGAAACAGTCTCTGTGGGTTTTTCTGTAAAGTTAGGTCACTCAGAGAAACAGGCCTGCATAGTCTCTGTCTCTTTTAATCTGGAGATCAAAGATTCTTTATTTTCTGGTGACCATTTGGTTTCTACAAATGACTTAAAGGTTTGTCTCCTCTCCTTCAGTCAGGAAGCATGGGTGTCAGTCAGGTGGTAACATGGGTTGTTCTGTAGATGGACTGGAGCCGAAAATTAGATTCTTTTGGGTTTCTGGAATTATGTTTTGAAATAATCATCTAAATGATTAATTTGTCTGGTTCATCCTCAGTCCTTACATTGCACTGCTTAAAGCACTTTAGGGAACGATATACCCACGCCGCCATGAAACTAAGTGCCTGTCTGTGTGAAATCATGACCCCAGGGTCAAGGTCAGGTCCAGGTTATAAAACCTGACAAACGTGTGCGGCGAGGACCAACCTGCCGCATCACACACTTCTTGAAGAGAGACTCCAAAAAGCAAATCCTTAGAGGCAGCCATACTCCGAGTAGAGTGGGCTCTGACCATAAGAGGTGACGGTTGGCCAGCCGACTTGTAAGCAAGTGAGATATCCTCGACTATCCACTTACTTAAAGTTTGTTTAGATGCAGGGTGCCCTCTTCGAGGGGACCCAAAACACACAAAGTGTTGATCAGATTCACACCACAGAGCAGCTCTGTGAATGTAAGCATCTAAAGCTCTGAAAGGACAGAGAAAATTTGTAACAGTGTAAATTTCTCCTGGTCTGAATCCTGGAAAGGAGGAGGACAGGAAGCCTGCAGCATAATAGGGCCTGCCACATTAGTGGGAACCTTAGGAACATAACCATCCCAAGGAAACAAGAAGGCTTTAACCATGCCTGGAGTAAAGTCCAGGCAGGAGGGAGAGACCAACAGAGCTTGAAGGTCTCCAATTCTGGAGACGAAATAGCGAGCAGAAACTTAGAAATAGTAAGCAGAATGTCTTGAGAGTGAGGAACTTCTCAGGAACCTCTTCAATGGGCTCAAATGGAGAAAGGGATAGGCCTTCTAAGACTATGGCCAAATCCCAAGTCAGCACCCTCTGATGTGCCTTAGGTCTTAGCCTCAAAGTGCCACAAAGGAAACGAGTAACCCATGGGTGTCTCCCCACTGACGTACCATCCAGAGGAGTATGATAAGCTGAGATGGTGGAAGGAGATAACCAACATACAACCTCTTTACATTTTATTTTACATATTTACATTTATGCATTTGGCAGACGCTTTTACCGAAAGCGACTTTCATTGCATTATACTATACATTGGTATCTGAGTATGTGCAATCCCTGGGAACGAACCCATGACCTTGACATTGCTAGTGCCATGCTCTAACCACTGAGCTACAGGAAAGCATACAACCTCTACAACATGCAGCGAACACATTCCACTTATGTACAGGCGCAGCCTTTGCCATATCTGTACCATTGCATCCAACCCCAGAGGGGCCAGATACGTGAGGGAGTAAAACAATGGACAGTGTGTTATCTCTCGAGATGCAAACAGAATGCTCCCACAGGAGGTCCACCACGAGGTGAAATCTCCACTCCCAAGGCATCAGCCCCTGCCTCGACAGGATGTCAAATAATGTGCCATATCTCCAAAATGCTGCAGTAAAAAGGATAGATATGAGGTATGCATACTGTATGGGACATCCCCTATAGAAACAGACCATTGTTTTTTTCTACTTATTTGAAATGAGGTGTTTATAGGCCTCTAAAGTCAAATAATGTGGCATATCTCCAAAATGCTGCAGTAAAATGTACTCATATGAGGTATGCATGCTCTATGGAATGTCCCCTAGAGACACAGACCATTAGTTTTTTCTACTTATTTGAAATGAGGTGTTTAATAATGTGGCATATCTCCAAAATGCTGCAGTAAAATGTACTCATATGAGGTATGCATATTGTATAGGATGTCTCCTATGGAAACTGACAATTACTTTTTACTACTTATTTGAAATGAGGTGTTTATAGGCCTCTGAAGTCAAATAATGTGGCATATCTCCAAAATGCTGCAGTAGAATGTACTCATATGAGGTATGCATGCTCTATGGGATGTCCCCTATAGACACAGACCATTAGTTTTTCCTACTTATTTGAAATGAGGTGTTTATAGGCCTCTGAAGTCAAGCAATGTGGCATATCTCCAAAATGCTGCAATAAAATGTACTCATATGAGGTATACATGCTCTATGGAATGTCCCCTAGAGACACAGACCATTAGTTCCCTTTCAGTCGGTCACGTTCGACGTACGTCAGTAGTGACCAACGAATTGGGATATCGCTAGAGAGCCCTATCAGCTTCGAGTGAACTAAAACAAGCCAATGGAATTGGCGTGCGATATTTGCATAATGTGCACCGCCTCCGACAGGTGTATATAAATAGGAAGCAGATGCAATCGCACTCTGTCTTTCGCTTCGGAGCCAACAGTTGGTGTCCAGCTTCAGACTTCACAAGAGTGAAACTAAACAGCCTTGGAGATTCAGCGTCTGTTTGTGTTGGCGTTAAGGCACAACAGCGAGGTCGCGAGCTTCCCGGGGAGCCTGAGCTAAGCTCTCAACTGCTGTTTTAACAGCAACTGAATTCCCATATAAAACGCAGTTGTATGTTGCGATTTGGGCCGGTTCCTCCCGGTGTGTTCGGGGAGTGGTGTACCTGAACACATCGCGTCACTCCCTGTGTGCTTCAGCACGAGAGAGCTGACTCTTCCCCTTCTAAAAGAGCTTCACAGACAGACACTGCGTCTTTTTCAAGACTTCATTCTGTCTGTGCATTTCTGGAGGCGGTCGTTTCCTATCCTCATTGACGGCCACAATCACTTTCTCTCATGTCTGCTTAGCGTGCTGAGACTGTGTTTGTGGGTGGTTCATATTCTCTTATGAGAATATGCCCACGTCGGCACATTGTTTGTCTCGCCTTTCTCGTAAGGGCTTGAGCGTTCAGCGCGCCGTGTGCCGTCGAGCTGCCGGCTGACAGCGCGCGTTGCCATGGCAACCCCCGAGACTCGAGCGCCTTTAATGAGGTGGAGTCCCCTCACTTATTCCCCGATCTAGTTTATTTTTCTGAATCAGAAAAATACTACTTTGGTTAACTCCCTCGGGTCGGCGGTCACGCCGGCGTGATCACCGCGTTTTTTTTCTAACCAGTGTGAAAGAGACTCAAAATACTCCGTCAATGTTGCACATACAATTAAGAACTATACACCATTTTAATCTGTGGAATATCTTCTTTTATTTGTGTACACTCAGAGTAAAAACAAAATGTTGTGCTTTTTGTAAAATAAAGAAAACTAACATGATGCGTGATCTCTCGTCTCCCTCTGAACGAAGTCCAATCTGATAGTTCTCAGAAAATGAACTGTAACTTAGTGAATACTAATCACAAAAAAAATTAGACTTGTGTCTAAAAAAACGTTGAAATGTCAGGTTTTAAATCGTGTAAGTCAAATCGAAAACGAACCTTCTGTGTTTATGTAATCTGTATGAAAAGAGAGCCATGTCAGAAGTCCTTGATTCAGCTCATTATCCGCTAATGCGGCCACACCCACGGAGGGAGCGCTATTCAGACGCAAATTCAGTCAATACATGCATACATCGTCTCAATCGTGTATTTATTGTCTTGAAAAGTGTTTTGAATAGCCATAGTTAGCGATCTCTGGCCTCTGTTAGTTCAGTTATTTCCTGGATTGCCTATTCTTCTTTAGCATAGGCATTTGTGGACTAAAAGTGCACAGAGCGCCCTCCGGCTGCAAGTATGAATTGTAAACACAGTATCCAGCGTTCACAGTGACGACAATAAATAATGAATAAATACTCCTCTGTATAGAAAATTGACATAAACATGAGAATCCATCAATATTTCTCCAAATGTGCATGCTTTTAAGCTAAAAGCCTATATGAAATGCCATAGAGGTAACATAACTGTTCAGACACTTTGTATCATAGAAATGCATTATATTTTAATAATAGAATACCATTATTTTAAATTGTAATAATATTTCACAGTATTGCTGTTTTTTCTGTATGTTTGATTTACATTATGATGAGCTTGAGACATGATCAACAGAGGGGTTTTTTCACAGCCTATCTGACTGAAAGAGCTCATTATTTATGCAGGTCATTAGAGCTCTTTTATGCGATTCTTTTGTCTTCTCAGGTGAGAATCACCCATTATACATGAGGATTCACGCCTCCACGCATACTGTGTTTCTTGACCAAAGATGTTTTAGAAAATTTAAATCTCTTTATTGTTTTATATGAAGGAGTAGGAATGATAATTTTTATATAATTTTGAAGCAAAAACTCTAGTCTACAATCTCCAATACCCAGAAGTCTTGTGAACACAGATTTAATATATATTTTTTGGCTTTATTTCAGTGACTTAAGTTTTTTGTTTTTTCAATAACCACGCATAAACGTTATTCCTTCAAAAATACAAACATGTACATACATGTTCCTTACATATTATTGTAGCCTAGTTTGTGCTGAATACAGTGTAATGACACTTTTTCCATTAATATGTTTATGAACAACTGAAAAAAGCACAAATGTCAGGGCATGTCAAAACTTCTCCAGGCCCAAAATCAGCCTCAGACCCCTGAGGGTTAATAAGCCTGGGTGACCAGAAGATCACAGTGGGGCAATACCTGCCGAGTCATTCTCCGTGGGCCCCCACTCCTCTAGTGCATCGCAAACATGCTGTGACTATGTCCGTGGGTGGTTCATGTTTAGTACAACATGGCCACGTCGGCGCCCAGTGCGCCATGTGTCGTCCAGTTGGACGGCCACGTTCACTGTCCAACATGGCTGGTAGCTTCTGCTTGGATTGCTGGTCCTTCTCATGAGGGACCTAGCGTCTTAGTCTGGGCTCCAGCAGAGGATCAGATGTCGACTGCTACATTGGAGAAAGTATTGTTGGGCTCTGAACATGAAGATGATGCTGAGCGTCCCACAGTTGTGATGTGCTCATGCTGAATCAGATTCAGACTTGACAACCATGCTTTCCAGGGCCCCTGGGGGCGTTGTGCGACGCGTACTCGCCTTGCCCCGCCCCTGTCTTTAGCCCGGACGTGCATGGAAAAACTTGGCAGTTTGTAGCCTCTTTGGTGTCAAATATGGTACGCCAAAGGGGCCATAATCTGCATTACAAGTTTTTTCTCTCTCACTACCCTTTAGGGTGGGGTGGCAGTGCTACGGGCACACCACCTCTGCCCTTCATGGGTCTTGGCCCCTGGCAAGTCCGTGGTACGCCAAAGCACTCATTGCATGTGGGTAGTTCTGAGTCAGGGTTGAGCTACGCATGATCCAGGTCATAGCGCAGGCCCCTGGCCAGACAATGTCCACTGTGGTGGTCCGGAAACACCCCTGGCTAGTCTTGCTGGGATGTGTCATTGTCAAAGTACACTTTCTCGACGCACTCATCTCAAAAGCTGGCCTAAAACCCAGCCCGCTCCCCCCGCAGCCAACTCAGTTGGTTAGCGGGAGGTGGTCCTGGGGATATGGCGACCTGAAGCTGAAGTAAACAGTTCTTTCCCCGGAGGAGGGCCGGGTGGAGAATTCTGGTCTGTTCCGCTGCCGGCTCTCCGGAGTCCAGCGGTACCCACGAATAGAACTGTTATCTGATCCTCCAGGTCTCAAGAGGGTGTGGCTGGTAGTGTGCAAGGCCCCGCCTTGCCGCTCTCAGCCCTCTCTCACTTCACCATCCAGGTTCCAGTGTGGTGGTTCAGGCCGCACCCCATGTGCCGTCTCCCATTCACACTGCTACCTCGCAGAGTCTGACCACACTCTGGGCCGCTTCCATGCCGTCCGAGTCGGGTCCCCGTACTCTGCTGGCGGCTGTCAGCGTGCGAGGCCCTGCCTTGTCACGCGCAGCCCCCCCTCACATCGCCAGCAGGTGGCAGTGTGATGGTGCAGGCCGCGCCCCGTGCGCCGTCTCCCATACGCACTGCTGCCTCGCAGAGTCTGACCACACTCCGGCCCGCTCCCATGCCGTCCGAGTCGGGTCCCTGTACTCTGCCTCGCTGCCCCACCCCCGGTGCGTCTGTGGTGCCTTTGGTCCCGCTGGCTCGGTGTCTGGAAGCGTGGATAGCTCCCCAGCCCATCCAGCTGGCTCATTCGTACCATCAGACTCGGCTATGCGATTCAGTTCGCCCGGCGTCCCCCGGTTTTCAGGGGTGTCCACTACACTCAGGTGTCACTGGACAATGCACCTGTTCTCCGGGCGGAGATTGTTGTCCTCCTGGATTGGTTTGCAGCGATCGACCTGAAGGACGCGTACTTTCATGTCTCGATTCTGCCTCGCCTCAGACCCTTCCTACGGTTTGCGTTCGAGGGTCGAGCATATCAGTACAAAGTCCTACCCTTCGGGCTGGCCCTGTCACCCCGCGTCTTCACGAAGGTTGCGGAGGCGGCCATTGTTCCCCTCAAGGAACAAGGCGTTCATATTCTCAACTATCTCGACGACTGGTTGATCCTGGCCAGCTCGCGAGAGCAGTTGTGCGAACACAGGGACATGGTTCTAGCTCACCTCAGCCGGTTGGGTCTTCGGGTCAACTGGGACAAGAGCAAACTCACCCCCGGGCAGAGGATCTCTTATCTTATCTCTTATCTCTTATCTCGAGCTAGACTCGGTCGCCCGGACTGCGCACCTCACCGAGGAGCGCGTCCAGTCGGTGTTGACCTGCCTGAGTACGCTCAAGCGCAGGACAGCGGCCCCACTGAAACTTTTTCAGAGGCTCCTGGGTCATATGGCATCTGCAGCCACGGTCATGCCGCTCGGATTGCTCCATATGAGGCCGCTTCAACACTGGCTCCGCGGCCGGGTCCCGAGATGGGCATGGCAGCGCGGTACGCTCCGTGTCCCCGTGACACCGAGCTGCCGTCGTATCCTCATCCGGTGGTTGGACCCCTCGTTCCTGCGGGCAGGAGTGCCCCTGGAACAGGTGTCCAGGCACGCTGTGGTCTCCACAGATGCCTCTGCCACCGGATGGGGGGCCACGTACAATGGGCATGCAGTGTCGGGTCTGTGGACGGGGCCTCAACTGCATTGGCATATCAATTGCCTGGAGTTGCTAGCAGTACGTCTTGTACTGGGCCGCTTCAAGAAGCTGCTGTCAGACAAGCACGTACTGGTCCGCTCGGACAGCACTGCGGCCGTTGCGTACATCAACCATCAAGGTGGTCTACGCTCCCGTCGCATGTCGCAACTCGCCCGCCATCTCGTTATGGAGTCAGAAGCATCTGAGGTCGCTTCGTGCCATTCATGTCCGAGGTGTGCTCAACCGTGCAGCCGACGAGCTGTCACGGCAGCCTCCACTTGCGGGCGAGTGGCGGCTCCATCCCCAGGTGGTCCAGCTGATCTGGCAGCACTTCGGCGAGGCCCAGGTAGACCTGTTTGCCTCCCCAGAAACTGCCTACTGCCAGTGGTTCTATTCCCTGACCGGCGGCACGCTCGGCACGGATTCCCTGGCACACAGCTGGCCCCCGGGTCTGCGCAAATATGCCTTTCCCCCAATGAGCCTTCTCGCACAGCTCCTGTGCAAGGTCAGGGAGGACGAGGAGCAGGTCTTGTTAGTGGCTCCGTATTGGCCCACTCGGACCTGGTTTTCGGACCTGATGCTCCTCACGACAGCCCCACCGTGGCCGATTCCTCTGAGGAAGGACCTCCTGACTCAGAGACGGGGCACCCTATGGCACCCGCGTCCCGACCTGTGGAACCTCCACGTGTGGTCCCTGGACGGGATGCGGAGGTTCTGAGTGATCTCCCGCAAGCGGTCGTAGACACCATCACTTCCGCTAGAGCCCCTTCCACGAGGAGCCTCTATGCGCTGAAGTGGAACCTGTTCGTTGAATGGTGCTCCTCTCGCTGAGAGGACCCCCGATCATGCTCGGTCAGACCTCTGCTTTCCTTCCTGCAAGAGGGCTTGGAGCGAAGGCTGTCTCCCTCCACCCTCAAGGTGTATGTCGCCGCTATCGCTGCACATCACCATGCATTTGAGGGTAAGTCCCTGGGGAAACACGATCTGATCGTCAGGTTCCTGAGGGGGGCGAGGAGACTGAATCCTTCTCGCCCTTCCTCCATACCCTCTTGGGATCTGACCCTGGTTCTTACATCTCTCCAGGGTCATCCCTTCGAGCCTCTGCAGTCAGTCGAGTTAAAAGTACTGTCTCTCTAGACCGTCCTCCTGGTTGCACTGGCTTCGCTTAAGAGGGTAGGGGATCTGCACGCATTTTCGGTCGACGAATCGTGCCTAGAATTCTGGCTCGGTGACTCTCACGTCATCCTGAGACCCCGGCCCGGATATGTGCCCAAGGTTCCTACCACTCCCTTCTGAGATCAGGTAGTGAACCTGCAAGCGCTGCCCTCAGAGGAGGCAGACCCAGCCCTAGCTTTGCTCTGTCCCGTCCGCGCTCTGTGTGTGTACGTGGACAGAACGCGAAGCTTCAGGACCTCAGATCAGCTCTTTGTCTGTTACGGAGGCCAGCAGAAGGGAAAGGCTGTCTCCAAGCAGAGGATGGCCCACTGGATAGTGGATGCCATCGCCTTGGCGTACGATTCCCAAGGCGTGCCTTGTCCGCTTGGGTTGAGAGCCCACTCCACCAGAGGAGTGGCCTCTTCCTGGGCATTGGCTCATGGCGCCTCCCTGACAGATATCTGTAGAGCTGCGGGCTGGGCGATGCCTACCACGTTCGCTAGATTCTATAGCCTACGTGTAGAGCCGGTATCTTCCCGTGTACTCGCTTCCACTAGCCGGTAGACGCGTTGAACCCGCTCTAAGTGTCGGCTTGCAATGCCATTCTCGCCCCCTGGGCCGGATACGTGCATCTATTGACTCCAGTCGTGTTCCCCACTTGGCGAACCCTGTCGAGTTCCTCCTCCTCCCCCTTCGGCTCGGACATTGCGGAGTGTCTGATGCCAGGCCAACATCCGTCCCTGACGTTGTCTGTTGGCTGGGTTCCATATGTCGTGACTCCTCTACGTGAGCGGTCCCATATGTGTAATTGTCCACGGTTTAAAACTCCCTACGGCAAGTCCGTGTCTTTCCCTTAGCAGAGCCAGCTCTGCTGTCACCTGTCAGATGAGTCTCCCCCTACCCAGGTGGAGCCATCCCAGGGACTCCATATGCGTACTGCCCCCCGGGCCAGTCCATATGTGTATTCCCCACGTAAACTCCTCCCCCATTGGGTAGGTAGTGGCCTCCGCAGCGTCCCCTACGGGTTCGCTTCCCCAGTGTACTCTAGTTTACTTAGTGGGTATGTCGGAACAGCAGTAGACTCTCTCGGCGTAAGCTCGCCCCCTTCACCATCCCAATTGGTGCGACGGGTGGCTAGAGCTTGCACTGGGCACTGGAAGGGGTTTCATAACTGTGGCGCTTTATTTGGGATCCCAATTCGTCGGTCACTACTGACGTACGTCGAACGTGACCGACTGAAAGGGAACGTCTCGGTTACGTATGTAACCCTCGTTCCCTGAAGGAGGGAACGGAGACGTACGTCCCGTCGCCACAGTTTCTGTACCCTCGCTGTTGTGCGGACACCAGTTGTCTCCTCAGCGAAAAACAGAGTGCAATTGCATCTGCTTCCTATTTATATACACCTGTCGGAGGCGGTGCGCATTATGCAAATATCGCATGCCAATTCCATTGGCTTGTTTTAGTTTACTCGAAGCTGATAGGGCTCTCTAGCGATATCCCAATTCGTCGGTCACTACTGACGTACGTCTCCGTTCCCTCCTTCAGGGAACGAGGGTTACATACGTAACCGCGACATTTTTTGTACTTATTTGAAATGAGATGTTTATAGGCCTTTGAAGTTGAATAATGTGGCATATCTCCATAATGCTGCAGTAAAAAGGATTGATATGAAGTATGCATACTGTATGGTACGTAACCTATAGAAACAGACTGTTGTTTTTTTCTACTTATTTGAAATGAGGTCTTTATAGGCCTCCAAAGTCAAATAATGTGGCATATCTCCCAAATGCTGCAGTAAAAGCAATATTTATACCATCCTTATGTAGTAAGACAGTAAAACAAATATATATATATATATATATATATGTATACATCTTATATAATCTCTAACAATTATAGGCAAATAATAACAGAGAGATAGAAAGAAATATTAGAAAGACATTAGAAAGAAAAAAGAAAGAGATATATTAGAAAAAAGAAAGATAAGAGATATAGAAAAAAAAAGAAATATCAGAAAGAAAGAAAGACATTGAAAAGAAAAAAGAAAGAGATATATCAGAAAAAAGAAAGATAAGAGAAAGAAACATTAGAAAGAAAAAGGAAAGAGATGGATAATCGAAAGAAAAAGGTAGATATATTAGAAAGAAAGAAAGAAAGAAAGAAAGAAAGAAAAAAAGAGATGTATGTAGATAGATAGATAGATAGATAGATAGATACAAGGGCGTAGATTTGGTTTCAACATTGGGGGGGGTTGAGCGTTGGTATGCTGCCTGTTATTATTTTTTTTAATTAAAAAAAAAATCTGTTTTATGTGTAGCGTTATTGGATAATTTATTTCTTCTTTATCTATCTATCTATCTATCTATCTATCTATCTATCTATCTATCTATCTATCTATCTATCATAAATTTATGGAATTTATCTATAACCATTCATCAAATTCTAACATAACGGAGTGGTTCTAAAAAGAAAGAAATTATGTTAAATATTGAAACCGCCAGTAGGTGGCAGCGATTCGACGTTTTAATCAGAATCAGAATCAGAATCAGAAAGAGCTTTATTGCCAGGTATGTTGTTTACACATACTAGGAATTTGTTTTAGTGACAGAAGCTCCACAGTGCAACAGAGTAACAGCGACAAGACAAGACACATAATAAAAAGAATAAAATAATAATATACAAATTTACAAGATAGACAAAGTGCAAAAAAAGCAAAAGACAATATATATTATAGACAATTGTATGTACAATTATGTGTGCAAATTGAGATATAAATAAGTGTTTTAAGTAAATAAAGTGTTGTGTGTTCCGTGTTTGTCAAGTGTTCATGAGATGGATTGCTTGAGGGAAGAAACTGTTCCTGTGTCTGGTCGTTCTGGTGCTCAGGGCTCTGTAGCATCGACCGGATGGCAACAGTTCAAAGAGGGAGTGTGCTGGATGTGAGGGGTCCAGAGTGATCTTCTTTGCCCTTTTTCTCACTCTGGATAAGTACAGTTCTTGGAGAGTGGGGAGGGTTGTGCCAATGATTCGCTCAGCAGACCGGACTACCCTCTGTAGTCTTCTGAGGTCAGATTTGGTAACTGAGCTGAACCAGATGGTAATTGAAGTGCAGAGGATGGATTCGATGATGGCAGAGTAGAACTGTTTCAGCAGCTCCTGTGGCAGGTTGAACTTCCTCAGCTGGCGAAGGAAGTACAACCTCTGCTGGGCCTTTTTCACAATGGACTCGATGTGGTTGTCCCACTTCAGGTCCTGGGAGATGGTGGTGCCCAGGAACCTGAATGACTCCACTGCTGCCACAGTTCTGTTCATGATGGTGAGTGGGGGGAGAGCAGGGGAGTTTCTCCTGAAGTCCACGGTCATCTCCACTGTCTTGAGCGTGTTGAGCTCCAGGTTGTTAAGACTGCACCAGACAGCCAGCTGTTCAACCTCCAGTCTGTAAGCAGACTCGTCACTGTCCCGGATGAGGCCGATCAGTGTGGTGTCATCCGAAAAAACTTCAGGAGCTTGACAGAGGGGTCTTTAGAGGTGCAGTCGTTGGTGTAAAGGGAGAAGAGCAGTGGAGAGAGGACACAGCCCTGAGGGGCGTTGGTGCTGATGGTGAGGGTGCTGGATGAGAATTTTCCCAGCCTCACTAGCTGCTGCCTGTCTGTCAGGAAGCTGGTGATCCACTGACAGACAGAGGTGGGCACGGAGAGCTGAGTTAGTTTAGGCTGGAGGAGTGATGGGACGATGGTATTAAAAGCAGAGCTGAAGTCCACAAACATGATCCTCACATAAGTCCCTGGTCTGTCCAGATGCTGGAGAACATAATGCAGTCCCATATTGACTGCATCATCCACAGACCTGTTTGCTCGGTAAGCAAACTGCAGGGGGTCCAGTAAGGGTCCGGTGATGTCCTTCAGAAAAGCCAGAACCAGTCTTTCAAATGACTTCATGGCCACAGACGTTAGAGCCACAGGTCTGTAGTCATTTAGTCCAGTAATTCTGGGTTTCTTTGGGACGGGGATGATGGTGGAGCGTATGAAGCATGAGGGGACTTCGCACAGCTCCAGTGATCTGTTGAAGATCTGTGTGAAGATGGGGGCCAGCTGGTCAGCGCAGGTTTTCAGACAGGCTGGTGAAACGCTGTCTGGGCCTGGTGCCTTTCTTCTCTTGTTCTTTCTGAAGACCTGGCACACGTCATCTTCACTGAACTGAATTGCAGGTGTGGGGGAGACGGGGGTTGATGGAGGTGTGAATGGTGATTTTTCAAACCTGCAATAAAACCCATTCAGATCATCTGCCAGTTGTTGATTCTCCACAGAGCTGGGGGATGGTGTCTTGTAGTTGGTGATAACTTTCAGACCTTTCCACACTGAAGCTGTGTCATTAGAAGAGAACTGATTCCGAAGTTTATCAGAATAATTCCTGTTTGCCACTCTGATCTCCTTTTCCAGTGTGTATTTGGCCTGTTTGTACAAGACTCTGTCCCCTTTTCTGCGAGCATCTTCTTTGGCCTGACGGAGCTGGCTGAGTTTTGCAGTGAACCAGGGTTTGTCGTTGTTGTAAGATAAATGAGTCTTTGTAGGAATGCACAGAACCTCACAGAAACTGATATATGATGTAACAGTCTCTGTGAGCTCATCCAGATCGGTGGCAGCAGCTTCAAAAACACTCCAATCAGTCCATTCGAAACAGGCTTGTAAAGCCCGCTCTGTTTCGGTGGTCCATCTCTTTACAGTCTTTGCTACAGGTTTTGCTGATTTCAGTTTCTGCCTGTAGGTTGGTATGAGATGAACTAAACAGTGATCAGAGAGCCCCAAAGCTGCCCGTGGGACAGAGTGATATGCATCCTTTATTGCTGTGTAACAATGGTCGAGTATATTACTGTCTCTGGTGGGACAGGTAACATGCTGTCTGTATTTGGGCAGTTCACGTGAGAGAATCGCTTTATTAAAGTCCCCGAGAATGATAAGAACAGAGTCCGGGTGTTGTTGCTCGCTCTCTGTGATCATATCAGCGAGTATCTGTAAAGCCAAGCTCACGTGCACTCACCAGAATGAACGAGCAAAACTCCCGCGGCGAATAGAACGGTTTGCAGTTAATGAAGAGTGTTTCAAGATCTGGACAGCACATCTTCTTTAACACCGTTACATCTGAACACCACCTTTCGTTGATGTAAAAGCACGTCCCGCCGCCGCGCGATTTCCCCGTTGATTCTGCGTCGCGATCTGATCTAAACAGCTGAAAGCCCGGCAGACTTAACACGCTGTCCGGAATGGCGTCGTTCAGCCAGGTTTCCGTGAAGCACAGAGCAGCCGAGTTCGAGAAATCCTTATTTGTCCGGGAGAGCAGAAGGAGTTCGTCCGTTTTGTTGGGAAGAGAGCGGAGATTCGCCAGATGGATGCTAGGCAGCGGCATTCTTAATCCGCGCTGTCTGAGCTTCACGAGGGCGCCGGCGTGCTTTCCCCGTCTGCGCGACCTGAAGCGTCTAAACAGCGCTGCCACTCCGCTGACTACAACATTCAACAAAACGTCTGAATAATCGAAATCCGGTAAAAGATTTTGTGGTGTGTACTGCCGAATGTTCAGCAGTTCATCCCTGGTAAAACTGATGGTGTTTGAAAAACAGAAAACAGGAAAAACTAACAAAAACAGAACAAACACTGAAGAGCTAAGCACTGTGGCTGCCATGCGCGGCGCCATCTTGATCTTCTATCTAATCTTGATCTTCTATTTAATGAGTGAGCTACTTAAATCGTTCATTCAAGCCAATTCGTTCAAAAATCAGATTAATTAAGGAAGAAAACAAACACCGATGTGAATACTTTTGTCATTGATAAGACACTATTGAAAAATGAAGTAACAAAACAGACGGCTGTTTTGGTAACTGGTTACAGTTACACTGATAGTTATGGCTAAATTGCAATGGATTAGATAGCTGAAATATATGTGGAGTGTACCTAGCTATTACAATGTTCTCATACCTCCTTTTTTACAGTCTATGCTCCTTCTCAGTACATGCTTTATTCTTTTTAACGTCCCTCTTTGAACAGAAGTTTAATATAGTTGGCTGGGCAATGGTTCTCTTCATTTTTTGGTGCTACCCGTGCTGTCCATTCAAACAGAGCTCCACTCGTGTTGTTTTGGTGAAAGTGCGACGCGCATTTGTTGGGCGTTACCAATCAGTTCAATGGAAGGGGGGTACTTATTTTACTAATTTATTATGACAAACTCATATTCGATTAGAAACAAAATTATTGTTACAAAATAAATGAATTATACATATGTTAGTATAGATCTACTGTGATTTTCATGTTGAAATATTGGGGGGGTTGTAACTAATGGATTTGAATATTGGGGGGGTTACCTCCCCCCCCCCAGCATACTACACCCCTGGCTAGATAGATAGACAGATAGATAGATAGATAGATAGATAGATAGATAGGAACACTTCAGCGCTCTGAAAGCGCGTTCTCTCTCTGCTGTTCCTGAAATTACCGTATTTATAGTAATAGGCGCGCACACTTTTTTTTTAGCGGCTGGCTTGACCGTGAATTTTCAAACCGCGGCTGGCTTGACTGCAGTGCCTCACAGCTATGACGTGAAAATCGGCCCGAAGCCCGGCCCGTGGGCCGTAAATAAGTCGGGGCCCGTCGGGCTCGGGCAGAAATGCAGGGCTCTAATTTCGGGGGTTTACATAGGCTATTGTCCAGTTTCATATTTGCTCAGTGACAGTCATTACATTCGGGGCTTGACTCAAAACATTCGGGGCTGAAGCCCTGGCAAAATCGGCTGGCGCCGCCCCTGCTCAGGACAGTACTAAATAAAAAAATAACATACATTTTGTATGATCCCTCTTATTTTGTTGAAATTCTTCATGGTCTTACCTTAGTGCTGATCTCTGAACAGAATGATTATGTGATGATTCACTCTCAGTGTCTGACCGGCTCCAGATGTGTTTGACCAAAACTAATATAGATGTGACTGACTCCACCTGTTCTTTACATCACAACCTTCAGCATCAATAACTTCACTTGACAAATATCCTGCAACATCATCAACGTGTGTCATGTCATTTCTCAGTTTAACAACACAAAACATGGCAATATGACCATTCCTAAACACACAGAAATGCAAAAAGAATGTGGGACATTTATTAAGAACATGTTTTTCTTTTAGTATTTATTGTATAAATAAATGATACAAACTGATGCAATACAGTCACCTCAGCAGAAACATGAAGCAGCAACATCATTACAGACAAATGTGGAACAAACCAGTTATTGCAGGTTTACATTTGTCAAAATGTTAAATTATTATTTGCCATGTTAATTTGCTGATGACTTTTTGTACCTGAAAAACAAACAAAAAAAGGATTAATTTTCTTGTCCCCTCTAACTCGAGGGTCAAAGTCACCCATGTTTACAGTCATAGGTCAAACAACATCTCCAGGATGTCTTGAGCATCCCATCATATTACTTAAAGGGTTAGTTCACCCAAAAATGAAATTTCTGTCATTAATTACTCACCCTCATGCCGTTCCACACCCGTAAGACCTTCATTAATCTTCAGAACACAAATTAGGATATTTTAGTTGAAATCCGATGGCTCAGTGAGGTCTGCATAGCCAGCAATGACATTTCCTCTCTCAAGATCCATTAATGTACTAAAAACATATTTAAATCAGTTCATGTGAGTACAGTGGTTCAATATTAATATTATAAAGCCATGAGAATATTTTTGGTGCGCCAAAAAAACAAAATAATGACTTATATAGTGATGGCCGATTTCAAAACACTGCTTCAGGAAGCTTCGGGGCGTTGATTCTTCTGTGACGAATCATGATTCAGAGCATAAACGAATCAGTGTATCGAATCTGCTGTTCGGAGCGCCAAAGTCACGTGATTTCAGCCGTTGGCAGTTAGACACGCGATCTGAATCATGATTCGACACAAAAGATTCATAACGCTCTGAAGCTTCCTGAAGCAGTGTTTTGAAATCGACCATCACTAAATAAGTCGTTATTTTGTTTTTTTTGTTTTCTCGTGGCTTTATAATATTAATATTGAACCACTGTACTCACATGAACTGATTTAAATATGTTTTTAGTACATTAATGGATCTTGAGAGAGGAAATGTCCATTGCTCCTTATGGACCCTAGTGAAAAAAAAGTATTCTTTATTGTATTTTAAATATATTCCCTTTTTCTATAGTACACTGCAAATATACTAACAAAAAATGTACTATCATTAAATATATAAAAAGTATATTAGTATCATATTTTCACAATGCAACTTTTAACACACTTTAAAATAATTGTACTTTAGTATATTTTCTAAAAAATATATTTTAGAAAAATATACTTGAAGTGTAAGTTCAGTTTATTTTTTAAAAGTGTATTTATTTGCACTTTATAAAAATATATTTGAGGTATATTTTAACAGTGTGCTGGAAATGATCATTGTAACAATGCACTGAAAGTATATTTAAAAAATACATTATTTAATATCCTGAAGTTGTAGTGTATCTAATGTTAAATTTGAGTATATTTTTTAAGTTTACTTCTTCATCCTTGGAATTCATTATATTACTTGTGCTATTTATTTCAGTATGAATGCATTACAAGCCCATTTAGTATGCAGTGTAGCCTATAATTTCCAAATATGTGTAAATGTTTATTAAGTTTACACTGGCAGAATCATTTTACAATCGTACACACCAGGGGCGATTCTAGGGTCAGAGCTTTAGGGGTGCTGAGCACCCAATGAGCCCCACTGCCACCACCCACCCTCTTTTCACACAAAAACAAAAAATATGTATATTGAAAAATAACTTTATCATTTTAACATTGATTCAACTAACAACAAAATCCAGATTTTTAGATTTTTTTTTTTTTAGCCTAGTTATTAATTGAATAACGAGACACAAATTCAATCGTGTTTGGTCCCATTTATTTTTGATCACAGTGCATACACACAAAACTTTTAGTCCAAAAGTGCGCACATTTGGAGAAATGCACATTTACCTCAGATTTCATTAGATAGAATAAGCCGGGTTTTAATTCCCGAGGTCAGAAAATGTAGTATGCTAGGGGGGTTCGGGGGCATGCTCCCCCGAGAAAATTTAGATTTCCCTGGTGTACATATGTGCATTTTAAGACGTTTTAAGGCCAACAAATTGGATAACAATAGCTTTAAAACCATGTCAACAAATACATGCCTGCACAGTTTTGAGGCAGCTTTAATCGCATGTTTGGTAATTTCATGACTTAACTTACAACAGAACAACGACGGTCATTGCAGTTTCTTTTGCGCTTTATTTAAGCTATAATAAAGTAATTATGCAGCACGCGCCGGCGCATTTGCGCATGCAATTCTTGAGTGCGCGCCGCAAGCACAGTATAACGGCTGATTGGACAGTCGTGTTCATTTTTCTGAGTTTTACCGACATAGCCTGACAACATCTCATCTGACCGCAATTCACTGTTGTTCAACTGAAGCTCCCTCGTCGTCACCTGCACCTTTTCCGTGCTCGTTTGACTTGCGCCTGGCACTGAGGCGAGGTCGGAACGCGCGTCTGAAAAGTGTCCCGTTTGTTGTGGTCGTAAAGAGACAGATCTATATAAACGCAGCGTTTTACTTGGCGATGTTTTAAAAAAAGATTTATATTTTTGGTATTTTATATGCTCTGACAAGAGCTGCTCTGTTGGTGGTTTGAGGAGTAGCATCACCCAGGGGGGATATTTTTTTTTATACTGACTCCAGTAGGCTACTCACCGATATGGTTTCGGAATCGTAACAATTCTAGGTAAAAGGAAAGAAGTGTGAGACACAGCTTTGGAGCAACTTAGTTGATTCACAACACTACATAACGGGTTCTCACTCTGCGTGTTTCGCGCTGGATGACGGTTGTGCTGAGCGGTGCAGGTACAGAGGAGAAGTAGAAGAAAAGAGGATGACATCATTTGCTAAGGGGGATGTTTTCATTTTCATCCTTAACATACATTTTAAACCACAAACTACAGAGTATGTTTTGGACATTATTTAACCTTGTAAAAGACGAACAAAAATTTTAGAATAACATTTCTTACTCCAAGTTTTAGGGGTGCTGAGCTCCTTTTTAGGGGTGCTGAAGCACCCCTAAAAAGGGGCTAGCCTCGCCCATGGTACACACAAATCTATATTAAACAACACACCAGCAGCACAAGTAATGCGAAAAAAATATGTCGAGTGGTTAAACTTATCGGAATTCAAATGTCTCTTCAACTTGGTCTGTGACCAATCAGATTTTGTTGCTCACTGCCTTCAGCCAATCAGAGCTGCTGACGTCACGGTCGTCGTCTGAATCTCCTCGCTCAGTCAGTCAGGTGAAGTATAATGTCGCAATGTGTAATTTATTTAATAAAACACTGAAAGCGCAATACATCGATCAATCTTGGGGATTCTGACCAGTTCAATCAAGTGACATCACAGACTGACCGTGATGGCGACGACAACCGGCTAATCTAATGGCCTACACGATCCTGAAAGAACCGGAGAAAAGTGCTGCTATTGGGAGGTGAGTTGTAGTCTACCAGTTAACAAACTTTATTTTATTTTCGTTAACAAACGGAGAGCGATATTTCGGCTTGATATCTCCTTTTTGAGTTTTTGTGTGGTGGTTTATGGCACGTTTGTATGCAGCACCAAAACATTCATATGATTGGTCATATCGGCCCGTATTCTGTACGATATTAATTCATAAAGTGTTTTATGCTTGACTATGTACCGAAAACAATATCGACATGCCATTCTGATACAGTTCCCTGCTGCTAATCCTCATTTACTGTTCAAAAATAGTATTGGTTCAATGTAGGATTTAGACAGACTATTGAAAACGTGAATAAAGAGTTGAACATGCTGTCTTATATCTTTGGTATATTCTGTCAACAGATGCTGTTCTTCACGAGTCTCTGCGGTCATCATTGTGCCATCAGACACAATGAGAAGCTCATCAGAAAATGGAATATAATGTGTAATTTGTATTTGTGTATAGAGGGTTAGGGTTCTTTAATGAAAAACATGGTAAGTTTTGCTGAATCTAAGTTTAAATAAAAACTATTGGATTTGTCATTGAAATATGTCTCTTCATTAGTGATGTTGTTACATTTTATTTGTTTTAATGGCCTTGAAAACAAATTCATTCAACTTTGGGAAAATGTGTTAAACTGTATTTAAATAGTAGCACAACTGTATTGTGTGAGATTATGTAATTCAAAGTACAGTAATCAACATTTGAAGTGGATCAAAAAAGTTAGGACAACTTTGATTAAAGGTTTTGATCCGCTTCAAATGTTGACTATATTATACAAAGTATAAGTAATAACAAAGTGTATTGTTATTGACTGCAAAGTGTGTAATGTTTAATATTTGGAATAAGCCAAAGGTACTGAGCATACAGTACTATTACCTGTAA
The DNA here is from genome assembly GCF_018812025.1 of Megalobrama amblycephala. Taxonomy (NCBI): domain Eukaryota; kingdom Metazoa; phylum Chordata; class Actinopteri; order Cypriniformes; family Xenocyprididae; genus Megalobrama; species Megalobrama amblycephala. Next base: position 2,354,386 of record NC_063055.1, on the reverse strand, counting down.
AATAATATATTCATTGTATATTGCTTGTGTTTTCTGAAGACACTCGTAATTATTTTGTAATGTACTTAAATCACAAATAAAGTGTACTTATAACACAAAGTGTACTCATAACAGAAATAAAGTATACTTATAACACAAATAAAAGTATACTTATAACAGAAATAAAGTATACTTATAATACAACGTATATTATAACAAAAAATTATACTTTTAACACAAATAAAGTATACTTATAACACAAATTAAGTACACTTTAATATCACTAATCAAGCATGTAATTAGTCCCTACACAGACATATACTTAAAGTGTACTAAGTATACTTGAAGTTGTTCCAATTTAGTACACATAAGTATACTAAATATACTTAAAGTTGTATTTTAATACTACTTAATTTCAACTTAAATATACTTAGTACAAAATTAGTTGTTTCAAAATAGCACACTTTAAATGAACTAATCATTAACACACTTGAAATATACTAATAATTAGTCTTGCTGCAAGTATACTTAGTATACTTTTTTTTCACTAGGGAAGAAATAAGAACATATTAACAGTATGGTAAATGTTAAACACTGAAACATTGTCAAAAAATGTAAGATTATTGTCATTAAGCAGACCGGATCATCAATGGTTGTTTCACAGAAAGCTAGAGCTGCTCTTCATCTCATCCACTGTTCATGAATTTAACATGATTTCTTCTGGTATGAATTATAGGGTAACACTTTACTTGAAGGGGTGTGCATAAGACTGACATGACACCTTCATAATCTTGACATGACACGTGTCATGAATATGAAGGAGGTTTTATGAATGTTTATGACAACTGTCATTAAATGTCATTCGCTCAATTATGTCATTTTTAATGCAAAGATGACATTGTTTGAGATGTCTTTGTTACGACAACTTGACATAAACCAACACATCATAACCTGTCAATGTCTTTGTCATGACAACTTGACATTAGCAAAACATCATAACCTGTCATAAACATGACATAGCCGATTAATTATCAAACTTAAAAAAAACTACATAGCTTTATGGGTTAACATTACATTACATTATTTTGGTAACATTTCAGTATAGGGAACACATATATAAACGATTAACTATGACTTTTCCCTCAATAAACTCTTAATTTACTGCTTATTATAGTTAATTGTTAGGTTTAGGTATTGGGTAGGATTAAGAATGTAGAATAAGATCATGCAGAATAAGGCATTAATATGTGCTTTATAAGTACTAATAAATAGCCAATATTTTAGCCATATGAATGCTAATAGTAATAAGCAACTAAAAGACCCTAAAATAAAGTGTTACCATTATTTTATAACAGTGTCATCTTTTTTACGAAATGTGAAATTGTCTATTATCTGACCTTCTGTTGGAGGAAACTTAAAAAAAAAAAAAAAAAAAACATGAAATGAAAAATAGTCATGACGCTGTTATAAAATTATTTGTCAGAGTATTGTCACTTAATGACATTTTAATGACAAGTTCAATTTGTACCACTGTACTTGAGCTCAAGATACATATTCATGACACTATTATAATGGCCTCATGACAGCCAATGTCAAAACCAACGACATGACAGTTTAATGCAATGTTAACCCATGAAGCTAAATAATGTCAAGTTGTCATGACAAAGACACTGACAGGTTATGATGTATTGGTTTATGTCAAGTTGTCATAACTCGGACATCTCAAACAATGTCATCTTTGCATTAAAAATGACATAACTGAGCGAATGACACTTAATGACAGCTGTCATAAACATTCATAAAACCTCCTTCATATTCATGACATGTGTCATGTCATGATTATGAAGGTGTCATGTCAGTCTTATGCACACCCCTTCAAGTAAAGTGTTACCGTTATTTTTTATGTTTACTTTATAATAATCAGTAAAGATTTCACAGTAAAAAGACACTGAGGTGTCTAATAATTGATCTCTGATGAGTTTTATACATTTGTAGATGTTTTAATGAGGTATTTGTATAATTAAAATGAATACTAATAGTCTCTGTTTAGCTGATCATCCATAGAACAAACAAAACAAGCCCTGAAAATTGATAAAAGAATACATATTATACAGACACTTAATATTGAATTAGATAATCAGATGATTAGTTAATTGCATCTGATAGTCCTATACTTTCAATAAAACATTTGCAATGGGTTTGTAAAAGCTGTTTTCAAAGCTTCGAACCGATTGCTTCGCAAAAATGATTCACTGTTTTGAAGCGTTTGAAACGCCACACGCTGGTGACCCCTGCTGGCCAAAACAGTGTAAATGCAACAAAAACTCATGCCAAATTTATTGAAACTATAGGACTATCGTATGAAATTAACTAATCATCTAATTATCTAATTAAATATTAAGTTTCTGTATAATATGTATTTTTTTTTAAATCAATTTTCAGGGCTTTTTTTTTTTTGTTCTATGGATGATCAGCTAAACAGAGACCATTAACTACTATTATGCCTTTTAATTATACAAATACCTCATTAATACATCTACAAATGCATAAAACTCATCAGAGATCAGGTAATAGACAGTTATGATAATAATTAATGATAATAATCTTACATTGGTTTACAATGTTTCAATGTTTAACACGTACATTACCATATACTGTTAATATTTTCTTATTTCTTGTGCTTCACTTTTTAACTGTCTTTGTGCAATATTGTCTTGGGCAACTTTTTTGTTATGTTATCTGCACATCATGGACACACCTAGACAAAAGAAGAAATAGTTCTTGGACATGAAGAAAATTCATCTTTTTGTACCTGCATCAGCAAATTATTTGTAGAAATTTTAAGCAAACAAGTTTAAGATTGCTTGTTACTTGTTTATATACTCATTCATTTAATAATTTACTTAATTTTATCATCACAGGAAATGACTCGGAACATGTGTGAATCATTGTCCATTGCAATTGCGAGCAACTGATAAAGAAAAATGCCATGTCCCAGCAGACACCTTAATGTTGAAAAGACTTCAAACTGACATCAAACATTGATCAAAAAACAGGACAAAAACTTGACGTCCATTTGATGTCCACACACTGATGTTCTTTCAACCACCAAAATAACAACACAAAAGCAATGAAAGAAGTTTTATTCAGCAAATCTGAAATCAATAATACAAATGTCAATAATCGGTTTCAGTTTGAATTGGAAGTTTGCGTTCTTCATCAGCTAATTTACATAGTGCTGTTCCACAGGGTTATACTTGGGCCTATTTTATTTTCATTGCACATGTGCCCTTCAGGCTCATTTTTTCACAAATACAATATTATGTATCATCTGTACGCAGATGACAGTTATATATTCCAATAGATCCGAAAGGCTCCCAATCTTGTGATGCACTTGTACTTGCTTAGGCGAGATTAAGGTTTTGTTGGCGAGCAATTTTCTTCATCTTAATATTAATAAGACTGAGTGTGTTGTCTTTGGACCCTCTTCTGTCTCTAAGGATAATATAAGTAGGTTGGCCTCTATGTTGATAATTTGGGTGTTTTTATGGATTTGGTTTTAGATAAACAGGTTTCTAGTGTTGTTAGGGCTGGTTTTTATCAACTTAGATTTATTTCTAAACTGAAACCTGTTCTCTCCTTTAAGGACCTGGAGACTGTTATTCATGCATTTGGATCATCACGCATTGACTACTTTTATTCTTTATAGGCATCACACAGGGTCAATTATCCCACTTCAATTAATGCTGCAGCCAGACTTTTGACTCGTACAAAGAAGAGAGAAAGAATTAAGACAGTTCTGGTTTCTTTACACTGGTTGCCTGTAAAATTCAGAATTGAGTTTAAGGTTTAGTTGATGGTTTTTAAAGTGTTGCATGGTATTGCCCCAAAATATATTATTGACCTTTTAATACCTTATCAAAATAAGAGAATTATGAGATCTTCTAGTCAGATGATTCTTCATGTTCCTAAAACTAGATTAAAATAAAAGGGTGATCGGACCTTCTCTGTGGCAGCTCTACGCTGATGGAACAAATGCACATTAAATCTTCTCCATCTGTGGATGCTTTTAAGTCTAGTTTGAAGTCGGAAGGCGAAGGCGAGCCAGAGATATCACGAAAAATTTGCAAATTTTGTGTGAAAATTATGAAGAAGAAATATACTTAATCGCTCCAAACTGTAGTGGAGCTGACAGATTATTTCTGACATAAAATACAGCATATAATTTGTAAATATGTAGTACAAAACACAATAATCAACACACAAACAGCAAACACAACATTCTGACATCTCACAGTGTAAAATCCTTACTGCAGTGGGAATAAAAGAATGACTGTGCCGATTGATTTCAAGTAGGGATACTATAATTCATACCAGAAGAAATCATGTTAAATTCATGAACAGTGGATGAGATGAAGAGCAGCTCTAGCTTTCTGTGAAACAACCATTGATGATCCGGTCTGCTTAATGACAATAATCTTACATTGGTTGACAATGTTTCAGTGTTTAACATTTACCATACTGTTAATATTTTCTTCACTTTTTAACTGTCTTTGTGCAATATTGTCTTGGGCAACTTTTTTCTGTTATGTTATCTGAACATCATGGACACACCTAGACAAAAGAAGAAATAGTTCTTGGACACACAACAGAAGTTGAACACACACATTTCTTACTTGTTATTATTTCTTGAAATGCCATATATGGTAAGGTTTATTTGTCAAGTGAAGTTATTGATGCTGAAGGTTGTGATGTAAAGAACAGGTGGAGTCAGTCACATCTATATTAGTTTTGGTCAAACACATCTGGAGCATCAGAGTCGGTCAGACACTGAGAGTGAATCATCACATAATCATTCTGTTCAGAGATCAGCACTAAGGTAAGACAATGAAGAATATTAACATAATAAGAGAGATCATACAAAATGCATGTTATTTTTTATTTAGTACTGTCCTGAGTAAGATATTTAAGATAAAATATGTTTACATATAATTCACAAGACAAAAAAATTGCTGAATTTATTAAAATAACCCCATTCAAAAGTTTGTGAACCATTGAATCTCAACACTGTGTGTGGTTACCTGATGATCCACGACTGTTTGTGTGTTTTGTGATGGTTGTTCATGAGTCTCTTGTTTGTCCTGAGCAGTTAAACTGAGCTTTGTTCTTCAGAAAAATCCTCCAGATCCTGCAGATTCTTCAGTTTTCAAGCATCTTCTGCATATTTGAACCCTTTCCAGCAGTGGCTGAATGATTTTGAGATCCGTCTTTTCACACTGAGGACAACTGAGGGACTCAAACTCAACTATTAAAAAAGGTTCAAACATTCACTGATGCTCCATCGGAAACACGATGAGATAAGAGTCGGGGGGTGAAAATTTTTGAACTTATTTTGTTTAAATATCGTTGTTTTTCAATTAGTAATGCCCTTCGGAACCAACAGAAGATACTTGCATGTTTCCCGGCATAAAAATTAAGTACAATTTATCTTGATATTTGAATTCAAAAGTTTTCACCCCCCGACTCTTAACTCATCGTGTTTCCGATGGAGCATCAGTGAATGTTTGAACCTTTTTTAATAGTTGAGTTTGAGTCTCTCAGTTGTCCTCAGTGTGAAAAGACGGATCTCAAAATCATTCAGTCACTGCTGGAAAGGGTTCAAATATGCAGAAGATGCTGGAAAACTGAAGAATCTGCAGGATATGGAGGATTTTTCTGAAGAACAGAGCTCAGTTTAACTGCTCAGGACAAACAAGAGACTCATGAACAACCATCACAAAACACAAAAACAGTTGTGGATCATCAGGTAACCACACACAGTGTTGAGATTCAAGGGTTCACAAACTTTTGAACAGGGTTATTTAAAAAAATTCAGCTATTTTTTTTTCTTTGTCTTGTGAATTATATGTAAACATCTTTTATTTAAAATATCTTACTCAGGACAGTACTAAACAAAAAATAACATGCATTTTGTATGATTTCTCCTATTTTATTAAAATTATTCACATTTTCACAGATTCTGCAAGTGTTTCACATACTTTTGCTTGCAACTGAATATATACACACATACAATGCCACTTAAAAGTTTGGGATCGGTACGATTTTTAATGTTTTTGAAAGAAGTCTCTTCTGGTCACCAAGGCTGCATTTATTTGATTAAACATACAAAAAATACAGTAAAATTTTGAAATATTATAACAATTTAAAATAACTGTTGTCTATTTGAATATATTTTAAAATGTAATTTATTCCAGTAATCAAAGCTGAATTTTCAGCATCATTACTCCTTCAAAAATCATTCTAATATGATGATTTGCTGTTCAAGAAACATTTATGATAATTATCAATGTTGAAAACTAATTTTTTTCAGGATTCTCTGATGAATAGAAAGTTAAAAAGAACAGCATTTATTTGAAATAGAATCTTTTGTAACATTAAAAATGTCTTAACTGTCACCTTTTTATTACTTTAATGCCTCTTTGCTGAATAAAAGTATTAATTTCTTTACAAATAGTAATAATAATAAAATAATTCTTACTGAACCCAAACCTCTGAATGGTAGTTTATAATGTTACATATTCTTTCAGATAAATGCTGTCCTTTTGAACTTTCTATTCATCAAAGTATCCTGAAAAAAATGTACACAACTGTTTTCAACATTGATAATAATCATAAATGTTTCTTGAGCATCAAATCATCATATTAGAATGATTTCTGAAGGATCATGTGACACTGAAGACTGGAGTAATGATGCTGAAAATTCAGCTTTGATCACAGAAATAAATTACAGTTTAAAGTATATTAGGCTACAACAATAAACATTTATTTTAAATTGTAATAATATTTCACAATATTACTGTTTTTACTGGATTTCTGATCAAATAAATGCAGCTTTGGTGAGCAGAAGAGACTCAAAGTTTTGTTAATAACTCTAATTAATAACAGTGTTTTTTGTTGTTGTTGTTGTTGTTGTTGGTAATAAAGTATGATTGCATCTGGTTATGAGCCAACAATTTAGTAAACAGATTCAGGACAGTCAATGCTAAATAATCCCTGGATCTGTGTTGAGTGTCTTCACTCCATATAATGTTTTTCATTACAGATCGGCAGCATGCGTTCCACAGCTGTTTTTTTGATACTGACCGTTCTATTTAGGTAAGTAAGTAGTTTTTTGTTTGTTTTTTATACATGTTATATATATATATATATATATATGTATATATATATATATATATATATATATATATATATATATATATATATATTTCTTAGTCTCATCATACAACGAGCGTTTTCATTCTGTTTAATGTTGTGTACTGATACCTGGTACTAGCTGTGCTGTTAAAGAAAAATGATTTTCTTGTTCTTCCGGTCACATACTGTTGTAGGATTAGTGTTCTCGCTCGGCTTCAGTACTGTTGTGTCAGTGTGGAACAACTTAGCCTGACAGGGACGGTGTGCAGGGACACTTTACACCAGGATGATGGACATGACTGCTGTCCGTCCTGCTTAGGCTTGGAACATCTGAAGCAGGGTCTCACTGAAGACGCCTGCAGAGTTTACCCAGATTAAGTCCCTAATTCTGAGGGAGGCTTGAGCACACCCAGGTGAAAAAAAGTGCAGTAAAATACACTTTATTTTAGTACACTTAGTACACTTCCATACTTAAAGTGCTCTATTTTTGTGCACTTATTTTGTACTTAATATACTAAAAGCACTTCTTTAGTACTACTTAAGATAATCTTATGAACATCTAAGTGTGCTCAACTGTGCTATTTTGAGACAGCATGAAAAATGAAAACCACGTGTACACTGTAAAAAATGACCGTGATTTTAACAGTAAAAGACTGTAAAAATGCTGCGGTGAAAAACTGTCAATTGGTTTACAGAAAGTTTACGTACTATATACGGTGAATAACTGTAATAGATCTAATGGTACATTTAATGTAATTTTACGGTAAAATACCATTAAATTCACAGTTTTTGGAAGTGAAAAATAACAATTCATTGTAAAATTTTCAGTGAAAAACCGTAAATTGACATTCCCACATTTCCCTGCGTGACACTTCACATTTGATATATTTTCGTGGAAATAACTCTCTTTCTTCTTAGTTTTTCTCATTTTTTTCTAATCAGTTATGTACATTAGGGTTTTATGTTACATATAATGTTGTTAAATTAATATTTATTGCATTTTTAAAATTTCATGCATGTTACCATGATGGTGTTTAGTGTGTGTGTGAATGACACTGTGTGAACCTTCTATATGTTAGTGTTGTCCTTCTCGGCTTGTGGAAAATCTGCTTGTGATGAACTTTGATTCAATATGTGACTCTTATCACCACTGTGATTGGTGGTTGTCAGTGTATTATAAAGGTACAAAACAGATATTAGTACTTCATTAGGTTGGTAAATTAACATTATATCAGTTAATGAAATATGTTATTTTACCGTAAATTTAACAGATTTTTTTTTACGTTGCTACTGTATTTTTTACGGTAAAGTTCTGGCAACCACAGTTGCCGTTTTTTTTCCGTAAATTTTACTGGGATTTTTTTTTACAGTGTAGTACACTTGAACCCATCTTCCGTACTCATCAGACATAGGAAATACACTTAAGAGTTATTTAAAATATAAGAATAATATATACAAAATGTATTCATAATGTTGTAGGCAATAAATTATAAATACATTTTGTATATATTCATTGTATATTAATCTTATGTTTTAAATATATCATAAGTCTATTTTCTATGTCTGATAAGTATATTTAAAAGATGATAGATGTGTACTACAACTGGTAACTAAATACATTTTTTAAATACAGAGATAGTATATTAAAAGTTTAGTTCAAGTTTAGTTTAGTTCAAATTCATCGTGTCTCAAAATAGTACAGTTGAGTACACTTAGATGTTCATAAGATTATCTTAAGTAGTACTAAAGAAGTGCTTTTAGTATATTATGTAGAAAATTAGTGCACGAAAATAGAGCACTTTAAGCACATTATGAAAGTGTACTGAAGTAAAGTGTATTTTACTGCACTAAATATATTTAAATTGTGCTTTCTGGACACTTAATATATTAAAATTATACTATACATAAGTGCCTATTAAATGTATTATTTTGAAACAACTTGAAGTATAAAAAGCGTATTTCAAGATGTACTTAAGTTAATTTTTAAGCTATTTGAGCTATTTGCAATATATTAAATACATTGAAATTGTGTTAAAATGGACCCATTTTAAGTACATTTAGTGCAATTTAAATGTATTTCTTTAAATACATTTAAAATGTACTTTTAATACTTCTGTCGTACATAAAGCACATTAAAACAATACTTCAAATATACCTCGTTCAGCTCCACAGCACTCGCTCCTGCTCTGCTTCATACTGCAGTAACGTTAATAATCGCATCCATGAATACTTCAAATGATTTTAAAGGTGCAGTATGTAATATTTTCTGTCCGCTAGAGGTCACTCTTTGTGAATCTCCCCCACATTTTTGAATGGGTTTTGTTTCACAATCCTCCCCAGGGTGCGGTTATCCCTATTGCTTGTACACATTTTTTCTACCACATCTTTTCCTTCCCTTCGCCTCTCTATTAATGTGCTCTGTGAACAGCCAGCCTCTTTTGCAATGACCTTTTGTGTCTTGCCCTCCTTGTGCAAGGTGTCAATGGTCGTCTTTTGGACAACTGTCAAGTCAGCAGTCTTCCCCATGATTGTGTAGCCTACAGAACTAGACTGAGAGACCATTTAAAGGCCTTTGCAGGTGTTTTGAGTTAATTAGCTGATTAGAGTGAGGCTCCAGGTGACTTCAATATTGAACCTTTTCACAATATTCTAATTTTCTGAGATACTGAATTTGGGATTTTCCTTAGTTGTCAGTTATAATCATCAAAATTAAAAGAAATAAACATTTGAAATATATCAGTCTGTGTGTAATGAATGAATATAATATACAAGTTTCACTTTTTGAATGGAATTAGTGAAATAAATCAACTTTTTGATGATATTCTAATTATATGACCAGCACCTGTATTGGTATTATCCTTCTTGGCTTGTGGAAAAGCTGCTTGTGATGAACTTTGATTCATCATGTGACTCTCATCACCACTGTGATTGGTGGTTGTCAGTGTGTTACAAAGGTACAAAACATATATTAGTACTTCATTAGGTTGGTAAATTAACATTATATCACTTAATGAAATACGTTTTTTTACCGTAAATTTAACATTTTTTTTTTTTTTTACGTTGATACTGTATTTTTTACTGTAAAATTCTGGCAACCACAGGTGCTGTTTTTTTTTACCGTAAATTTTACAGGGATTTTCTTTTTTACAGTGTATGTACATATAAATGTGTGTGTGTTTTAGGGTTGAAACTGGACGATATGATGATATATAACATTGATATAAGTGATCACCCAGATATAGACCTACCTATATTGTATTTATATAAAGCGTTCACAGGCAAATTTGCTTTATGTATTTCCCTGGTGTCAAAATCAGGATATAAATGTCAGGAAACATGATTCCTGGTTGCATTTCAATACCCATGGATCACTGGATCTTTGGTAAGTTGTAAGGAACACTATCGACTACCTTTAGTTTAAACAGGTAATCGCTTGTTTTACTGGCGTTGTCACAGTTCCCCCTATTAAATCCAGACATTCATCAGGCTCTTTTGCCACTCAGTCCGACTAAGGGAGCGTGTTCCGGCGGGAAAGTGACGTCAGTGAATACCCTCTATACTGAGCTATTGAATTTGCACTTCCCTGAGCTAGTTAAATGGCTCCATGCTTCTCACAGGATCATCAGGCAGGGCTGACTCTGATTACGATCCATCCGCTCACGCTGCTTTTTTTCCTCGCCTTCTTACCAGTCAGTCGTGCTGTTTCATTCTGGCTTTGGGAGCACATGAAGGCCAATTTTTCTAATAGCTCCATTCTACTCTAACAACATTTAGATTAATTCAAGCACTTTCAAAGACCTATGTTTGTTTTCTCACATTTTCCAGGCCTTGAATCCATGTGTCTGAAATTCAAGTACTTGAAGTGTGGGAACCCTCACTTATATTCCAAACAAATGAAAAAATCTTACCAACCCCAAACTTTTGTTAATACTACTCCACACTTCCAACTTGTGGTGTTAAAGTTTGGTTTCATCTGATAATAGTGTCTTGGACCAACAATTCCTGCTCATAAATGGCAGCAGCTGATCTTCATGATGAAGAGTTGTTGGACCATCACAAAAAACTGTCAGTGCGGGATATATTGCTCTCTGAAGGGCACTTTGGAGTGAAAACAATCTTGGCAGCCATATTGAAGTGTCGTTCCAAACCGAAGTGCTCAAAACTGGACACTTCAAAGGGCCCTTCAGAATGAAGGATTTCGAAGGGTACAACTGATGGACACTTCGGGCCCCCATGATCCTTTGCACAGGGAAGTTGTTTGACGTCACAGAATGGGTACAGGAGGCTCGGAGTTCGATTTTACCTATAAATGCATGTATAGTAATTTTCTATATTACTGCAATATTTATACAAGTTAGATTTGGTACATCATTATGGTCAAAACAACATTGTACTTCAACAAAAATACTTTACGGCTCCCTTTATCAGTCCATTCAAATGTTTCAGATACAAAGACACAATATATTTAATGTAAAAGACCGGTAGTCGCTTATAATGTTACTACAGTAAATGAATGCGTATTAATACAAAGAGTAAACCAGGGGAAAAAGAAGGCTCCTCCTTGATTGTCTCGTTAAGATGACGCAGAAGTGCGTTCCAAAAAGTTTTTTTAACCCCTACACCCTTCATCCCTTCGAAGCTCTCACTCCGGAGGGTAAACCCTTTGAAGGGATTAGGGCATAGGGATGAGCCCTTGCAGGGTGTGTTAATCTCCCAATTGTGCTTTCACCCTTGCTCATTAAAACAGAATCTATGTTTACCTGCAGATCAGCCTGGCTGTGGCCAAAGATTGAGGTCCAAATTTCAGAGATAAGTGATGATATGAAGCGTGATGCTCTTCACTCCGCTGTTCTGGCTCTGAATATGTACTCAAGATCAAGTTCAATTGCTGAATACATCAAGAAGGTTGGTTCTTGAGTTTTACTGAGAGACTGGAATGTCTTAGTGAAATGCAGTTCATTCAGTATTGTGAATTATTTTTATTTTATTTTATTTATTTTTTTTCAGGAGCTTTATGGTGGAGAATGAGTGTTTTGTTGATGTGAGTTTGAGGAACATTAATACTGTGTCTTTTCTTACAGGAAATGGATAGAAAGTATGGGGGCAACTGGCAATGCATTATATGGTGCTACGGTTACTACATTACCTACCAATCGAACCATTATATGAAGTTCACTGTTGGGGACAAAAAAATTGTGCTCTTCAGATCGCCCTGAGGTTCAGCAACAGTTCAAACACAATTTATTTGATCCAAAACTTATAAAATATCCCCCATCAGATTGTGGTTCATGTGTTACTATCTTTTTGCTGTGAAATCTTTACTGATTTTTATAAAGTAAACATAAGAAAAACTTTTATATTGTTAGTCATATTTCAAGATGAAGAGTTAGTTTATTTTTTGACATCTTAGTTTATATTTGGCCCAACATAAAATTTGTAAATACATAGTACAAAAAACACACAATAAACAATAGACAAACAGCAAACACAACATTCTGACATCTCACAAGAATAAAATCCTTACTGCAGTGGGAATAAAAGAATGCCTGTGCCGATTGATTTCCAGTAGGGATACTATAATTCATACCAGAAGAAATTATTTTAAATTCATGAACAGTGGATGAGATGAAGAGCAGCTCTAGCGTTCTGTAAAACAACCATCTTCACTCATACATTTCTTACTTGTTATTATTTTTCTTGAAATGCCATATATGGTCAGGTTTGATTCTTAAGTAGTTTGATTGGACGCTCAAGACAAGATGTTGTTTGACCTAAGCCTATAAACATGACTGTTCTTCTGAATAAATGTGAGAATGCTTTCTATCACACTTGCTCTGTGTCTGCCTGATGACTGAGACTACAAATAATCTACCTGAGATTGAGATTTATTGAGATTTATACCAACAGCAAATAGAAAAGCAAAGTACAGATTCAATAGAAGAAGATTAGTGAAATGTCTACAGAGCTTTGATAATAAACTAAGCATTTAAATATCATCTTACTACATTATTGGCAGATATTGATATTTATATGCATTTTATGTAAGTATCTGCTATACTGTTATAAAGATCTCACTGATTTACATTACAAACATCAGAAATTCATCTTACTTTTTGTCCATATAAATATCAGCATCTGCACCAAATTTCATAATTTTGCTGTTTGTTTCTCTGAATAAAATTGAGCAGTTTTTTTAAACTCTTTGAGTATGAGCTCAGTATATCATAGTGCTCATATAATAATTGAGAATAATTAAAGGTTCAATAAAGGTTAGATATATCAGGCTTTACAGGGTTAAATGTCATCACGTTAGCATTAGTTTCACAGACTTTTTTTGCAGTTTCATTTGTCTGCTGCGAATAACTTTTCACTTCAGGTTTTTTATATTACAAAAATAAATAATTTTAAACCTTGGTTAAGAATAAACATCTAAAGGATCACATTTCAATATTTCTCCCGCCATTCTTCCGGAGAATTCCTTCTCTGTTGCTATGGAGACCAGTGACAAATGAAATAAACAGAGCTTTAAGTTTTTCAGGTGGTTTAACAGTTTTCAAGAAAGAAATACTACAGAAAGCAACCAGTATGATTACATAGTGATCAGATATAAAATAGATATTCGTCATTGTAAATATTAAATACAGATTATTCTTACATTTAAAGTTACAAAAGTTATTCAGTCAAGATCAGAGAGTGATTTTCTCTTTGTCTTTTGATCTTTGATTAACATTAATGACAGACAGCAGCAGGTTTATTAGGCTGATGTCACTTTAAGATCTAATATACTGATACACAACATGCTTTTATTTCTGTTTACGTTCCAAAACTGACTGTGTTTACCTGAATACGTGCCAAGACGGGCATTTTGACATAATTTTGTGTGTATTTGACCATTTAATAAACCACGAAAAAGGTTTCTCATGAGCTGTTTGAGAAGCGGCTTTATGAGAGCGGCACTTATATAGAGTCAGTGGCGTGTTTTTAGTGTGAGTGCGAAACCTGCGAAAATGAGTAAAATGATGCCCAATACAAGCACTATTGAACTGGAGCGAATGAGAGGAGAAAGTGTGTGTCGATCCACTGTCAGAGAAGAGAGAGAGAGAACACACAGCTGATATCAGTGTATCGATACTGCAGAAAATGACTATTGGAACAGTTTCAGATATTTCTATATTAATATGTATCAACACAATATTATTTTTGAAAACTCTAGTTGGACTGAACACTTTATGGGAGTTTATCGTCTCTGTCATTTATATTTCAACAATATCATTGATCTGACTTTACTGACGCTGCTGTTTGAGATCTGAACTGAGATGCACAGTGACAATTAGATGAACTGAACTAATTTAATAATTGATGATGTTTTTAACAGAACTGAATCAACACTGAACTGACTTCAGCTGAACAACAGTTTCTCTGAGTTTCTGTCCATTCAAAAGTCTAGTTCAGTTGCTGCTGATTCACTGTCTATCCAGTGACAGTTCTTCTTTAAAAGTGTTCATATAAACCCCGGCAGCTGCTCAACACAACTTTGTTTCTGGAGTCTGAGAGTTTTGACTGCAGGACACATCAGACGGTGAGAGTGACTGTACCTGATGTCACATGACCGCTCTGATGTCACATGACCGCTCTGTTTCACACAGGTGTGGCTGGAGAGCCTCTGCTGGTGGACAGTGAGAAGGACGTCTTTGACCACATCCAGTGGAAATACAGGGAACCATTTAGGTCATAATAGTGTATTTTAATAACAAAAGAGACATTTAGGGAAGTTATTAAAAATAAAAATATCTTATCATAAAGATGTTTATATTACTTTTTCAAATTAAATATGATTATATAATTTTTTAATTTTTTTAAATCTAGATTAACATTTTAAATCATATTTTTGTGTATTCTACACAATAACGCAGTTGATGGGAGAAACAAAGCTTTTCAAAGCTTCGAATCAATTGAACCGATTGCTTCGCAAAATGATTCACTGTTTTGAATCGTTCTAAACGCCACACGCTGGTGACCCCTGCTGGTCAAAACAGTGTAAATGCAACAAAAAATTTAAACATGCCAAACATGCATGAAAACAGCTTTTACAAACCCATTGCAAATGTTTTATTGAAAGTATGACTATCAGATACAATTAACTAATCATCTAATTATCTAATTAAATATTAAGTGTCTGCATAATATGTATTCTTTTATCAATTTTCAGGGCTTGTTTTGTTTGTTCTATGGATGATCAGCTAAACAGAGACCATTAGTATTCATTTTAATTATACAAATACCTCATTAAAACATACAAATGTATAAAACTCATCAGAGATCATCAGGGATACTATAATTCATACCAGAAGAAATCATGTTAAATTCATGAACAGTGGATGAGATGAAGAGCAGCTCTAGCTTTCTGTGAAACAACCATTGATGATCCGGTCTGCTTAATGACAATAATCTTACATTGGTTGACAATGTTTCTGTGTTTAACATTTACCATACTGTTAATATTTTCTTATTTCTTGAGCTTCACTTTTTAACTGTCTTTGTTCTTTGTGCAATATTGTCTTGGGCAACTTTTTTCTGTTATGTTATCTGAACATCATGGACACACCTAGACAAAAGAAGAAATAGTTCTTGGACACACAACAGAAGTTGAAGATACATACACACATTTAAACACACACATTTCTTACTTGTTATTATATTTCTTGAAAAGCCATATATGGTTTGATTCTTAAGTAGTATGATTGGACGCTCAAGACATCCTGGAGATGTTGTTTGATCTATGACTGTAAACATGGGTGACTTTGATCCTCATGCATTAGCAAAGTAACATAGCAAATAATAATTTAACAAATGTAAACCTGCAATAACTGGTTTGTTCCACATTTGTCTGTAATGATGTTGCTGCTTCATGTGTCTGCTGACTGTATTGCATCAGTTTGTATCATTTATTTGTGCAATAAATACTAAAAAACATGTTCTTAATAAATGTCCCACATTCTTTTTGCATTTCTGTGTGTTTAGGAATGGTCATATTGCCATGTTTTGTGTTTGAGAAATGAGAACTGAGAAATGACATGACACACGTTGATGATGTTGCAGGATATTTGTCAAGTGAAGTTATTGATGCTGAAGGTTGTGATGTAAAGAACAGGTGGAGTCAGTCACATCTATATTAGTTTTGGTCAAACACATCTGGAGCCGGTCAGACAGTGAGAGTGAATCATCACATAATCATTCTGTTCAGAGATCAGCACTAAGGTAAGACCATGAAGAATTTCAACAAAATAAGAGGGATCATACAAAATGTATGTTATTTTTTTATTTAGTACTGTCCTGAGCAGGGGCGGCGCCAGACGATTTTGCCGGGGCTTCAGCCCCGAATGTTTTGAGTCAAGCCCCGAATGTAATGACTGTCACTGAGCAAATATGAAACTGGACAATAGCCTATGTAAACCCCCGAAATTAGAGCCCTGCATTTCTGCCCGTGGAATGGGGGGAGGTAACCCCCCCCAATATTCAAATCCATTAGTTACAACCCCCCCCAATATTTCAACATGAAAATCACAGTAGATCTATACTAACATATGTATAATTCATTTATTTTGTAACAATAATTTTGTTTCTAATCGAATATGAGTTTGTCATAATAAATTAGTAAAAAAAAGTACCCCCCTTCCATTGAACTGATTGGTAATGCCCAACAAATGCGCGTCGCACTTTCACCAAAACAACACGAGTGGAGCTCTGTTTGAATGGACAGCACGGGTAGCACCAAAAAATGAAGAGAACCATTGCCCAGCCAACTATATTAAACTTCTGTTCAAAGAGGGACGTTAAAAAGAATAAAGCATGTACTGAGAAGGAGCATAGACTGTAAAAAAGGAGGTATGAGAACATTGTAATAGCTAGGTACACTCCACATATATTTCAGCTATCTAATCCATTGCAATTTAGCCATAACTATCAGTGTAACTGTAACCAGTTACCAAAACAGCCGTCTGTTTTGTTACTTCATTTTTCAATAGTGTCTTATCAATGACAAAAGTATTCACATCGGTGTTTGTTTTCTTCCTTAATTAATCTGATTTTTGAACGAATTGGCTTGAATGAACGATTTAAGTAGCTCACTCATTAAATAGAAGATCAAGATTAGATAGAAGATCAAGATGGCGCCGCGCATGGCAGCCACAGTGCTTAGCTCTTCAGTGTTTGTTCTGTTTTTGTTAGTTTTTCCTGTTTTCTGTTTTTCAAACACCATCAGTTTTACCAGGGATGAACTGCTGAACATTCGGCAGTACACACCACAAAATCTTTTACCGGATTTCGATTATTCAGACGTTTTGTTGAATGTTGTAGTCAGCGGAGCGGCAGCGCTGTTTAGACGCTTCAGGTCGCGCAGACGGGGAAAGCACGCCGGCGCCCTCGTGAAGCTCAGACAGCGCGGATTAAGAACGCCGCTGCCTAGCATCCATCTGGCGAATCTCCGCTCTCTGCCCAACAAAACGGACGAACTCCTTCTGCTCTCCCGGACAAATAAGGATTTCTCGAACTCGGCTGCTCTGTGCTTCACGGAAACCTGGCTGAACGACGCCATTCCGGACAAGCTTGTGAAGTCTGCCGGGCTTTCAGCTGTTTAGGTCAGATCGCGACGCAGAATCAACGGGGAAATCGCGCGGCGGCGGGACGTGCTTTTACATCAACGAAAGGTGGTGTTCAGATGTAACGGTGTTAAAGAAGATGTGCTGTCCAGATCTTGAAACACTCTTCATTAACTGCAAACCGTTCTATTCGCAGCGGGAGTTTTGCTCGTTCATTCTGGTGAGCGCACGTGAGCTTGGCTTTACAGATACTCGCTGATATGATCACAGAGAGCGAGCAACAACACCCGGACTCTGTTCTTATCATTCTCGGGGACTTTAATAAAGTGATTCTCTCACGTGAACTGCCCAAATACAGACAGCATGTTACCTGTCCCACCAGAGACAGTAATATACTCGACCATTGTTACACAGCAATAAAGGATGCATATCACTCTGTCCCACGGGCAGCTTTGGGGCTCTCTGATCACTGTTTAGTTCATCTCATACCAACCTACAGGCAGAAACTGAAATCAGCAAAACCTGTAGCAAAGACTGTAAAGAGATGGACCACCGAAACAGAGCGGGCTTTACAAGCCTGTTTCGAATGGACTGATTGGAGTGTTTTTGAAGCTGCTGCCACCGATCTGGATGAGCTCACAGAGACTGTTACATCATATATCAGTTTCTGTGAGGTTCTGTGCATTCCTACAAAGACTCATTTATCTTACAACAACGACAAACCCTGGTTCACTGCAAAACTCAGCCAGCTCCGTCAGGCCAAAGAAGATGCTCGCAGAAAAGGGGACAGAGTCTTGTACAAACAGGCCAAATACACACTGGAAAAGGAGATCAGAGTGGCAAACAGGAATTATTCTGATAAACTTCGGAATCAGTTCTCTTCTAATGACACAGCTTCAGTGTGGAAAGGTCTGAAAGTTATCACCAACTACAAGACACCATCCCCCAGCTCTGTGGAGAATCAACAACTGGCAGACGATCTGAATGGGTTTTATTGCAGGTTTGAAAAATCACCATTCACACCTCCATCAACCCCCCTCTCCCCCACACCTGCAATTCAGTTCAGTGAAGATGACGTGCGCCAGGTCTCCAGAAAGAACAAGAGAAGAAAGGCACCAGGCCCAGACAGCGTTTCACCAGCCTGTCTGAAAACCTGCGCTGACCAGCTGGCCCCCATCTTCACACAGATCTTCAACAGATCACTGGAGCTGTGCGAAGTCCCCTCATGCTTCAAATGCTCCACCATCATTCCCGTCCCAAAGAAACCCAGAATTACTGGACTAAATGACTACAGACCTGTGGCTCTAACGTCTGTGGCCATGAAGTCATTTGAAAGACTGGTTCTGGCTTTTCTGAAGGACATCACCGGACCCTTACTGGACCCCCTGCAGTTTGCTTACCGAGCAAACAGGTCTGTGGATGATGCAGTCAATATGGGACTGCATTATGTTCTCCAGCATCTGGACAGACCAGGGACTTATGTGAGGATCCTGTTTGTGGACTTCAGCTCTGCTTTTAATACCATCGTCCCATCACTCCTCCAGCCTTAACTAACTCAGCTCTCCGTGCCCACCTCTGTCTGTCAGTGGATCACCAGCTTCCTGACAGACAGGCAGCAGCTAGTGAGGCTGGGAAAATTCTCATCCAGCACCCTCACCATCAGCACCAACGCCCCTCAGGGCTGTGTCCTCTCTCCACTGCTCTTCTCCCTTTACACCAACGACTGCACCTCTAAAGACCCCTCTGTCAAGCTCCTGAAGTTTGCGGATGACACCACACTGATCGGCCTCATCCGGGACGGTGACGAGTCTGCTTACAGACTGGAGGTTGAACAGCTGGCTGTCTGGTGCAGTCTTAACAACCTGGAGCTCAACACGCTCAAGACAGTGGAGATGACCGTGGACTTCAGGAGAAACTCCCCTGCTCTCCCCCCACTCACCATCATGAACAGCACTGTGGCAGCAGTGGAGTCATTCAAGTTCCTGGGCACCACCATCTCCCAGGACCTGAAGTGGGACAACCACATCGAGTCCATTGTGAAAAAGGCCCAGCAGAGGTTGTACTTCCTTCGCCAGCTGAGGAAGTTCAACCTGCCACAGGAGCTGCTGAAACAGTTCTACTCTGCCATCATCGAATCCATCATCTGCACTTCAATTACCATCTGGTTCAGCTCAGTTACCAAATCTGACCTCAGAAGACTACAGAGGGTAGTCCGGTCTGCTGAGCGAATCATTGGCACAACCCTCCCCACTCTTCAAGAACTGTACTTATCCTGAGTGAGAAAAAGGGCAAAGAAGATCACTCTGGACCCCTCACATCCAGCACACTCCCTCTTTGAACTGTTGCCATCCGGTCGACGCTACAGAGCCCTCAGCACCAGAACGACCAGACACAGGAACAGTTTCTTCCCTCAAGCAATCCATCTCATGAACACTTGACAAACACGAAACACACAACACTTTATTTACTTAAAACACTTATTTATATCTCAATTTGCACACATAATTGTACATACAATTGTCTATAATATATATTGTCTTTTGCTTTTTTTGCACTTTGTCTATCTTGTAAATTTGTATATTATTATTTTATTCTTTTTATTGTGTCTTGTCTTGTCTTGTCGCTGTTACTCTGTTGCACTGTGGAGCTTCTGTCACTAAAACAAATTCCTAGTATGTGTAAACAACATACCTGGCAATAAAGCTCTTTCTGATTCTGATTCTGATTCTGATTAAAACGTTGAATCGCTGCCACCTACTGGCGGTTTCAATATTTAACATAATTTCTTTCTTTTTAGAACCACTCCGTTATGTTAGAATTTGATGAATGGTTATAGATAAATTCCATAAATTTATGATAGATAGATAGATAGATAGATAGATAGATAGATAGATAGATAGATAGATAGATAGATAGATAGATAGATAGATAGATAGATAGAGAAGAAATACATTATCCAATAACGCTACACATAAAACAGATTTTTTTTTAATTAAAAAAAATAACAGGCAGCATACCAACGCTCAACCCCCCCAATGTTGAAACCAAATATACGCCCTTGTATCTATCTATCTATCTATCTATCTATCTATCTATCTATCTATCTATCTATCTATCTATCTATCTACATACATCTCTCTTTTCTTTCTTTCTTTCTTTCTTTCTAATATATCTACCTTTTTCTTTTGATTATCCATCTCTTTCCTTTTTCTTTCTAATGTTTCTTTCTCTTATCTTTCTTTTTTCTGATATATCTCTTTCTTTTTTCTTTTCAATGTCTTTCTTTCTTTATGATATTTCTTTTTTTTTCTATATCTCTTATCTTTCTTTTTTCTAATATATCTCTTTCTTTTTTATTTCTAATGTCTTTCTAATATTTCTTTCTATCTCTCTGTTATTATTTGCCTATAATTGTTAGAGATTATATAAGATGTATATATATATATATATATATATATATATATATATATATATATATATATATATATATATATATATTTGTTTTACTGTCTTACTACATAAGGATGATATAAATATTGCTTTTAATGCAGCATTTGGGAGATATGCCACATTATTTGACTTTGGAGGCCTATAAAGACCTCATTTCAAATAAGTAGAAAAAAACAACAGTCTGTTTCTATAGGTTACGTACCATACAGTACGCATACTTCATATCAATCCTTTTTACTGCAGCATTATGGAGATATGCCACATTATTCAACTTCAAAGGCCTATAAACACCTCATTTCAAATAAGTAGAAAAAATGTCTCGGTTACGTATGTAACCCTCGTTCCCTGAAGGAGGGAACGGAGACGTACGTCAGTAGTGACCGACGAATTGGGATATCGCTAGAGAGCCCTATCAGCTTCGAGTAAACTAAAACAAGCCAATGGAATTGGCGTGCGATATTTGCATAATGCGCACCGCCTCAGACAGGTGTATATAAATAGGAAGCAGATGCAATTGCACTCTGTTTTTCGCTGAGGAGACAACTGGTGTCCGCACAACAGCGAGGGTACAGAAACTGTGGCGACGGGACGTACGTCTCCGTTCCCTCCTTCAGGGAACGAGGGTTACATACGTAACCGAGACGTTCCCTTTCAGTCGGTCACGTTCGACGTACGTCAGTAGTGACCGACGAATTGGGATCCCAAATAAAGCGCCACAGTTACGAAACCCCTTCCAGTGCCCAGTGCAAGCTCTAGCCACCCGTCACACCAATTGGGACGGTGAAGGGGGCGAGCTTACGCCGAGAGAGTCTACTGCTGTTCCGACATACCCACTAAGTAAACTAGACTACACTGGGGAAGCGAACCCATAGGGGACGCTGCGGAGGCCACTACCTACCCAATGGGGGAGGAGTTTACGTGGAGAATACACATATGGACTGGCCCGGGGGGCAGTACGCATATGGAGTCCCTGGGATGGCTCCACCTGGGTAGGGGGAGACTCATCTGACAGGTGACAGCAGAGCTGGCTCTGCTAAGGGAAAGACACGGACTTGCCGTAGGGAGTTTTAAACCGTGGACAATTACACATATGGGACCGCTCACGTAGAGGAGTCACGACATATGGAACCCAGCCAACAGACAACGTCAGGGACGGATGTTGGCCTGGCATCAGACACTCTGCAATGTCCGAGCCGAAGGGGAGGCGGAGGAACTCGACAGGGTTCGCCAAGTGGGGAACACGACTGGAGTCAATAGATGCACGTATCCGGCCCAGGGGGCGGGAATGGCATTGCAAGCCGACACTTAGAGCGGGTTCAACGCGTCTACCGGCTAGTGGAAGCGAGTACACGGGAAGATACCGGCTCTACACGTAGGCTATAGAATCTAGCGAACGTGTTAGGCATCACCCAGCCCGCAGCTCTACAGATATCTGTCAGGGAGGCACCATGAGCCAATGCCCAGGAAGAGGCCACTCCTCTGGTGGAGTGGGCTCTCAACCCAAGCGGACAAGGCACGCCTTGGGAATCGTACGCCAAGGCGATGGCATCCACTATCCAGTGGGCCATCCTCTGCTTGGAGACAGCCTTTCCCTTCTGCTGGCCTCCGTAACAGACAAAGAGCTGATCTGAGGTCCTGAAGCTTCGCGTTCTGTCCACGTACACACACAGAGTGCGGACAGGACAGAGCAAAGCTAGGGCTGGGTCTGCCTCCTCTGAGGGCAGCGCTTGCAGGTTCACTACCTGATCTCAGAAGGGAGTGGTAGGAACCTTGGGCACATATCCGGGCCGGGGTCTCAGGATGACGTGAGAGTCACCGGGCCAGAATTCTAGGCACGATTCGTCAACCGAAAATGCGTGCAGATCCCCTACCCTCTTAAGCGAAGCCAGTGCAACCAGGAGGACGGTCTAGAGAGACAGTACTTTTAACTCGACTGACTGCAGAGGCTCGAAGGGATGACCCTGGAGAGATGTAAGAACCAGGGTCAGATCCCAAGAGGGTATGGAGGAAGGGCGAGAAGGATTCAGTCTCCTCGCCCCCCTCAGGAACCTGACGATCAGATCGTGTTTCCCCAGGGACTTACCCTCAACTGCATGGTGATGTGCAGCGATAGCGGCGACATACACCTTGAGGGTGGAGGGAGACAGCCTTCGCTCCAAGCCCTCTTGCAGGAAGAAAAGCACAGATCTGACCGAGCATGATCGGGGGTCCTCTCAGTGAGAGGAGCACCATTCAACGAACAGGTTCCACTTCAGCGCATAGAGGCTCCTCGTGGAAGGAGCTCTAGCGGAAGTGATGGTGTCTACGACCGCTTGCGGGAGATCACTCAGAACCTCCGCATCCCATCCAGGGACCACACGTGGAGGTTCCACAGGTCGGGACGCGGGTGCCATAGGGTGCCCCGTCTCTGAGTCAGGAGGTCCTTCCTCAGAGGAATCGGCCAAGGTGGGGCTGTCGTGAGGAGCATCAGGTCCGAAAACCAGGTCCGAGTGGGCCAATACGGAGCCACTAACAAGACCTGCTCCTCGTCCTCCCTGACCTTGCACAGGAGCTGTGCGAGAAGGCTCACTGGGGGAAACGCATATTTGTGCAGACCCGGGGGCCAGCTGTGTGCCACTGGCAGTAGGCAGTTTCTGGGGAGGCAAACAGGTCTACCTGGGCCTCGCCGAAGTGCTGCCAGATCAGCTGGACCACCTGGGGATGGAGCCGCCACTCGCCCGCAAGTGGAGGCTGCCGTGACAGCTCGTCGGCTGCACGGTTGCCACATTATATGCCACATTATTAAACACCTCATTTCAAATAAGTAGAAAAAACTAATGGTCTGTGTCTCTAGGGGACATTCCATAGAGCATGCATACCTCATATGAGTACATTTTACTGCAGCATTTTGGAGATATGCCACAATATTTGACTTTAGAGGCCTATAAACACCTCATTTCAAATAAGTAGAAAAAAACAATGGTCTGTTTCTATAGGGGATGTCCCATACAGTATGCATACCTCATATCTATCCTTTTTACTGCAGCATTTTGGAGATATGGCACATTATTTGACATCCTGTCGAGGCAGGGGCTGATGCCTTGGGAGTGGAGATTTCACCTCGTGGTGGACCTCCTGTGGGAGCATTCTGTTTGCATCTCGAGAGATAACACACTGTCCATTGTTTTACTCCCTCACGTATCTGGCCCCTCTGGGGTTGGATGCAATGGTACAGATATGGCAAAGGCTGCGCCTGTACATAAGTGGAATGTGTTCGCTGCATGTTGTAGAGGTTGTATGCTTTCCTGTAGCTCAGTGGTTAGAGCATGGCACTAGCAATGTCAAGGTCATGGGTTCGTTCCCAGGGATTGCACATACTCAGATACCAATGTATAGTATAATGCAATGAAAGTCGCTTTCGGTAAAAGCGTCTGCCAAATGCATAAATGTAAATGTAAAGAGGTTGTATGTTGGTTATCTCCTTCCACCATCTCAGCTTATCATACTCCTCTGGATGGTACGTCAGTGGGGAGACACCCATGGGTTACTCGTTTCCTTTGTGGCACTTTGAGGCTAAGACCTAAGGCACATCAGAGGGTGCTGACTTGGGATTTGGCCATAGTCTTAGAAGGCCTATCCCTTTCTCCATTTGAGCCCATTGAAGAGGTTCCTGAGAAGTTCCTCACTCTCAAGACATTCTGCTTACTATTTCTAAGTTTCTGCTCGCTATTTCGTCTCCAGAATTGGAGACCTTCAAGCTCTGTTGGTCTCTCCCTCCTGCCTGGACTTTACTCCAGGCATGGTTAAAGCCTTCTTGTTTCCTTGGGATGGTTATGTTCCTAAGGTTCCCACTAATGTGGCAGGCCCTATTATGCTGCAGGCTTCTTGTCCTCCTCCTTTCCAGGATTCAGACCAGGAGAAACTTAATTTTCTCTGTCCTTTCAGAGCTTTAGATGCTTACATTCACAGAGCTGCTCTGTGGTGTGAATCTGATCAACACTTTGTGTGTTTTGGGTCCCCTCGAAGAGGGCACCCTGCATCTAAACAAACTTTAAGTAAGTGGATAGTCGAGGATATCTCACTTGCTTACAAGTCGGCTGGCCAACCGTCACCTCTTATGGTCAGAGCCCACTCTACTCGGAGTATGGCTGCCTCTAAGGATTTGCTTTTTGGAGTCTCTCTTCAAGAAGTGTGTGATGCGGCAGGTTGGTCCTCGCCGCACACGTTTGTCAGGTTTTATAACCTGGACCTGACCTTGACCCTGGGGTCATGATTTCATACAGACAGGCACTTAGTTTCATGGCGGCGTGGGTATATCGTTCCCTAAAGTGCTTTAAGCAGTGCAATGTAAGGACTGAGGATGAACCAGACAAATTAATCATTTCACGAGTTCACACTTACAAATAAGTCAGGTAAATAAATTGGTAAACGTATTTGGCGTGCTGTCCGGGGAGAGGGCTCCGAGCTCGGTAATCGGCCCGAACACAGAGTACCCCCCCCCCCTTTTAGATTATATGAAGTAACCCAGAGAGTGTGAGGAGACGGGGTGGTGGAGGGATTCTGGAAACTGTCGAGGATCTTTGGGTGAGTTTTGACTGTGATTATATACAGGCCTGAACTCATGCTGATTGGGTAGATACGTTGATTACAGATTGTTGACAGCTGGTTGAGATGACGTAATCATTAAGATGACGTAATGATTGGGTAGGTTATTTGACTTGTTCCTCCTGAACTACGTTAATGAAACATAATTTAGATGATTATTTCAAAACATAATTCCAGAAACCCAAAAGAATCTAATTTTCGGCTCCAGTCCATCTACAGAACAACCCATGTTACCACCTGACTAACACCCATGCTTCCTGACTGAAGGAGAGGAGACAAACCTTTAAGTCATTTGTAGAAATCAAATGGTCACCAGAAAATAAAGAATCTTTGATCTCCAGATTAAAAGAGACAGAGACTATGCAGGCCTGTTTCTCTGAGTGACCTAACTTTACAGAAAAACCCACAGAGACTGTTTCTACAACTAAAACAGCATTGAATTGTTCCAAACAATTTGTATCAAACATCTTTCAACTGCATAAATTTTATATCATGTCTACACATGCTACATGTAACCTGTTATGCTTTAGAACACCCACAATTCATGAAAATGTGATCATTTTTGAATGATTGATTGAAAGTATGTCTGGTCTGGTTTGAAAATGAATTTAAATCTTGAATGTATGTTTAAATCATGGCTTGAATGAAATCTGTGTAAAATGTATCATATTCCACATTTAATAGAAATCATGTCTAAATGGTGCTCTCTGGCGAAACCAGCAATTCCAGACACCAGAGATAACGGTTATTTTATGATTGGGGGCAGAGAAAAGCCACCTTTGAAACAAGATGATACCTGATTGGTCAGAACTCCTAACAGAGGTGGGACAAACACCTAAGTTTAAATAGTCACATCACAAGACAAAGAAGTAGTAACAAAAAAGGTTTCGACTAGACCAGAAGAAAGAAGAAACAAAGAAAAAGACCAGACTGAGCTGAAGACAAAGGACAGACAAGCAGCTCATTAAAGCCATCTAACTTCTTCTCACTTTTCATTTCTTTCACTTAACTTTCTTTTCCGTTGAGAGTGTTGTGTTCTAAGTTTTGCCACAAGGTTTAACCAACGTCTTTTGCCACCTCAACTTTAATTCCAGCCTTAATTTCATTTGCTAGCACGCTCCAATGTGACTGGTTTTTACCTAAGCACAATCCGGACCTGAAAAGATTCTGCAACAAATCATTGACTCATTAAACCCTTCTCTCCATTTGAAGTCGACAAGCAAGTACCACCAGATTCTAACACTGAACTGGTGCATTAAATTAATGATTCATAGTTCGTTCAGGTCAGGTCTTTTAAAGTGCATATTTTGCTAAAAATCATGCTCATAATTTCATTCTCTCTCAAAACTCTTTCTCTCATTTCCTTTCTTTCTGCAACGTGAATGTTTGCATGTGTTTGCGTGTTTGTGTTAGACTAGTTTGTGTTAGAATAAATAAACATTCTCTTGTAGATTTTAAAAGAAAGTGTCTTATATTATGTGCTCGAAAATGTAATGTCTGAAACTGTCAATCTTAAAGTTACCGCACTCTAATTAGTGCTTTTACGATAGTGGATATTAATATCCGCTACAAGAGCTTATTACGGCCTGAGCAGATGAACGCTGTATGATTCAGTTGCTCGGCTGTAAACTAAATGACTCTTTATAATTCACTATAAATCAATTATTTCATTTGAGCTGAATTCGGCCCTAAAACGAGTTCCCTTGAAAGGGAACATCTCAGGTTACGTATGTAACCATGGTTCCCTGAGAGGTAACGGGCGTACCTGTGACCGACTTCGACCTATCAGAAGCTGACTCTGTTTGGTTTAGATGTGCTTTATAGTTTCCTGGTCATGACGTCATCTGCCTATGATGCCATTGGACTGATTTCATATGTGCTTCACGACGCAATCATGCAGAGGCATTCACAAAGCATTTGATGCAGCATCTTGTTCCCTCTCAGGGAACCAAGGTTACATACGTAACCTGAGACGTTTTTTTAGGTCCTATACAAGAGCTGACTATGTATTTTTTTATACTTATAAGGACTTCATAATGTCCTTGAAAAATTGCATATTTCTCCCAAACACCACAGTTAGATTGCTACATGTGAAGTGCGTATATAATGTGAGATGCCCCCTACAGGAATATACCATCCATTTTTTTCAACTGATAGGAAACCGTGATTGACTGGGCATTACTGCCTGACGCACCTCCACTGAAACTGAGTAGTTTTTCTGTTACTTATTAGAAATGGGGACTTTATAGGCATCTGAAGTAGTAAAATGTGATATATCTTCAAAATGCTGCAGTAGAATGGTTTCGTATGTGGTGTGTGTATATAGTATGGGATGTCCCCTATAAGAACTGGCCATTAGTTTTTTCTACTTATTAGAAATTAGGTTTTTATAGGTGAATAAAGTAGAATAAAGATGTGTGTCTCCAAAACGCTGCAGTAAAATGTGTTGGGCATATAGTAAGGCACATCCCTTATGAGAACTGGGCATTATTTTTTCAACTTATAAAAAATGAGGACTCTATATGCATTTGAAGTAGTAAAATGTGACATATCTCCAAAACGCTGCAGTAAGATGTTTTCATATGTGGTGTGTATTTGGGATGTCTCCTATAGAAAGTGACCTTTATTTTTTTCTACTTATTTGAAATGAGGTCTTTATAGGCCTCTGAATTCAAATAATGTGGGATATCTCCAAAATGCTGCAGTAAAATGTACTCATATGAGGTATGCATACTCTATGGGACGTCCCCTATAGAAACAGACCGTTCGTTTTTTCTACTTATTTGAAATGAGGTCTTTATAGGCCTCCAAAATCAAATAATGTGGCATATCTCCAAAATGCTGCAGTAAAATGTACTCATATGAGGTATGCATATTGTATAGGATGTCTCCTATGGAAACTGACCATTAGTTTTTACTACTTATTTGAAATGAGGTGTTTATAGGCCTCCAAAGTCAAATAATGTGGCATATCTCCAAAATGCTGCAGTAAAATGTGCTCATATGAGGTATGCATGCTCTGTAGGATGTCCCCTATAGAAACTTACCTTTCTTTACTTCTACTTATTTGAAATTAGGTGTTTATAGACCTTTGAAGTCGAATAATGTGGCATATCTCCAAAATGGATATTGGTTTACTTGTGGCCTTTTTGTGCACTTGAGCTAAAAGGGTTAGTTCATCCAAAAATTTAATTTCTGTCATTAATTACTCACCCTCATGTCGTTACACACCCGTAAGACCTTTGTTCATCTTCAGAACACAAATTAAAGGGGTGGTATAATGCCATTTTTACAAGATTTAAAATAAGTCTCTGATTTTCCCAGAATGTGTATGTGAAGTTTCAGCTCAAAATACATCACAGATCATTTATTATAGCATGTTAAATTTGTCACTTTTTAAGGGTGAGCAAAAATACTCTGTTTTTGTTTGTCCCTTTAAATGCAAATGAGCTGCTGCTCCTAAGAAGAGGGCGGGGTTTCAAGTTTTCAACTGTTCAGCCTTTTATGTTCAAACTGAAGTCGGACACTGATGGAGAGACTCAAGAAGAAGTCACAACATGTAGAATGCAACAGGACGTTTCTGAATGGTTAGTTGCTTAATTTATGTAGCTGATGTGAGATATCTTAAAGTCATTGATTAGCATATTCTGTCATGAAAATATATAAATCGCCCATGTGGGAACTGTTGTAAGATGCCTCCAGAGAATATATGCTGCATGAAGATAGAACAGGTATAGTTTAGTTTAATTACGGTTATAACCTATGTTGGCATCTAACGTACTGTATTGCAATAACATGGTCTTTGTTGTGTGTTCTCAGGGGCGGGTTTTATGTAAATTTTAGGGTTATGATGTCACTAACCCAGGAAGAAGCTCATTGTAGTCCCTACCAGTCGTTAAAAAGTGATTTCTGTAAAAGAAAATATCTCTCTTTGCATTGAACTTTGAGCGTCGTAACTTTGCAGATCTTGTTTATGCTCAAACAGCAACATTACACACTAACTAAAGTTAAAAAAAGTGAAATCATAATCAAGGACCCCTTTAAGATATTTTTGAAGAAATTCAAGAAGTTTTTTTTTTTTATCCCCCATAGAAACCAACGTAATTAACCAGATTCAAGGGCCAGAAAGGTACTAAATACATAGTTAAACTAGTCAATGTGACTACAGTGGTTCAACCTTAATGTTATGAAGCGACAAGAGACTTTATTCAACAATTCAACAATCCTACTCTGTTTATGTTAGACAGTTCAGCGCTTCCAGATCCCTGCACACTGTCCCTGTCAGGCTAAGTTGTTCCACACTGACACAACAGTACTGAAGCCGAGCGAGAACACTCTGGTGCACCAATCCTACAACGACTAGAGCTAATGCCTCAGCTCACTGCTGATAGAAGAACCAGGTATCAGTACATCAAACTGAGTGAAAACACTCGTTATATGATGCGACTGAGAAATATAGATATATATATATATATATATATATATATATATATATATATATATATATATATAAAAACTAACAAAAACAAACAAACAAAAAAAATATGTGCAAAGCTGTGTGTAATGCTTTGCAATCTCTTACCCAAGGAGAATGGTCAGAATCAAACAACCAGCTGTGGAACGCATGCTGCCGATCTGTAATGAAAAACATTATATGGAGCGAAGACACTCAACACAGATCCAGGGATTATTTAGCATTGACTGTCCTGATTCTGTTTACTAAATTGTTGGCTCATAACCAGATGCAATCATACTTTATTACCAACAAGAAAATCCAGTGATCAGAAATCCAGTAAAAACAGTAATATTGTGAAATATTATTACAAATTATTATTCCAGTCTTCAGTGTCACATGATCCTTCAGAAATCACTCTAATATGATGATTTGGTGCTCAAGATAGAAACATTTATTATTATATCAACGTATCAAAACTGTGATATATATATAACACACAATCATACAAAATGCATGTTATTTGTATTACTGTCCTGAGTAAGATATTTTACATAAAAGATGTTTACATAATCCACAAGACAAAAAATAGCTGACTTTATGAACCATTGATTCTCAACACTGTGTGTGGTTACCTGATGATCCACGACTGTTTTTGTGTTTTGTGATGGTTGTTCATGAGTCTCTTGTTTGTCCTGAGCAGTTAAACTGAGCTCTGTTCTTCAGAAAAATCCTCCAGCTCCTGCAGATTCTTCAGTTTTCCAGCATCTTCTGCATATTTGAACCCTTTCCAGCAGTGACTGAATGATTTTGAGATCCGTCTTTTCACACTGAGGACAACTGAGAGACTCAAACTCAACTATTAAAAAAGATTCAAACATTCACTGATGCTCCAGAAGGAAACACGATGAGTTAAGAGCCGGGGGTGAATAGTTGTGTTTGAGTCTCTCAGTTGTCCTCAGTGTGAAAAGAACACAGTGTTAAGAATTAATATGTAAACTTATGAACAGGGGTTTTTTTGTCTTGTGAATTATATGTAAACATCTTTTATGTAAAACATCTTACTCAGAACAGAACTAAATAAAAATAACATGCATTTTGTATGATCTCTCTTATTTTGTTGAAATTCTTCATGGTCTTACCTTAGTGCTGATCTCTGAACAGAATGATTATGTGATGATTCACTCTCAGTGTCTGACCGACTCTGATGCTCCAGATGTGTTTGACCAAAACTAATATAGATGTGACTGACTCCACCTGTTCTTTACATCACAACCTTCAGCATCAATAACTTCACTTGACAAAAATCCTGCAACATCATCAACGTGTGTCATGTCATTTCTCAGTTTAACAACACAAAACATGGCAATATGACCATTCCTAAACACACAGAAACGCAAAAACATGTGGGACATTTATTAAGAACATGTTTTTTTTTAGTATTTATTGCACAAATAAATGATTCAAACTGATGTAATACAGTCACCTCAGCAGAAACATGAAGCAGCAACATCATTACAGACAAATGTGGAACAAACCAGTTATTGCAGTTTTACATTTGTCAAAATGTTAAATTATTATTTGCTATGTTAATTTCCTGATGACATTTTGTACCTGAAAAACAAACAAAAAAGGGTAAATTTTCTTGCCCCCCAAACTTTACCATATATATTCAAGAAATATAATAACAAGTAAGAAATGTGTGTGTTTAAATGTGTATGTGTATCTTCAACTTCTGTTGTGTGTCCAAGAACTATTTCTTCTTTTGTCTAGGTGTGTTCATGATGTTCAGATAACATAACAGAAAAAAGTTGCCCAAGACAATATTGCACAAAGACAGTTAAAAAGTGAAGCTCAAGAAATAAGAAAATATTAACAGTATGGTAAATGTTAAACACTGAAACATTGTCAACCAATGTAAGATTATTGTCATTAAGCAGACCGGATCATCAATGGTTGTTTCACAGAAAGCTAGAGCTGCTCTTCATCTCATCCACTGTTCATGAATTTAACATGATTTCTTCTGGTATGAATTATAGTATCCCTACTGGAAATCAATCGGCACAGTCATTCTTTTATTCCCACTGCAGTAAGGATTTTACACTGTGAGATGTCAGAATGTTGTGTTTGCTGTTTGTGTGTTGATTATTGTGTTTTGTACATATTTACAAATTATTTGCTGAAATTTATATCAAAACTAAATAAACTAAGTGTTCATCTTGAAATATGACTACAAATATAAAAGTTATTTTTTATGTTTACTTTATAATAATCAGTAAAGATTTCACAGTAAAAAGACACTGAGGTGTCTAATAACTGATCTCTGATGAGTTTTATACATTTGTAGATATTTTAATGAGGTATTTGTATAATTAAAAGGAATACTAGTAGTCTCTGTTTAGCTGATCATCAGAACAAACAAAACAAGCCCTGAAAATGGATAAAAGAATACATATTATACAGACACTTAATATTTGATTAGATAATTAGATGATTAGTTAATTGCATCTGATAGTCATACTTGCAATAAAACATTTGCAATGGGTTTGTAAAAGCTGTTTTCATGCATGTTTGGCAGTTTTTGTTGCATTTACACAGTTTTGACCAGCAGGGGTCACCAGCGTGTGGCGTTTCGAACGCTTCAGAACAGTGAATCATTTTGCGAAACAATCGGTTCAATTGATTCGAAGCTTTGAAAAGCTTCATTTCTCTCATCACTACATGTCGCTAAACCCTAGTTATTGAGTAGGATACACAAAAATATTATTTAAAATTAAATTTATATTTGTTCATAAAAAATAGTGCTGGCTGTAACTGTTCAATGGTTTCCTTTTTTGTGTGATTTAGATGAACATATGTGCCCTTTTTATAGTCTGTTATCCCATAATTGCCACTTTTGGACACAGCGGCTGTGTTTTATTGTTTTGTTTATAGTCTTGCTTTTACGGACATTAATATAAGACAACACTGCAAAAACAGTTTACAGTCAAGCTGTTATATTCTGTTATATATTTATTGTCCAACATTTGTTAATTGTTTATTTATGTAATTTGTTATTACATTTGTATTATTGATTTCAGATTTGCTGAATAAACTTCTTTCATTGCATTGCTTTTGTGTTGTTATTTTAGTGGTTGAAAGAACATCAGTGTGTGGACATCAAATGGACGTCAAGTTTTTGACATCAGATTGATAAATACATCACAATAAACAAAATGCAAAATATGTTTTGCATTTTGTTTATTATGATTCAGTCTTTGTTTAATATTTCAACACCAAATAGAAAGTAATTATTTAACAGTAAAACTCTTTAAACTCATTATTCCAATGGACATTAATTTTAATTTTGGGGGTTGCGGCAGGGACAGAGAAAATACAAACTGACCTAAAACTAAAAAAATCAATATTTTCACAAAAATGTCATGGATTTTGAATGACAGTGTTTCAGTTCATATTTCCTGTTCTGTTTTATGGTTTCATCACCATATTATCCCAATACAATTAACTCAATTATAACACAAAAGGCCATAAATATATTAAATAACAATCATAAACATCACTCTCTTCAGTTTAATTCCTCATGAACAAACATTTCTAAAATTTCATGACATAGAATCATTTGTTTCAGTATTGACATGTCTGTGATGTAATTTCTCTCTCTCTTCACTCTTGAATTTAAAACAATATATTATGCATGACTATTATTATTAAAAAGCACCATCAACTACTATTATGTAGCAGGTTTGGCAACTTTAAAACTCACATCTCTCCAGAAATGTCTCTTTTACTATTAAAATACACTATTATGACCTAAATGACCATCACACACACACACACACACACACACACACACACACACACACACACACACACACACGCTGTGGTCCTTCAGTTCCCTGTATTTTCACTGGATGTAGTCAAAGATGTCCTTCTCACTGTCCACCAGCAGAGGCTCTCCAGCCACACCTGTGTGAAACAGAGCGGTCATGTGACATCAGAGTGGTCATGTGACATCAGGTACAGTCACTCTCACCGTCTGATGTGTGCTGCAGTCAAAACTCTCAGACTCCAGAAACAAAGTTGTGTTGAGCAGCTGCCGGGGTTTATATGAACACTTTTAAAGAAGAACTGTCACTGGATAGACAGTGAATCAGCAGCAACTGAACTAGACTTTTGAATGGACAGAAACTCAGAGAAACTGTTGTTTAGCTGAAGTCAGTTCAGTGTTCATTCAGTTCTGTTATGAACATCATCAATTATTAAATTAGGTCATTTTATCTATAAAGCAGTTCTGAAAAAAGTCATTTAAAAAAAAAGATTTATTAATTCACTAAGTTTTCTCTAATGCTGAATCTGTACTTTGCTAACATTGAAACTCAATGAAACATTGTCAACTAATGTAAGATTGTCATTAATCAGACCGGGTTATTAAATCAATCAGCTCTGAAGGGTTTGTTTTACAGAAAACTATAGAGCTATTCTTGCAGATTCATCTCATCCTCCATGATTTTAAAATGTTAACCTATAAGATGTCAGAATGTTGTGTTTGCTGTTTATTGTGTTTCTTACTACAAGTTTACAAATTTTATACTGCACCAAAAATCACCCTTTGGGCTTATAATAAACTTTGAACTTGAACTTGGATAATCAAATAAAGAGTTCATCTTGAAATATTACTAAAAATATAAAAGTTATTCTTATGTTTACTTTATAAAAATCTGTAAAAATGTGACATCAAAAAGACACAAGATGAAGGAGGACGTTTATTAATTATTTTATTGATAAAATAAATAGTTTGAACTGTTGCTGAACCTCAGGAAGATCTGAAGAGTGTAATTTTTTTGTCGCCAACAGAGAAGTCAATATAACTGTAAGCTTTAGGTGACACACAGTAACCAGAGCTCCCTATAATGCATGCCCAGGTGCCCCAATGCCTTCTCTCATATTGCTGCAAGGAAAGACACAGAATTAATGTTCCACAAACTCACATAAAGAAAACACTCAATCTCCTGATAAAAAAACAACACATTTTCACAGTACTGAATAAACAGCATTTCACTTAGACATTTCAGTCTCTCAGTAAAACTCTAGAACCAACCATCTTGATGTAGCGAGCAATGTCATTATCCTCTTTGTACATATTCACAGCCAGAAGAGTGACCTGAAGAGCCTCATGCTGCATCTCATCACTCATGTCTGATTGATGGATGTCAAACGCTGTCCTCAACATGACTGATGTGCTGCCATAAGCACCGGTTCTGTTTAATGAGCAAGAGTCAAAGTAATTAAACAGGACAGAATCTGGAGATTAACATTTTATTTGATGCTCCAACAACTCTTCATCATGAAGACCAGCTGCTGCCATTGAAGAGCAGGAATTGTTGGTCCATTATCAGATGCAACCAAACTTTAATTCCATAGTTGGAAGTGTGGAGTAGGATAACAAAAGTTTGGGCTTGGCAAGATTTTTTAATTTGTTTGGAATATAAGTGAGGGTTCCCACGCTTCTTTAAAACACTTGAATTTCAGAAACATGGATTCAAGGCATGGAAAGTCTGCAAAAACAAACATGGTCTTTGAAAGTGCTTGAATAGAGTAGAATGGTGCGATTACAAAAGTTGGCCTTTATGCGCTTCCCAAGCTAATGAAACGGCTCTACTGATTAGTAATAAGGCGGGAAAAAAGCGGCGTGAGCGGATGGATCGTGATCAGAGTCAGCCCTGCCTGATGATCCTGTGAGAAGCATGGAGCCATTTAACTAGCTCAGGGAAGTGCAAATTCAATGATGCTTGGCTCAGTATAGAGTGGTGTAGGTATGACATCACTTTGTAGGTTAAAACACGGAAACAAGTTAGCGTTTTAGCACTTCTGGTTCCATCGTCCCAAAGTCAATAAGACTGGGATTTTGGTTAAATGGCTGAAATAAGGCTTGTGGTGAACACAGACTATTCTACAACATAAAATACATCAGTATTACCACACTCGTGAGACCTCTTTTAAAGCCTTGATATGATTATAATTGTGCTCTTTTAAACTAGTCTAACTCAAACGTTCTGGGAAAATATTTGTAAATATACACTAGCATTATAGCATTGATACAATGTTGGGATTTGATCCAAACCATCATTTTAGTTGAGATTAACTTGTCAATGTTTAAAGTGTGTTGGATCAGCATAGAAATATTGATGAAAATCGACAGCACACATGGATGAAGACAATGACATTGAACTAACAGTGATTTGTATCTCTGCAGAACACAAGTGGATGTTTCCATATCAGTGGGGCATTTTTAAACCACAACGGGCATTTTTAAACCACAACGGGCATTTTCAAACACTTTACCCAATTTGCTCTAATCCACTGCGGGTTTAGGGATGGGCCTTCATGATTTTAAAAGTCTGTTGAAAAACATCCACTGTAGTTTGAAATTGGCCTCTGATAGGTAAACGCACATTCTGGTTTTGCAAGTGAACTTCTCAGCAGTCTAACTGATGTTTCCTCCTTAGAGAGAAAACACAGGTACATACAGAAGTCTTACGTGTTGAACCACCTGACATACTGTATATAAACTAAAATATGTTATGTAAAAAGCTATGTGTAATCTTATGCAATCTCTAATTCTACTTACCCAAATAGAACGGTCAATATCAAACAACCAGCAGTGTAAGCCATGCTGCCGATCTGTAATGAAAAACATTATATGGTTGTTCCTGGAGTGTTCAGTGTTCAGTTCAGCAATATATGGCTTTCCACCGAGCGAAACCACTCTCAGATGCCAAATCATACTTATTCCATACAC
This sequence comes from Megalobrama amblycephala, assembly GCF_018812025.1. Taxonomy (NCBI): domain Eukaryota; kingdom Metazoa; phylum Chordata; class Actinopteri; order Cypriniformes; family Xenocyprididae; genus Megalobrama; species Megalobrama amblycephala. The sequence continues at coordinate 2,317,329 of NC_063055.1, read as the reverse complement.
TAAAAAATCTCTTCAGTCTTCGAGTTTGAGTCGTTCGTTCATCTCGGGACAACCACACAGGCTTAGGCAGGGGTTTTCAAACCTCTGAATGTGGTAATAAAGAGTTGGTCAATGCTTTAAACTTTATCCGTATGATGAGGAAACACTTTTATAAAGCAAATAATTACAGTGGATTCTAATCTTCAGAAAATATCATAGCATGTAATTCACAGAAAATCCTATAAGAAAATTCCACTGAAAAGTTAGAGATTTGTTAAAGTTTTCTTGATCCTCCAAAAGAAATTAACAAATAACAATAAAAAGAAACTGACAGAAACAAGACTCTTTTTTTAGAAAATGTTTATTGCACATGTCTTTATAATTATATGACTGGCCTAGTTACAGTTTACAACTATAAGTAAAACATATGGTTATTAATGCGGGAGAACAGTCTTTTGATAAGGACACAAAGCTTTATCGTTATCACTTATCTTATTCGCTTTCACTTTTAGTTTGTTTGACAGCAATAGAGCAAAACATGATATTAAAGACTTTTTATGTAATTATATGAAGTTTAAATATATAAACGGTCTAGTGAATGAATGGGCCGCCACAAATAAATCATAAATCAATGTAAAATAAACAAGTAGATTGTGTGCGACAGGATTTTCTGCAAAGATTTGATCATGCTGATTCTGTTGATATACAGACCTTCGAAAATAAGCACATTTCAACAAATTACAGTTTCATAAATGTGATACTTTAGGGTTTATAGTTTTAATATGTTTGTGGAAACCATGATACAAATTTTCAGGATTCTTTGATGAACAGAGTTTAAAAGAACAGCATTTATTAGAAATATAATTGATTTGTAACATTATAAATGTTTTTACTGTCACTTTTGATCAATTTAATGCATCCTTCCTGAACTAAAATATTAATTTCTTTATATATATAGTATAAAAAAAATGTGGTTTCAGTACATTTTTTTAAAGAAATTATATATTACATATATATATTAAAAAAGGAAAATTCTTACAATAAGTCTTACCTTTATATTTGGTGATTATATGATGATTCTCTCAGTGTCTGTGACGCTCCAGATGTGTTTGACCAAAACTAATCTAGAAGTGAAACTGACTCCACCTGTTCCTGCATCAACCTGACCTCTCACCTCTTACAACATTTCTAAATTTGGGATGTCCTGCAACATCATTAATACTAAATCAAATATTTTCTGCATCACTAATAACTCAAAACTGAATTGCAGAAATAATGACCGTTTCTAAACAAATAAACAAAAGCATGTTATTGTTGTTTTTTTACTATTTATTACTTAGGCCCAAATAAAAGATACAAATTGAAGTAATACTGTCACCTCATCAGACACGTGAAGCAGCAACGTCATTACAGCCATCAAAGACAAACATGAAACTATTTATTGCTGTTTTACATTCATCAAAATTTGTAAAATTAGCAACTCATTATGATTTTCAGTTAATTTCTGTGTAAAGACACATATGAAGGTTTTGAACTGAAACTTTAACCAAAACTAACTGTGTGAACTGTAGGACAAGTAAAATTAGATTTTGAACTCAAATTAAAACAGGTGAATGACAGGATCAAACACACCCGTGACACACATCAGTTCTGAAGATCTGATAAACACTGCCGTCTGTGCTTTAAACCAGCTTCAAAGTTCAAACTTTACAGACAGACAAGTCGTGACAAAGTACATTTTGTGTTTTATGATTCAGTCCTTGTCGAGTCTTTGAACGCCAAATAGAAAGTAAAGATATTACGGTATAATTCTTTGAAACTCATTATTCCAATGAACATTAATGGACAGAAAATATAAACTGACCTAAAACTGAAAAAGTCAACATTTTCACAAAAATGTCATGTTTTTTGAATGACAGTGTTTCAGTTCATATTTCCTGATCTATTTTATGGTTTCATCACCATATTGTCCCAATCTATCTCAATTATAACACAGGCCATAAAGATAATAAATAACAATCATGACATTTATAACTTTTTCTCTTCAGTTTACTTCCTTACAAACATTTCTAATAAATGTTTGCTGCTATATTTTTGAGAGAATCTCGTAATGCAATATTTATTTTCTCAGTATTGACAAGACATGCCTGTGACTTCAGTTTTCTCCTGAATTTCAAACAAAATATTATGCATGACTATTATTAATAAAAAGCACCATCAACTACTATTGTGTAGCAGGTTTAAACACACTCACATCTCTCCCTAAATGTCTCTTTTATGATTAAAATACACTATTATGAAATCAAGACACTTCCTGTTAGATTTTTGCGTGTTACATAGAGAATTGTGTGTTGTGTTTTGCAAAAAGTGTTGAAAACTGAAAACTGAGTCGAAAGACGAGAATTAGTGTATGGTTCTGCAGATTTGGTGTGTGCTTCTGCTGTTTGAGTGTCAGCTTTTAGATTTTGTGTGTAAACAGTTGAAAAAACGGTAATAAACTTTGACCTTGGATAATCAAATAAACTAAGTTGCTTAATTCTAGTAAAGTGTTCATCTTGAAATATGACTAACAATAGTAAAAGTATTCGTAAATTTACTTTATAAAATTAAGTACAGCAGAAAGACACATGAACCACAAGCTGAAGGAGGACGTTTTATTAATTATGTGGATTAAATAAATTGTGTTTAAACTGTTGCTGAACCTCAGTCAGTTTTGAAGAGCAAAATGTTTTTGCCATCAACAGAGAAGCTGATATAACTGTCTGTGTTATATGACACGCTGGCACTAAATTTCCCTATAATGCAGTGCCAGTATTTCCCATGCTTTCTGTCAAATTCCTGTAAGGAAAGACACAGTATTAATGTTCCACAAACTCACATCAACAAAAACACTCAATCTCCTTCATCAATCTACTGATAAAAAAATAAATAAATAAAAACACAGTACATTTTCTCAATACTGAATCAACTGCATTTCTCTAAGACATTCAGTCTCTCAGTAAAGAACCAACCTTCTTGATGTAGAGAGCAATGTCATTTCCCTTTTCGTACATATTCACAGCCAGAAGAGCAACCTGAAGAGCCTCACGCTTCATCTCTTCACTCATGTGTGATTTATGGATCTCCATCGATGTCTTTGACATGGTTGATCTGCAGCTGTAAACACAGAGTATGTTTTAATGAGCAAGAGTGAAATAAACAGATTTTTAGTGATGGTCCAACAACTCTTCATCATGAAGTCCAGCTGCTGCCATTTATGATCAGTAATTGTTGGTCCATGATACTATTGTCAGATGAAACCAAACTTTAATACCACAAGCCATAAGTGTGGAGTAAAATTAACAAAAGTTAACTCTGTAACGCCTGACCAGAAATATTAGTCAGAAAATTTAATTTTTCTAAAAAAAAAAAAAAATTATTGAATCTTTAGACACAATATTTAAAATAAATCTTTAAAAAAAGGCATATGTGTTTTGATGGCTTTCATGTCTTATATAATGCAAATCAATGATGACTGAGAGAAGCCTGATGATCATATTTAAGCCTATAATTTTTCTAAAAAAAAATCTTGTATGGATAATCTCTTCAGTCCAGAAAATGTTCATCTTGAAATTTTACTAACAATATCAAAGTTATTCTTATTTTTACTTTAGATAAATCAGTGCAGATTTCACAGCAGAAACACTGAATCACGAGCTGAAGGTGATTTAACTTGATAAGAGAGTCTAAACTATCAATCAGACGACAGAAGGACTGCAGCAGATTGTGATCAAAGATTTGATATAAACAGTATATATAAGGAAAATTCTTACATTGTGTCTTGCCTTTTGGTACCTGTGGTGATTATATGATGATTCTCTCAGTGTCTGTGACGCTTCAGACGTGTTTGACCAAAACTAATGTGAAAGTGAAACTGACTCCACCTGTTCCTGCTACATTACAACCTGACCAGATCTCACCTGACAACATTTACAATATTACAAAACTGAACTTCAAAAATAATGACACTTCTTAAGAACATTTATTGTATAAATAAATGATACAAATTGAGGTAATACTGTCACCTCAGCAGCAACATTATTACAGCCATCAAAGCCTACAGACAAACTATATGCAAACTATATGCCAAACTCACTGTGAGAGTATGTCCATGTTGGAGTTGCGATCGCGTCTCTCCTTCTTTAACACAAAGGTACGAGTCCCTCTGTTGCTACCCAGCCTGCGGCTTCAAAAACTGCCAGTCTGGTTAGCACTCTGGGAAATCTGAGGGTTTCTTCGTCAGGTCTGGCCCCACGTACCTCCCACTCCTCCAGCACACCATGTGCCGTTGAGTTGCCATCTGCTGCCGTGGGACCCTCTTCGGAGGTTCCCCGCATCACTTTTGGTGCTCCGGATGAGGATCTGATGTCAACCGCTGCATCGGAGAGTATGCAAGCCAAACTTCCGCCCTCCGGGGAGGTCATTCAGGCTGAATCAGATTCAAAGTTAATGGCCATGCTTGCCTGGTCATCTGGGGGCATCGGGCTCGAGTTGAACCCTCCATCATGTCAAGAGCGCTCGCAGCTGGATGATTGGTTTCTGGGTGCGGGCCGTGGTTCTTAGCCACAGTGCCATTCTTCCCAGAGATGCACGAGGAGGTTCAGAAGACGTGGAAGGCACCTTTACTGCCAGACCGTTCTTCTGCCTCCTCCACTCTCAATACCCTCGATGGTTGGGCCGCCAAGGGTTACTTGGACATTCCTCAGGTGGAACGTGCGATTGTGGTGTTATTTTTTAATTTAATCTATTTGATTATGAAAAGTGAACAGCATGAGTAAGATAAGACACATCATAAGATATACAATATAATCATGACATGGAGGCGCCGGCGCGTTCACTTGCACGTGAACTGGAGTGCGTAATGAACCGAAACTCAGCATACAGGCTGCTTGCCTCGCAGACATGAGAAATATATATAGGAAGCTTGAATTGTCTACTTTTATACAAAATAATTCAAAACGAAAAGAAATAGTCTATTCTCTGATTATGTAATCCAAATGAAATGTGCATTTTCTCTCTAAGCGCGTCCACTATGCTGAGATGATGAGAGTCAGCAATGTCAACTTCATCTTTGCAGCCAACAATGATTCAGAAAACATTATTAATATAAACATATAAATGTTTATTAAACAATTAAAATGTCTCCTTGCTGTTTTTTTGTCACATTCATAGTCATTACTTTTGCCGGTTCTTTATGGCAAGCTTTATGCTATATATGCGCTTGAGTGCTATATATTACGTAAACGCTCATTATTATGGTTTATTCTCTCCAGTATTTAAGAAATTAAATTAATATAAATGTGATTGGTCAACTAATGGCAATTAGTTGACCAACAACTAGTCGACAATTAGTAACAACAATCAACAATTAGTAACAACAACTAGTCGACTAGAAAAAACGTATTTCACAATAACACTGAGTTGTTGCAGGGGTTTGGTTCATAGCTTTAAGATCAAAGTTGACAGACAAAGTTCATGAGCTGCTTCATGGCATCAACATGATTTACATTGGTTTGGCTTTGTCAACTCAAAACGAATACACACAAAACTGTCAAAATGCCCGTCTTGACACGTATTCAGGTAAACACCATCAGTTTTGGAATGTAAATAATTGAGAAAAAAAAGCATGTTTTGTAACAGTATATTGGATCCGAACATATTTAAGCTTTTAAAGTGACAGCAGCCTAATAAACCTGCTACTGCTTTACAACAGTATAGCAGATACTTACACAAAATACATATAAATATCTGTCAATAATGTCTTAGTAAGGTGAAATTTAAATGCATAGTTTTATTATTAATCTCTGTAGTTTTAAAACATATAATGCAATGCAATGCAATAATGATTGAGAGATGAACAAATAAACCTTCCTCGAAAGCCTGATGATCATATTTGATACATTTGAATACGATTTTTCCTCAAAAAAAAAAAAAAAAAAAAAAAAGGTGGATTCACTAACGTTTCACTAAATTGAATCTGTACTTTGCTGTTGGTGAGACTGTAGATGTTAAACACTGTCAATAAATGTAAGATTATTGTCATTAATCAGACTGGGTTATCAAACCAGATTGTCCTCCTCCAAAAAAAAACAAAACAAACAACCCTATAGGTCATTTTTTTCAAGCACATTATTACGACCTATATACGTTTTAAAGTCATGCGCCCTATAGCTGGCGTAAAAATAATGACAGTGTCGTGTTTTGTCTGTCGTCATGAAATGACGTATGACCGTCAGTACCAATCAAAATGCAATGTGTGGACTTTATACACTGTTCCTCCTATTTCCATTTAGCAAAACTCATTTTTTTATTAACGACATGGAGAACATGTTGCATCAAACAGCTCTGAACGGTTTGTTTTATAGTTATAAAACTATTCTTGCAGATTCATCTCATCCTCCATGATTTTAACATGATTCATTCTGGTGTGATTTGGCTTTTAAACCTGTAAGATGTCAGAATGTTGTGTTTGGCTGTGTGTTGTTATTGTGATTTTTGTACTACATATTTACACATTTTATGCTGCACCAAAAATTGCCCTTTGGGCTAAAAATAAACTTTGAACTTGAACTTGACCTTGGATAATCAAATAAACTAAGTGAAATATTATAACAATATAAAAGATATTCTTATGTTTACTTTATAAATATCAGTAAAGATTTCACAGCAGAAAGATACATGAAGCACGAGATGAAGGAGGACGTTTTATTAATTATATGGATAAAATAAATTGTGTTTGAACTGTTGCTGAACCTCAGTCAGTTCTGAAGAGCAAAATGTCTTTGTCGCCAACAGAGACGTTGATATAACATTTCAGTTTCACGTTGTAACCAGAGCTCCCTATAATGCAGTGCCAGGTGCCTCCATGCTTTCTCTCAAACTCCTGTAAAGACACAGTATTAATGTTCCACAAACTCACATCAACAAAAACATTCAATCTCCTCCATCAAGCTCCTGACAAAAAACAGCACATTTTCACAATACTGAATCAACTGCATTTCAGTAAAACTCTAGAACCGACCTTCTTGATGTTGGTAGCAATGTCATTATCCTTTGTGTACATATTCACAGCCAGAAGAGCGACCTGAAGAACCTCACGCTGCATCTCATCACTCATCTTTGTAGTAAGGATCTCCATTGATGTCTTCGGCATGATTGATCTGCAGCTGTAAACACAGATTCTGGTTAATGATCAAGTGTGAAAGTAATGAAAATATGGTGGCGCAGTGTTGCCACATACATAATATTTTTTCCACTCAATTATGTTGTAGTAATAACGAGATATTATGTCGTTAAAACAACATCTTTTTCTTGTTAAAACGACATATTTTGTATATGACGAGTACGTATACCTTATCTGATCTATAATAGAGAATTTATATAGCCTAGATCAGTGCCTTTATCACACTTCCGCTCTCAAAAAGCAGAAGCAAATATAGTGTAAAATACCTTTCAATGCATACATGTTTCATTAACAAAAAAATCTCTGAGTCTTCGGGTTTGAGTCGTTCGTTCATCACGTGACAGTCACATAGGATAAGGCAGGGGTTTTCAAACCCATTGAATGTGGTAATAGAGTTGGTTAATGCTTTAAACTATAAATAATTAAATAAATAATTGAACTTAATAGTTTTGGACAAATTAAGAATGTTAACCTGATTCAACTAAATGCATTGAATTAATAAACTTAAGTTTCCTGAAATAAATAATGTTAATTAAATGCAACATAACCCAGTTAAGCTGAACCTGTTGACATAAAAAAGTTAAGTAAATCCAACGTATCACTTACTATGTTTATTAGTCCATAATAAATTGTATTAAAAAAAAGTTTACAAGTCTTTTTAACTGGAAAGTCACACCCGCAAACAGCACAGATCCTCAAGAAATGTTTAACAAATAACAATAAAAAGAAACTGACTGACAGGAACAAGGTTTTTTTTTTTTTTTTTTTTTTTTTTTTTTTTTTTTTTAATGTCTATTGCACATGTTGATATTTACATGGGCTACTTACAGTAGGCTATACAACTACAGTACAACACACAGTCATTAATACTAATGCATGGGAAGTGGTCACGTGACAAAAGAACGCAGACTCGAGAGGTGAGCCAATCATTTCTGTTTCGGGTACCGACTACCGACTGCATAGATTCAAACTATGGGGATGTGATGTGACAAAAGAACGAACGACTCGAATCGGGATGTGAGGTGAACTAACAGACTGCATAGACCCAGATAAGCAATGAATTAATAATTTCTGTTTCTCATAATTTGGCCATGGCTGCATTATAATTTTTTCTTATTCGAAATGATTAATGTTGTGCAAGTAGGCCAAGATGTAACATTTTAATTATATTCTATTTTATTCTGCTGAAATGAACGAAATGACTCGAAAAAAAGAGTCGTTCATTTTGCTGAACGAGACTCAAAGAACCGAGTCAGTAAAATGATCCGAACTACCCGTCACGCGCAGCGCAAACAGACAGTCTTTTGATAAGGACACAAAGCCGAATCTTTATTGCTTATCTTATTCGCTTTCACTTTTAGTTTGTTTGACAGCAATTAAGCAAAACACGACATTAAAGACTTTTTTATGTAATTATATGAAGTTTAAATATATAAACAGTCTAGTGAATGAATGGGCCGCCACAAATAGGCTAAATCATAAATCAATGTAAAGGAAACGATTGTGTGCGACAGGATTTTCTGCAAAGCGTTGATCGTGCTGATTCTGTTCATATACAGGCCTTAGAAAATAAACACATTTCAACAAATTACAGTTTAATAAATGTGATACTTTAGGGTTTATAGTTTTAAACCAGCTTCAATGTTCAAACTTTACAGACAAAGTCTGTAGTTGTGTTTTGTTTATGATTCAGTCTTTGTTGAGTCTTTCAACGCCAAATAGAAAGTAAAGATGTAAAAGTATAATAATTTCAAACTCATTATTTCAATGAACATTTTTACAAAAATGTCATGGTTTTTGAATGACAGTGTTTCAGTTCATATTTCCTGATCTATTTTATGGTTTCATCACAATATTGTCCTAATAGCATATACAACACACCAGACCATAAAGACATTACATAACAATCATAAACATTCATAACTTTGTTTCTCTTCAGTTTACTTCCTTAACATTTATAATAGGCCTAATTGTTTGCTATATTTTTGAGAGAATCTCATAATGTAATATTTATTTTCTCAGTATTGGCATGTCTGTTCTTTCTCTCTCTCTCTCTTTCTCTCTCTCTTTTTAGTGGTTCAACAACTCTTCATCATGAAGTCCAGCTGCTTCCATTTATGATCAGGATTTATTGGTCAATGACACTATTATCAAATGAAACCTAACTTTAATACCACAAGACATAAGTGTGGAGTAAAATTAACAAAAGTTAACCCTGTAAAGCCTGAAATAATAGTCAGAAAACTGATTTTTTTTTTCTAAAACAATTTATTGAATCTTTAGACAAAATATTTAAAATAAATCTTTAAGAAAGGCATATGTGTTTTTATTAAGTATCATATTTGATGGCTTTCATGGCTCATATTATAATTCAATACAATGATGATCGACAGATGAACAAATAAACTTTTACCAAAAGCCTGATGATATTTAAGCCTATAAATATTTCTTAAAAAAATCATGTATGGATAATCAAGTAAACAAAAGTCTCTTTATGTTCATCTTGAAATATTATATTACTAACAATATTAAAGTTATTCTTATGCTTACTTTAGATAAATCAGTGCAGATTTCACAGCAGAAACACTGAATCATGAGCTGAAGGTGATTTAACTTGATAAGAGAGTCTAAACTATCAATCAGACGACAGAAGGACTGCAGCAGATTGTGATCAAAGATTAAAGATTTTATATATACAGTATATATGAGGAAAGTTCTTACATTGTGTCTTACCTTTTGGTACCTGTGGCGATTATATGATGATTCTCTCAGTGTCTGTGACGCTTCAGACGTGTTTGACCAAAACTAATGTGAAAGTGAAACTGACTCAACCTGTTCTTACACAACCTGAACATGATCTCACTTGACAACATTCCAATATTACAAAACTGAACTTCAAAAATAATGACACTTCTTAAGAATGTTTTTTTGTTTTTTTGTTTTTTTTATAAAAAACTTTATTGTATAAATAAATGATACAAATTGAGGTAATACTGTCACCTCAGCAGCAACATCATTACAGCCATCAAAGTCTACAGACAAACACGAAACAAACCATATTCCCTCACTGCAATGTCATGTCCATGTTGGCGTTGTGATCGCGACTCTCCTTCTTTAACACAGAGATACGAGTCTCCTCTGTTGCTTCAAAAGCTGCCGGTCTGGTTAGCACTCTGGGAAATCTGAGGGTCACAGTGGGAGCTTCTTCGTCAGGTCCACCCCCACAAACCTCCCACTCCTCCAGCACACCAGGTGCCGTTGAGTTGCCGTCTGCTGCCGTGGGACCCTCTTCGAATGGCATAATCTTCTAGACAATCTCTGTATCGGAGAGTATGCAAGCCAAACTTCCGGCCTCCGGGGTGGTCATTCTGGCTGAATCAGATTCAGAGTTAATGGCTATGCTTGCCCAGGCAACCGGGGGCATCGGGCTCGAGTTGAACCCTCCACCGTGTCCCGAGCGCTCGCGGCTGGATGATTGGTTTCTGGGTGCGGGGCGTGGTTCTCAGCCCCAGTGCCATTCTTCCCGGAGGAGCACGAGGAGGTTCAGAAGACGTGGAAGGCACCTTTTACTGCCAGACCGTTCTTCTGCCTCCTCCACTCTCAATACCCTTGATGGTTGGGCCGCCAAGGGTTACTTGGACATTACTCAGGTGGAACGTGCGATTGCGGTGCTCTTGTGCCCGCAGTCTGCTGCCACCTGGTGGAATCATCCGCGCCTCCCATTTAAGACGAAAGGTGCTTTCACACCTGACTCATTTAGTTTGGTTGAATCATACTAGAGTTCGTTTTCCCCTTTGGAGCGGTTCGTTTGGGCAGGTGTGAAAGCAGCAATTGCACTCGGGTGCACACCAAAACAAGCGTACCGAGACCTCCTTGAAGAGGTGGTCTTGGTACGCTTTCAAACGAACTCTGGAGCGGTTCACTTGAGATGTGAAAGCAATCCGACCCAGTTAACGGACCAACGAACCAAATAATATCATAATTCATAACGGGAAATGTGATATAAAAAGCGGTAGTGTCTGATTCTGTGATTAAGCACATTATTTACCATAGCTGAAAACCAACGAGCGCCTCTTCATCTTAAATGTTGTGTAATTGCAGTTCTCTGTGCGAGAATGCTGTCCCGACGAAGGCTTTTTCTTGCTCTGTTTCATTATAACATTCATATATGGACTCGATGAACTGACACAGCCTAGACAATACTGGGACATCCAGAGAGAGTGCGTGCATTTGTATTTGCCGCAGCATTAATATGAATGTAGTATATAATTTAACAGTGGAAATGACGGCTACATTCATTTATTGTTTGCGTGTTTCTCGACATTTACAAATACAGACACAAGCAGCTCATGGAGCGAACTTAGCAATCATTATGGATGATGCTGAGAAAACTCTGACCAATGAGAGGACAGTTGTACTCGCATGTGACTTCCATAAATGCATTTTGGTACGCTTTGAAATGTTTGTGAACCGAACCAAGAAGAAAATGCAACATTGTAACAAATTTAGTCCCTGTTTCGGAACAAAACAAACGATCCATAGGTGTGAAAACACCCTAAGATGACGGCTTACTCTTCTGCTGGACAGGCGGCTTCCGTGGCCATCTTGCAGGTCGATCAGGCGAAAGCTCTGAAAGAGCTGCATTAGGGTAGTTCTGAGCCAGGGCTACTGCAAGAACTTCACACCGCGACTGACCTCACGGCGCGTGCCCTGGGTCAGACGATGTCCACCCTGGTGGTCCAGGAGCGCCATCTCTGTTTGGACCTGGCCGAAATGAAGGACGCCAACAAAGTTCGCTTTCTCAACACCCACGTTTCCCAGGCTGGCCTCTTCAGCAACACTGTCAAGGACGACTGGCCCAGAGATGAAGGGAGCTGCTCTACTCCAGGCAGGCCCGTCGCGACAAGGCAAGCAAACCAGGCAATTGCTTGGGGCCCCGAGCTGGCCTGGGGCCCCAAGACAACGACTGGTTAAGAATAAAATGCAACGACACTGTGTGAGCGCCCCTTTGATTGTCAATGCAGTAAAGTGCAATGACACTGTTATTTGGATTCCCCTCAAGGGGGCCCCTCTCAGTAGTCGCTGACAGCAGCCAGCCAACCACGTGATCTCTGCTGCCGGCAAAATACAAAACCTCCTCGGCAGTCATGAAGCGGAATTATGCTTCAGGAAGCCAGAAGAGAAAGAAGAGAAAGGAAGAGGAGGATAAGAAAAAACAAGATAGTGGTAAGTGATAAATTACACTGGATAAAATAGCTCTACTTGTCAGTGTCTACTTTGTAATAGTTCCCTTTCGAAGGGAACTCCACTCTGCGTTGACAGAACGCATTGGGGAAACCGTCACGTGACCCAGGTGTCGAAAGCACTATCCAACAACTCCAATTGCTATTGGCCGGCGACAGCCTATGACGTCATACGGCGCGACCCGGATGTATAAAGGGAGCATCTGGAGAGACAGTCACTATCTTTTTCGTCTTTCGGTCCTGTTCTGTCTGATTGCATCTATAACCAACTCCGGTAGGGTTTTTAATATATGCCTTACAAACGTTTATGAAATGTGTTTATCTGTGTCCCAGGGAAAAATTTGACACTTGATATACATATTTTTCTGGGCGTTTTCTGTCTGGAGAGGAGCACGCATACACAGTGCTTGAGGGCACTGCTGTGTGTTTGTCTGTTGTTTACGCTGTTCTCGTTTGTCACTCTTCCCGAGGGAAGAGCTGTCTGCATCATTGCCTGTTGGTTCTGGCCCCTGTTTGTGCTGAGGCTTAACGGTGGCTGCAATCATATGGCTCGCAGATGAGCTCGTTGGGAAGTTTGAGAAAGTTTTATTCTCTCTAACTTCCCCGGGGCGGGCGAGAACAAGTGGATGACGATGACGTTCGTGTTTGACGTCATCGCGTCCGGCGGCGAGCGCTCCTCTGGCGGGTGTATGCAAGCTGCTGTGTGTTTGGGGCTGCAGCTGCCGAGAGCGCGTTAGGAAAGGGGCCGCGCGCGGACGGCTCGACGAGCGGTTCCTTTCTGTCTATTAATACGGCAGCTTCCATACTGTCCATTCCTTCGTTTGATCTCCGGGTTTGAGATCAGGAAGGCATGGAAAAACCCCTAGCCATTCAGTTTTGTATCTGAACCCAGACAGACGGGAGGGGGAGGAAGAGAGAGTGAGACGGGTGATCGATTGTAAACACTGTTGCGTTTGTAATCGATCCCCCAGCTATAGGGTGATTTATATCTACCCTCTCCTCTTCTTCTTCCACCTCCTGTGTGTGTATATATATGTATATATATATATATGTATGCTTATATACATGTTTGTATATAGATGTGTATATGTGTATATATGTATGGACATATATCATGCTCAGATGCTTCTTATGGTCAGACTGATGGCTGGCCCATAGTCATTATTTCTATCAGCCCGCTGTTTCTGTTTGATAGTAAGAGGATCTTTTATGCTTAAAAGAACCTTAGATTCCATCCTTTCATGTAAAAAAAGGAGCATTAGGAGTTTTTGGTTTTTGAGCCGCAGGAGGGTCTATATTTTATTCATTTAAAATAAGACCTTATTTTCCTGTATAGGTTCCTGAGCATGTAGTCAAGAAAATTAGGGGATGGGCAGACTGAAGTTGATAGCAAAACTTGTCACTTCAGTTAATATGTAAATGTTTAGGTCGGTCTTAATCGGCCGCCTGACATTGTTTGCTTGTGAGCTTCACTTTCTTTCTCTTATCCATGAGATTTGGAGGTGAAGCCCGGGCTTCACTAGGCTTGTGGCCCTGTAAGAAGGCCCGTAGCTTAGCGGCTAGGTTAGAGCTAGGTTAGGTGTGTTATTTACATAACCTTAATTATACTATCCCTTATTAGGCTGTATAGTTCCTAGTTCTGGCCTCCTCCCGAGGGAGTTGTTAGGTCATATGCCCATTATCCCCTATCTAAAATCTGTGCACGTTCAGGATAACACCTTTGAACAGTCAGGCCGGTTGCCGGCCCATGATGAAGCTTTTTCTGTAGGCCCGCCTTCTGGCTTGATAGTGAAAAGGTTCGTGAGGCTTTTGGAAACCGGGGATATCATTCTTCTCCTTTGAAAGAACGAGGAACGAATCTCTGGTCTTCGAGCCGCGGGAAGGTAAGACAAGGTCTGATTTAATCGCTTAAATGTTCGACCTTGTTTTTATTCCTGTGTTATTTCCTGGGTGTGTAACAGTAATAATGATAATGGGTTTTTTTGGGCAAAAAACTGGAGTGTTGAGACTGACTGAGCGAGCCACAGAATGGCTGCTGTTCAGTTTTCTCTCTGTATATTTTGCCGTTCGACTATTTTCAGTGTAGTTCGAACTGGCACTCATCACTTCAGTTTATGCGTTTGTGGCGGTCCTTTCCGGCCGCCCAGCGTGATAGCTGTGATCTTTGCTGTATTTCTTATTTGAAATTTCGAGGTAGAGATCAGGCTTATTATAGCGCCTGTTATTTTGAATAGGCCTGTATGTTTTTGGCCAGGCTAGAACTAAGTGTATGTATGGTGTATGTATAAATAATTCCCATATGTATTTTAGTTTTTGGCCTTCTCCTGAGGGAGTGGCTGAATTTTTTTTTGCCCAGATTATCCCATTGCTTATGTAGGTGCAACGATGAGTGTAACAGCTAGGTTTTTAGACTGCTTGGTTAGAGACCTGATGCTGTTTCTCAGGTGGTAGGCCCTTATCTTTGCGTAGATAAGTTTATGCTATTAATGTTGCTAGGCCCCACTCTCTAGAACATTCATGCTGAGAGGAAAAAATATTTTCTTCCGAGCCACTTGATTTTTTCAAGTTTGAGTTGACTATGCCAGCATTTTAGCTCTGTCCTCTAAGGCTTGGAACAGATTTGAGAATCTGTAGCAATGATTTTATTTTTTCTCTCTGTCAAATGGCATGTATTTCAAAGTTTCCTTTGAGTTCTAGACGTTTGCCCTACATTTGGTATGTGAGCTTGTTATGCTGCTACAGGTTGGCACCCGCTTATTATGGTAGGCCTTCTTAAAAGCGGCCTCTATGTAAGTGCTGGTGAATCCTTTCCCCAGTGTTACTGAGTGCATCACCTGTTGGATTGCATACTCAGGGTAGCTAGATCACTTTTTGAGAAAAGTTAGTATCTGTCAGCTCCCTTTCAGTTATCTGTTTATCAGCTATATTGCATATAACGGTGATTGTAGGCTAGACTGTTCAGCCTCCTTCTAGTTAGCAATAGTTTTATACTGCTGTGTAATAGATTTCAGTCTGCTCACATACTGTTTTTGGTCTTTACACTGCTTCAGGCCCTGCAGCATGTTGTTTGAGGTAGCAGGCTCAACTAGCCTCCCTTAAGCCATGTTGGTTGTGTATGGTTCCCTTTAGTCACAAAACTTAGGGTACTTTGCCTGTTTGGAAAGTGTAGCCTAGCACAGGTAGCAGTTAGCTTCCCATAGTTTATTGGGTTAGAGCTGGTTCCCTGTAGCTTGGTTCCCTGGAAATTCACGAACTGAAGCCACGTGTCATTGAATCGGCAGGCCCCTTCAGGCCTCCTTTTTAGTTTACGTGTTGGCACAGATTGTGTTTTTCTGTGCGGCTCTGGATGAGATGTCAGTAGTGAAACCTTACTGAGGTTTGGTTTAACCTATTGTTGCCTCTGAGTCGATGATTCTAGTTGAGCTAAGAGCCACCTAGCGCTTAGGTTGGATCTTTGTGCTCCTGGAAACGGCCACGAGACTTACGCCGTGTGTCCTGAAGGATGCTAAGCCTGCGGGCCGCCTTTATTGGACATACTGGTGTTTGTTTTGGGTGTATTTCTCCCTGAAAACTAGTCATATACACTTTCGCTGGCCAGGGGCCCAAGTGGTAGATTCAACCCCCTCTTTTGCGGGTTGTTTACCTGGCTTGGAACCTAAACACTACCACGAGCTGATGCCACGTGTTTGTTGAGGTTATAGGCCTTCCAGGCCTTCCTTAATACGTGTTGGCGTACGCTGTACTCTTCTTGTTTAAAGAGTAAAAAGTGTTTTTTTACTGAGTACACTGCTTGTCGGATTGTGTTGGGTGGATTATTAAGGAGCACTGTGCAGCTTTCCCACGGCTGCCATGGAAGTTATCTGTCTCTGTACGTTAGACAGGTGTTCAGAAAGGCGTTTTACTAAAACGGGTCGTTTCTGGAGTGTACTTCTGTTGTCATGTTGTAAGTCCCTCCCGGGCCTCCATGATTATGTGCTCTTGGCATAATCTACCTGTTAGGTGAGCTCTGCGCTTCCCCCTTGGGGTTGGGTTTGGTAATAGTGCTTAGCTCCCTAAGCTGGTTATGATGGTTAGGCCTTCATCAGGCCCCATCTTAAGAATCAGCCCTAGGCTGGTTTGTGCTCCCCTTTCAGGGTTTTCAGCGCACAGCCTCCTCAGTGCGTTAATTAAGCACTGGGTAGATCCTAGGTGAGCGGATTATCTCCCCTCGATATGAGGGTTCATAGCACTCAGCTGAGTTCTGCTCTCCAGGATGCCCGTCTCTACGCGTGGGTCTGAGCTGGTTTCTGCCTTTCTGCAGTCACTCTTACCTACTATCTTCCTGAAGAATGTGTTTTAGAGGCTCTGTATTCAGACAGGGTTGGCCTGAACTGAGTCTGTTCCCTGAGAAGACCAGGTCGGCCTCCCTGGTGGCAATGAGGGTGACCTTGCTCCCCTCATGAGTGACTGGCCGAGGTTCCCTTTGGTTCCTTGGCCACATTCCCTTAAAGGAACCACTTTTCTCACAAGAAAATTGGGTTCTAGACGCCTTAGCGTTTCTCTAGGCTCTATTTGTTAAAAGAGAAAGGTAGAAGCCTGTGGGAAGGTCAGCTTGGGCTGTTGGCCAAAGGGAATGCTGTCACTGACAGCCTGGTGTGACCCGAGGGGGAGTTGCTGGGCAGTTTGAGAACTGCCTTGAGGTCTTTGCCTCAGCCATATTTTTTGGCAGGCACTCCCCTCCAGCATGGCGGCGTGGGTATATCGTTCCCCAATGCGTTCTGTCAACGCAGAGTGGAGTTCCCTTCGAAAGGGAACGTCTCAGGTTACGTATGTAACCATAGTTCCCTGAGAACAGGGAACGAGACTCTGCGTTCCTTTGCCATGCTTCAGGTTGCCTGCCTTCAGAACAGTCCCTCAAGACGATAAGATAGTGACTGTCTCTCCAGGTGCTCCCTTTATACATCCGGGTCGCGCCGTATGACGTCATAGGCTGTCGCCGGCCAATAGCAATTGGAGTTGTTGGATAGTGCTTTCGACACCTGGGTCACGTGACGGTTTCCCCAATGCGTTCTGTCAACGCAGAGTCTCGTTCCCTGTTCTCAGGGAACTATGGTTACATACGTAACCTGAGACGGTTTTGATGAAAGTGGCATAGCAAATAGCATGCTATACTATTCCACCGTGATAATCTATTTACCAAATGGGGATTAGGAAAACCACACAATAAATTCCGTGCATCAAACATTAGCTTGGGATGTTTTTAAGCAGTGGTAAGCAGCTGCCTGCATCCCTTCCTTTCTAATATCAAAATATGGAAATACATATCTTTAAGTTTTTGGTAAACTTTATAATAAGTAAAAATACTGTTTGCTAACAGTTAAATGACAATTAACTAAAGATTAATTAACTATCAATTTACCATCTATTAATGATTGTTATTATAAAGTGTTACCATCTTTTCTTTCTCCCTCAAGGTGCTTTGCTTAAATTTCTCAGCCCTCAGGCTCTTCCTAAGGATACCTCCACTGATGAAGGTAGAGTGAATTTCTCTCACTGAGCTGAGCTGTTAATAGTGACCTCTTTCAATATGCTAACAGTGAAATGGTAAAACGTACTTCACAGGTAATTTCAGATTTTTTTTTTCAATTATTTTCCCAGCTACACTATCAACTTCATCCTCAACATCAACAGATGCATCACTTCTCAGTGCTGATGTTTCCTCTATAGCACAAGGTACCACAAGCTCTATAATTATAGCTGATATCCTGCACAGCCCAGAGTTTAAACTGATAAGTGTGTGCTGTCATATTATTAGAAAAAAAAAAAACAGTGCAAATCACTATTGAATTCCCACCAAACTGTGTAAATACCAGTCACTTTTGCCCATGGACATTTCAGAATTTTTAATATACAGTAGTGCCTGTCAAATTTCTTTGGTCTTTGGGGCCTCCATGTCCATTTTGCTTGGGGCCCCCAAATTCTTTCAGACGGCCCTGACTCCAGGAGACGGTGAAGGCACTGCTCCTTCCTCCAGGAGAGGGCCAGGTGGAAAATCCTGCGTTTTGTTAATTTTCTTTTCCCACATCAGATTACCACGTCACCTGAAAAACTTAAAGTTCTGTTTATTTCATATTATTGTTCTCCATAGCAACAGAGAAGGAATTCTCTGGAAGAAGGGTGGGAGAAATGTTGAAATGTGATCATTTTAGATTAGGTTTGAAATTATTTTCATAAATGCAAAAACCTGAGGTGAAAAGTTATTCACAGCAGAAAAATTAATTTTATGGCTTTTAACCCGGTAAAGCTTGATATTTTAAATACTCAGAACTGTTGAAATATAACATTTATACCATTTAGACAAAGTATAAAAACATACAATAAAAAAAATATAAATAATTATTAAAAATAATTACTTTATGGCTCATATATGAGCACTATGTATGTCAGGGACACAGTCGGAGGCAGACAGGTAAGTGCAAAACAGGATGTTTATTTATAACAGAGGCACGGACACTGGCAGACGGAGAATGAAAGTGAGTGAAGGCACAAGCACTTATGAGCAGCAGGGGCGGATCTACCGGGGTGGCACGGGGTGGCAACTGCCACCCTAAGAAAAAGCTTTGCCACCCCGTCTGCCACCCCAAAATTATCAGAGAATGAAATATAAATGTTAGCAGTGTTTCAAGTACTACTGCTTTTCAGCAGCGGCGCTTCAATGTGATGACATAAAAAAGACATGTCATCACAAATGACAAGAAAATAATGACAAGAAAACACGTCTTTCAATAAGCTGCATGACGGTTGCACAGTGTAGTTAGCTTCATTAACAAATGACTCTTATGAACCGGTTCTTTGGGAGTCAAAAACACAGCCAAGTTCACTTACGAATTGTTTTCCATTTGTTCGTGAATCGGAAAATCACTGCTTGTCCGCTAACTCAGAAGTCCTCGAATTTTCGTAATTTTTTGCGAGCTGATTCACCGACCGCCCGCTCCACTTTCATCATGGATAAAGGTCTTTTTGCCATCTGACGAAACGGTAACATGAAATCAATATCACAGAAACTAGTTAGGTAAGAATCTAAATGTATTTTAGCTTTTCTCGATTGCTAACACATTGTGATTCAGGTGATTCAAGTGATTCAGTTGGCCCAGTTTCCCAAACCATTAGCTCAGTTCTCAAAACAAAGACACATTTCTCAAAACGTTTAACAATGACTACATTAGGTAGCAAAACTGATGACACACACCAGTCAATATCTGAGAGAGAGCTGAATGAATAATTTACAGGGGTTTTGAACTTACAGTACCAGTACTTTAGATGAGGGAAATTTCACTATGTACAGTAAACTGTAGCACGCTGTACACCCTCAAACTTGTGATTGTCAACTTTCTCTGTAGCCATTTGTAATACTGTATTTTGCAAAACTGAGAAATGACTGTCTTGTGTCAGAAGACCAATACACTGCTATAGTACCTTATATACTGTAATAAAATTTGGCCAAATGTGCAGAGGATGCTGAATTTAGTTTTACTGTAATTGACAGTACTGTATTGTGGTGCATACCAAGTTCATACATATCTACTGCCAGATCAATTTACAATAGTAAAATGAAAAAAAGAAAGAAAAAAATTCACTGCTGTATTTTACTGTATCTGTAAATTTATTTTTGTATAGTGTAGTAGACATTGAGCTGCAAAATAATTCCTGAATCCCAGTAAGCAGTATTTTTGTTACAGTGTTACATGAATTGATCTCACTAGTGTTCACTGGGCAGTGCAGTAGTCTGTGTATTTGTTAAGTTTTGTATGTCATCTGAGGCCAAAGTTTGATTTTGTCAGACAAGAATAAGTTTTTGACTAAAACATTTTATTTTGACCTGGAAGTTTGAGGCTTGTACAAATTGGTGCATAGTTTTGAGACTGTGTTTATAGCTGTGAGAAAATGTTGATTTTTTTCATTTCAACTAGATTAAAAGTTTGAAAGACAAATTTTTGCTGGCATGTCATAAAGCCAACTTAAAATCTTGTTTAAAAAACATAAATAGTTTGGTCAGTTAGGCCAGAATATAGATGTTCTGGGTGATTGCGAAAGTGTTGCTAGGTGGTTGCTAGGAGATTCTGGGTGGTTGCTAGGCTCTTTCTGCAATTGAGGGTGTTGCTAGAGTATGTAGTTGATAGGCTGTTCTGGGTGAACATACACCGACATTCCCACCTCTGTTAATAACAGAAACTCACAAATTGTTTGCAAAAAACAAGTTTTTGTTGTTCTTTAACTTGCACTAAAACATGTGATTTATGCCATCGAAGTAGCCTGTGTAATATTAATAAAACTGCTCATCTCCTTTAGTGATACAAGGTCAGACTCATTTTAAATCTGTTGATGTTTTTTCATATAGTGCGTTTACTTGGTGCCATGATGGATATTGACATCTTGTTATTTATTTTGGTAATGCAATGTTTGTGAACACAATTGTGTATGTCAGGCCATAAATCTCCAAAAACTATGCATGGGCGCTTGCTTTGGTGTTGCCACCCCTCATAGACCTCATGCCACCCCTTTGCCACCCTATAAATAATTTTTTAGATCCGTCCCTGATGAGCATGAACTTAGATGAATAGGTAATGAAAATGTCTCTTTGCAGGAATGGAGGGAAGCAGGCTGACTGACAGACGAAGGATGGCAGATGATCAGTGCAGGTAAGGAGTCTGTAAGGTACATGTAGATACTCTGATATCCATAGACAAGACCAGACAAAGAGCAGCGGTGAAGTGTGCCATTATACTATACTGTGGTGATGAGTGGATGGCTTGCAGGTGATTGGTGAGTGAGAGCAGGTGAGGAACAGGAGGGATGCTGGGAAATGGAGTGCAAGTGCTGATGGCTGCGACAATATATGATATTTGAAAATATTGAGCTCATACTCAAGGAGGGAAAA
Source organism: Megalobrama amblycephala (assembly GCF_018812025.1). Taxonomy (NCBI): domain Eukaryota; kingdom Metazoa; phylum Chordata; class Actinopteri; order Cypriniformes; family Xenocyprididae; genus Megalobrama; species Megalobrama amblycephala. The sequence continues at coordinate 2,295,968 of NC_063055.1, read as the reverse complement.
ACACCTCAATTTTATTCAGAGACCCAAACTGAGCAAAAATATGCAATTTGGTGCAGATGCTGATATTTATATGGACAAAACATAAGATGAAATTGATTGTGTAATGATCTTTATTAGCAGATAAATGCATATAAATATCAATATCTGCCAATAATATTTCTTAGTAAGATGATATTTAAATGCTTAGTTTTATGATCAAAGCTCTGTAGTTTTAAATCATATAATGTGATACAATGATTATTGACAGATGAACAAATAAACCTTCCTCAAAAGATGATGATCATATTTGATACATTTGAATGATTTTTCAAAAGAAAAAAGATTTATGGATTCACTAAATCTTGTAACATTTCACTAATCTTATAATATAAAACATAATCTTATATTTGTCATAACCTATTGATCATATCATTTTTTACAGTATATGATAATGTAAATGTTAAACATTGTTGTGCACCAAATATTGCCCTTTGGGCTTAAAATAAACTTTGAAATTGAACTTGGACAACCAAATAAACTAAGCTGCTTAATTCTTGAAACATTCATTTTGAAATATTCATCTTAAAACATTACTAACAATATCAAAGTTATTTGTACATTTACTTTATAAAAATCAGTGCAGATTTCACAGCAGAAAGACACATGAACCATAATCTGAAAATGGATATTTTATTAATTATGTGGATCAAATAAATTGTGTTTGAACTGTTGCTGAACCTCAGTCAGTTCTGAAGAGCACAATTCTTTTGCCACCAACAGAGAAGCAGATATAACCGTTCTGATTTGGTCGCACATGTGAGCCAGAGCTCCCTATAAAGCAGTGCCAAGTGAGCCCATGCTTTCTCTCAAACTCCTGTAAAGAAAGACATAGTATTAATGTTCCACAAACTCACATCAACAAAAACACTCCACCATCAAGCTCCTGACAAAAAACAGCACATTTTCACAAAACTGAAACTGAATTTCACTAATACGTTCCAGTCTCCCAGTAAAACTCTTACCAACCTTCACCATGTAGGTAGCAATGTCAATTCCCTGTGAGTACATATTCACAGCCAGGAGACCGACCTGAAGAGCCTCACGCTGCATCTCATCACTCATGTCTGAATCATGGATCTCCATTGATGTCTTCGACATGGTTGATCTGCAGCTGTGAACACAGATTTTAAAGAAAAAAAAGTGATTAATCTGAAGATTAACATTTTTTTTTGTGAACATCTCTTCATCATGAAGACCAGCTGCTGCCATTTATGAGCAGTAATTGTTGGTCCATGACACTATTATCAGAAGTGTGGACGGTAACACTTGAGAATACTGATCCTTCATTAATGAATAACTACACAGGAACAAATGAGTAATGCATTATTAACACTATAGTAACTACTATTAACTAACAATAAACTCTGATTAATGAATTAGTAAGTAATAGTGCTCAGTTAAAGGTGGTATTTCACTATTAACTAATGATTAACTACTGTTTTTTCATTCCTCCCAGAGAACTACTAAGAACTACTATATACAGGTTCATAATTAATGTGAATAATGCATAATGTATAATTAATTCTAAAGTGAAAGTCTTGGTAACACACTAGTAATGACTGAAGTATTACTAAATACTTAAGAAGGAATTACTAATTATTGGATCAGTATTCTAAAGTGAAAAGCATGATAACTGTCTAGTAACTACTGAAGTCACTGTTAACATTTGATGTTTTTGTATGTTTTTGTACAGTAATTCCTTATGATATATTTGGTAACACTTGAGTAATTACTACCATGATCTTCACTTTAGAATACTGATCCAAATAAGAAGTAGTTCCTTAAGAGTTATATAGTAACTCTTGAGTTATTGCTATCCAATACTTTACAAAAACCTCAAAAGTTTACAATGACTTCAGTAGTTACTAGAGCAGCGGTTCCCAAACTTTTTTTCCTGCGCACCCCCTTCTATGTCCCAACCGGGTTGGCGCACCCCCAATCCCCACTTCAAAAAAAAAAAAAAAAAACCCAACAAAGCTTTGTTTTATCGCCATATAAAGACACATGTTTAATCATGCGCAAATAACCAGAACACGCATGACAATAACAACATCAACAAAGTTTCAATATAATGCAACAAAGCTACGCACAAGCTTCCACTTTTAAGAGGACGAGTGACAGACACAGGCTCAGTAACAGAAAGCACGGTTATTTTCAGCCGCGTAAAAGAAACACTGCAGCAATAGGCTAGCCTGCAGTGCATAAAAGAAGAGCAGTGCGTAGAACAGTGGTTCTCAACCTTTTCCCCAGTGGGCCGCACAATGGTCACTCAGTTAACGAAACAAACACTAATGCCGGGGACACACCTAACGATTAGCTGAAACATTCTAAGACTGAACTGAACACAAATACCGATTGTTTCCTTCGACTGGATCCGATTTATATACTTTCACATGGAATTTGAACACCGACTGTAATCGCAGACTGAACGCGGTTTATCAGCAAAGTTTCGATCATGTTGATATATACAGTATATATAAACGTGTGTGTGTGTGTGTGTGTGTGTGTGTGGAAAATTCTTACATGGTGCCTTACCTTATTTATGTGGTGATTATATGATGGTTCTCTCAGTGTCTGTGAAGCTTCAGACGTGTTTGACCAAAACTAATATAAAGTGTATCTGACTCCACCTGTTCCTGCTACACAATCTGACCAGATCTCACAACATTTCCAACATTACAAAACTGAACTACAAAATGACTGTTTCTAAACATACAGAAAATCAAACCAAAGTATGTGGGAAACTTCACAAAAACATGTTGTTGTTTTTTTTTTTACAAATTATTGCAGAAATAATAGATACAAATTGAAGTAATACCGTCACCTCAGCAGACACGTGAAGCAGCAACATTATTACAGCCATCAAAGCCTACAGACAAACATGAAACTGTTTACTGCAGGTTTACATTCATCAAAATATGTGAAATTAGCACCTCATTATGATTTTCTATTATTTTCTGTGTAAAGACTGTGTAAATATGAAGGTTTTGAACTGAAACTAAAACCAAATCTATTTGTGTGAATTGAAGAACAAGTAGGACTAGATTTTTGTAACTCTCAAAATAAAACAGATGAATGACAGGATCAAACACACCCATGACACAGATCAGTTCTGACAAACACTGCTGTCTCAGGACATCTGTGCTTTAAACCGGCTTCACACATTACAGACATATGAATCACAACAAAATGTTTTATGTTTCGTTTATTATGATTCATTCTGTTGAATCTCTCAACGCCAAATAGAAAGTAATGATTTAACAGTTGTTTTGCAGTGTGTACTTTGATCTCAACACCTTTCACCTTATTATTTATTATTCTCAGGTAAAGTAAGTCGAGTCTGGCCTAAATTATAAGCATTTAAATGACTTACAATTTGGTCAGAAGACTCCTCTGTGTTCTTGTTCAAAGTCTTAAACACTATAAATCAAGCCTCAGTAGCAGCATTTGTAATCAATTCAATTTCTTTTAATTGGTAACTTTTCTTTTATAATAAACAAAAATGTAAATGCAAATAAAACTTCATCATTAAAGTATAAAATACAGTAGTCCCGCTTTGAGTCAAAGGTGTCGTCAGCTCTTCTTCTCTTCAGCTTGAGGTTTCTCGATCAGCTCTGGGCTTCAGGGCATCAGGGGTTTAATGACGGATCAGTATCTGAAGAGGCAATCAACTCATCAGCGTTTTACACTCCTGCTGTTCATCAGACATCAGGTTATCTGCTTGACCGTCTGCCTTCTCATGTCCTTGGCAAGCCATTTTGATTTTTATTCATTCTCAGGATATGAATTTTTGATATCAACATTTCAATTCTTGATATTAGGAATGCATTTCCACTAGTAAAAACTAGAATTCTTGATATCTGTAATTGTATTTTCACTGAAATGTCACCACAGGCTGCAATTCAGATTCAATTGTTGATTTCAATAATTAATATCTTGAAATTTCGAATTTCACATATCAGAAATACAATTCTTACTAGTAAAAATCATAATTTTTTATATCAATAATTACATTGTTATTCATAAAAATGTGAATTCTTGAAATCAAAAGTTAATTTGGCACTGGTTGAAACGTCAGTTCTTGATATCAACAATTGAATTGCTTGAATTATAAGCACTGCCTAATATTTAATACACTGGCCAAAAGGCAATGTAAATGGCATCTATAAAATAAGGAAGCAGGGTAATTGCAATTCTTTGATATAATACAACACAGTATAATCTTTAAACTCATTAATTCAATGGACATTAATGGACAGAGAAAACACAAATTGACCCAAAACTAAAACAAATGTCAACATCTCTCCCTAAATGTCTCTTTGACTATTAAAATACACTAGGCCTATTATGACCTCAATGACCAACACACACACATTCCCGCGTCTGACCAGAGGATGGCACCAGCAGCTGAATCATCAATCCATCAGCCTCCCAATGTGGCTACAGCACAATATCAAAGATGCTAACACCATTGGGGAGGGGATCATCCACCAGACCAAGCCATTAACTCTTCAAGTGGGTTTGTTCCATCAAGAATTAAACTCCCTACAGTATATGTCACTGACTCCCCTAAGCATGAAGTAATCCTCGGATTTCCATGGCTATCCATTCATTACCCCATTATTTCTTGGCATCAGGGTGAGTTGATTAGTTGGTCCAACTTCTGTAGAAGTCATTGTTTTTCCCAAGTCCCCCAACCATGTTTGACCGCTAGTATTGAAAGCCCAGAAACGAACAAGACTGTTAACATCCCCAACTGTTATAACGATCTGGCAGAAGTCTTTAGCAAAACCAAAGCCACGCAATTACCACCTCATCGCCCTTGGGACTGTGCAATAGATTTACTGCCCAACGCCATGCCCCCTAAAAGTAAAGTCTACCCACTGTCCAGAAAGGAGACCCAGGCCATGGAAGATTATATCGAAGAAGCACTAAGCTCAGGGTTCATTTGACCCTCCACTTCTCCAGCTGCCGCAGGGTTCTTCTTTTTTGAAAAGAAGGATGGAGGGTTGAGGCCATGCATTGATTATAGGGGACTCAATAATGTTACTGTTAAATTCCGCTACCCTCTCCCATTGGTTCCCTCAGCCCTGGAGCAGCTCTGCGAAGCCACCATTTACACCAAACTTGACCTACGGAGTGCTTATAACTTGATCAGAATCAAAGAGGGCGACAAATGTAAAACGGCCTTCCTCACCACTAGGGGGCACAATGAGTACCAAGTTATGCCATATGGGCTTGCCAACTCTCCTGCCGTATTTCAGTCTTTCATTAATGAGATCTTCCGGGGCCTTCTGAATCAGTATGTAATAGCTTACATTGATGATATTTTGATCTACTCAAAATCCAAAGATGAACATGTCAGCCATGTCAGGACAGTCTGTTTGCTCGTCTACTCACAAACCAACTATACGTTAAGGCAGAGAAGTCTGAATTTCACGTCCAACAGACTTCATTCCTGGGCTACCACATCAGCCACCAGGGGGTAAAGATGGATGGATGCAAGGTCAAGGAAGTCACAGAATGGCCTCAACCATCCACCGTGAAGGAGCTTCAAAGGTTTTTGGGGTTTGCCAACTTTTATAGACGCTTTATCAGAAACTACAGTATGATTGCTTCTCCCCTGACATCCCTCTTGAAAGGAAAACCTACAAAGCTAAGATGGATGGAAGAGGCCAGCCAGGCATTCAAATCGTTGAAGGAGAGGCTTACAACAGCCCCCATCCTAAAACATCCTGATCCAGATCTCCCATTTGTGGTGGAAGTAGACACTTCTGACTGCGGTATAGGAGCTGTGCTCACTCAATGTCACGGCCAGCCCGGTAAACTATACCCACATGCATTCTTCTTGAGAAAGTTAACTGCAGCAGAGAGGAACTCTGATGTAGGGAATAAAGAACTTCTGTCCATGAAAGCAGCCATCGAGGAGTGGAGACACTGGCTCGAGGGAGCAGTCCACCCCTTTCAAGTAATCACTGACCACAAAAATCTAGAATATATCAAGAGTGCTAAACGGCTCAACCCACGCCAGGCTTGCTGGTCCCTATTTTTCACCCGATTACAGTTATTGTCATTCCAGTATTGTCATTGCTCTGGTCACCTGGGACATAATGGAGGACATTCAGAGAGTAACTGCAAGACCCCGCACCTGAGAACAGTCCTCCTAACAAGCAGTATGTTCCACAAAGTTTACATCACAGAGTAACGCAATGGGTCCACACCTCTGTTAGCACTGGTCATCCAGGTATATCTCGCACCGTTCTGGTGACCCTCAATGACAAGAGATGTAACTACTTATGTCAAAGCCTGCCAAATCTGTGCTCAGTCCAAGACCCCCAAGGAATTACCTTCAGGCCTCCTCCAACCGCTACCCATTCCACAACATCCCCGGTCCTATCTCTCCATTGACTTTGTAACCGATCTACCACTTTCCAATGGCTTCACTGCTATCCTGGTCATAATTGACCGGTTCTCCAAGTCCTGTCGTTTGGTGCCTCTAAAGGGTCTCCCCACAGCTATGGAGACTGCTCAAGCACTCTTTCACCATGTTTTCAGAAATTATGGTTTACCCAACAATATTGTCAGCGACTGAGGAACTCAGTTCACGTCCCAAGTTTGGAGAGACTTCTGTAAACACCTGGACATTAATATCAGCCTCACATCAGGTTACGCATAACCTGATATTGCGGAGTTCAACATGTTCCTGGGTCAACATTTTTGTTGATCCTGGAACAACATTCAAATCAACCAGATTTGAGGGACAAGTTTACAGATTGTCAAGTTTAGGCTTAAAATCATGAATTGGTGCTTCTACATCAGTGTTATTCATCTATCATTTCCCTCTGATTTTAGGGATAACTTATGGGTAGAGTTAGGTTTAGGGGTAGGAATAGGGTTAAGACTAAATTTTCCGACTAGAATGTTGTTCCAGGATCAACAAAATATGTTGACCCAGGAATGCATCTAACTCAGCAATATCAGGATGTGCTCAGGTTACCACCCTCAGTCAAATGGGCAAGTCGAACGACTTAACCAAGAAATTGGGAGATACCTTCGCTCATACTGTAGCCGAGAACAACACCGCTGTTCTGAATTCCTTCCGTGGGCAGAATACGCACACAATTCCCTGACTCACTCCTCTACTGGCCTGACCCCCTTCCAGTGTGTCCTTGGATATCAATCTCCTTTGTTCCCATGGTCTGGCGAACCTTCTTTGGTCCCCGCAGTGGACGACTGGATCCGACGTAGCGAGAGGGTGTGGGACAGTGCACACATCCGTCTGCAGAGAGCTGTGAGAGTACAGGAACTCCAAGCCAACCGATGACGTCGCCTACATCCTCCCTACCAACCAGGTCAATGGGTCTGGCTTTCAACGAGGGACCTCAACCTGCGGCTACCCAGCAGGAAGCTCATCCCCAGGTATGTTGGTCCTTTCAAGATTTTGAAGAGAATAAATGAGGTGACATACCAATTAGAGCTTCCAGCTAACTACCGTATCTCTCCATCCTTTCATGTTTCCCTCCTCAAACTGGTCCACCCGGGAGCTGACCCTGCACTGAGGCTCAAGAGCCACCACCACCACTGGACATTGATGGAATTCCTGCTTACAAGGTGAATGAGTTACTAGACTCAAGACGGAGAGGGGGTCAGCTTCAATACTTGGTGGACTGGGAGGGCTACGGACCTGAGGAGAGATCGTGGGTAACTGCCCACGACATCTTGGACCCTTCTCTCATCAACGACTTTCATCGTGCCAGACCCGATCGACCAGCGCCTAGACCAGCACTTCTCAAAGTCCGGACTCCGGTCCGGATCCGGACCCGGAGGGAATTCAATCCGGACCCACCTCCATTTCGTATTTCAACAGCTGTAATTGTGTGTAAGGGATTAAAAACCTGGATTTCCTACTTTGATAAACGCATGTCAGAATCATTTGTTTAGTGTTTTATGTCTTTTTGGAGATGGTCCGAAATTAAAGCGAAGGCGAGATATTTAAAGTTTTCCTCCGTGATTCAGTTGCCATGACAACGAGTCATGCGCGACGCAACACTTCACGCGCAGTAAGCGTTTGAATGGCTGTGGAGCAGTGGTTCTCAACCTGCGGCCCGGCACAAATGTAAATGCGGCCCGCGATATGCCGACCACAATAATAATAATAATAATAATAATAATAATAAAAATTAGCATACAATTTATTTTGGTTTTAAAATTTAAATTAAAGTGAATTATTAAAAAAATTAATGAGCTATAATGCTTTATTTGTCATATAAAATAATTTTGGTGAGCATTTATTATTTTCAGACATCAGGCAATGTAATGACGCAATCACTCAGTTAACGAAACACAAGTGCGCGCTTAGGAAGAATTCAAACAGTAGTCATTAATTTTGTAAATTTAAGCCTCAAAATGGTCAAATTTGTTATTAAAGGAGAAAAACTAAATGTGGAACATAAAATGAAGGAACACATGCAAACAAGAAGAGTCGCAGCATCAGCCTCAAAGGTAAGAAGAATGGAAGAATCAGATTGCTGTTAGGCCTAATGAGCGAGATGGGCAGCCTTCCTGTTTGCTCTGTAGTAAAGTACTTGACAAGCAAAACCTACAATTTCAAAAGACTGAACTGTGAATTCGATGTGTTTGTTTGATGTATTTTAAATCAGTAAAATAACCGCAATCAGCGCACCCGCGGCTGGATGAGCCCAACTCAGTGCGCGCTCGCGGATCCGATGCTGCGCGAGGGATTGCGACATGACAGAATGCTTGATATCGTCATTGTAATTAGCCTACAGTGCGCTCAGTGTTGTTTGTAAAAAGAGCTGAGTAACATTTGCTTATTAAGGCATTTATGTGATTGTTTGGTGACTATTGCGATGATGTTGAAGAGAGTCATAAAGTCATACAGAATTAAATAGCAACTTAAAGTGATTGTATATACAGTTTGTGTGTTCATTGAGCATTACTGATTATTATTGTAAAGCTAATGTCAGTAAGTTAGTTTTTATTTGTTATTTATTGTGTGCAACAGGCCCGGCTCCACGGGGGGGCCAGGGTGGGCCTGGCCCACCCAATCAGAGGCTTGGCCCACCCTGGCCCCACACCACATAACAGCCAATCACAAAATTAGTGTGATATTCAATTCAGCTCCAGACCAAGCTGCAACCTCCCCCTTAGTAGTGCTGCTAAAATATATATTTTTTCTAAACATGTCTCTAAAATATGTTAAACCGTTCAATACCGCTTCTCTACAGTATCCATATGACAGCGAGTTCACGCACATCGCAGCCTCCTGTCACTCACTCAGCGCAGCGGCAGGCCTCGAGACTCTCGTTCGGTCCGGTTGAAGCGTTTTTGTTATGATAACAACTGATACGACAACTTTAGCATTCGTTCATTCAGTGTTTCCCATTAATGACCCTGTGCGCCGCCACCGTTTCATAATGAACCGAAAATTTAAAACATAAATGGTCTCTACATTGTATTTTGCCAATGAACTAAAATCGAAACCGTAATGGCTTTGTGCCTTAATAAAGCACCAAAATATATACAGTGATTAAGTATATATTTAGTCTGTTTGTGCTGCGTGTTTTAAAGAGAAGTGCGCACTTTGCTCACACGATCAGCTGGCGATCAAAATTAAAGCTCAAGGATTAGAAATTGGCTACAAACTAGTATTTTAATTTTCCTATACGTTGTGTAAAGTAGCCTAACCAATATATATATATATATATATATATATATATATATATATATATATATATATATATATATATATAATATTAGATTGCATTTGTTACAATAGCCCATATGGATATTACTGTCATATGTATAATTATACAGGCCTAAAACATTATTATATTATTATTTTATTGTTATAATTGTTTGGCATCCTAAAACACCTAAAACGATGTAGACTTTATATCACAACTAAAAATACGTTTGAACCCTCTTTAATGTCCAGGTACAAGTCAATGTTGTTTCTTTGGTCAATTTGCACATTGTACATGGGTTGAAGCTCTTAATTTTGAGCTTCCAAAGTGCACCAGATTGATGCATTTAACCTTAAAATGTACAAAATTTTCTTACGGGGGTGCATGCCCCCGGACCCCCCTAGAGGAGGTATTGGACAAAAGTTCTAATTTCGTACAGTATAAACAGCTCGTGCAAAAAAATTTAAATAATAAATGTTGCAAATATTATTTGTTATCTCACATTATATTTTGTAAAGTGATTTTTCAAAATAGTATAATAGTTTATAACAATAACAATAACAAACAACCCTAACAATTTCCTTATCTATATCAATAGACATGTGAGATTAAAGCATTAAAGCCCCCCACCAATCCGACCGGCCCACCTGGAATATCATTTGGCCCACCTTTCATCTCATATCTGGAGCCGGGCCTGGTGTGCAACATCTTGGTATAATAATAGTATTATCTGCTAATACCATAACATTAAATCTGATTAGTTTGCATTGGTGACGTCATATGTAAATTATATGCGGACCGTGAGACTTGCACTTGGATCATTGTGCGGACCACTGGGAAAAAAGTTTGAGAACCACTGGCCTAGACCATGGGGACGGCCGCGTCGAGCGCCAGGAGGCGCTCCTAGAGGAGGGGGTTCTGTAACGTCACACCAGCAGAGGGAGCCCTCGCCTGAGGTATACACTGTGTCTCACTCCCTCTGCTTCTACTCACACTTCCTGTTTGTTCAGTATTTCAGGGTGTGGTTGTGCACTTGCCCCTTGCGAAGTATTGCCAGTTCATCTGCCTTACCGATAGGGATGGGCGATATTATCATTTGCGATAAATAACGTTGAAAATTCTCCTCACGATAAAAATTTGTCTCCTCGCGATAATTATGATCAGTCTAGTTGTTGACGTAGTTTCGTGCGCAATTCACTGTTCAAGTGCGGAGTGAAAACAAGCATGACGGAAGGCAGATGTGAGGCTGAGGAGCAGCTTGTTGTTAAGCGAGGACCTCCACAAGTTGGAACTGGTTTGGTTATAGAAAATCAGATGCGGAGCAAACTACCATAATCACTATAAACAAATGTTCAATGAATGAGCCGTATGTCATTTACGCTGTCATCACCCGGGTGTTGATAGCGCGAGCGCAGGTGAGACCTGAACATCTCACGTTGCTATCTGTGTCTAAACTAAACTCATTTAAACCTTGCCACTTTAAACATTCAACTGTAAGACGCAAAAGAGAACTTGCGCGCACTGTGAGGAGATTTGTGTGTACTCATCCGAAGCGCGTACACAGAGCTGCGTCACAGCTGTATTTTGTTACTTATTGATACAGTTAGGGCTGTGGGGGTCGGCAATGACAACCGCGGTCGTGTGACATATATATATATATATATATATATATATATATATATATATATATATATATATATATCCTATATATCAGAGGTCGCGTTAACCAATTTTTTTTTAGCAAAGACGGAAAAAATATGAAGGCAAAAAAAAATATGAAGGCCGTCCGTCATTTTGACATTACTGAGGCTGATGTAGCTTGTAAATGTAATTCCCACCCCTGTCCAGTTGGTGGTGAGCGCGCTCCAGTGTGTCTCCAGAATAAAATGATGCGTTTGATTACACACAGGCAAGCACTCAGTTTAGGTATATTTTATAATAATAAAGTTATGATACTTATACTTACATATACAGATGACAGATTGACAGATGAACAAATAAACCTTCACTAAAAGCCTGATGATATTTAAGCCTATAATTTTTCTAAAAAAAAATCATGTATGGATAATCAAGTAAACAAAAGTCTCTTCAGTCCAGAAAATGTTCATCTTGAAATATTACTAACAATATCAAAGTTATTCTTATGTTTCCTTAAGATAAATCAGTGCAGATTTCACAGCAGAAACGCTGAATCATGAGCTGACGGTGATTTAACTTGATAAGAGAGTCTAAACTATCAAGCAGACGACAGAAGGACTGAAGCAGATTGTGATCAAAGATCAAAGATTTGATATAAACAGTATATATAAGGAAAATTCTTACATTGTGTCTTACCTTTTGGTACCTGTGGCGATTATATGATGATTCTCTCAGTGTCTGTGACGCTTCAGACGTGTTTGACCAAAACTAATGTGAAAGTGAAACTGACTCCACCTGTTCCTGCTACATTACAACCTGACCAGATCTCACGTGACAACATTTACAATATTACAAAACTGAACTTCAAAAATAATGACACTTCTTAAGAACATTTTTATTTATTGTATAAATAAATTATACAAATTGAGGTAATACTGTCACCTCAGCAGCAACATTATTACAGCCATCAAAGCCTACAGACAAACATGAAACAAACTATATATTGCAGGTTTACATTCATTAAATTATGTGAAATTAGCACATTATGATTTTCAATTATTTTCTGTGTAACGACAGAACTGTAACTAAAACCAAAATGTAATTCAAATTCAATTTTTGATATCAATAATTTCACATATCAGAAATACAATTCTTACTAGTAAAAATCATATTTTTTTATATCAATAATTACATTGTTATTAGTAAAAGTGTGAATTTTTGAGATCAAAAATTAATTTGGCACTTGAAACGTCAGTTCTTGATATCAACAATTGAACTGCTACTATAAAATATCTGAAAATGTATTTCTGATGTCAAGATAATTTCAGATATGTAAAATGGCTTTTTTACTAGTAACAATCAAATTCATGAGGCTTGTAATGTATACAGGAAACTCAATCAAGATGGCAGATGTTCTTATAAGAGCAGAACCAGTTCTTTGTGTCCATTTCTGCTTATATAGTTTAAGGCATTTCTTAGAAACAAACAAATAAATAAATAAATAAATAAATAACAATAATATTGTAAGCAATGCCTAATATTTAATACATTGGCCAAATGTGTAGCAACAGGCATCTAAAATCTTAAATAATGCATTGCAAATAATTGCATTTCTTTGATATAATACAACACAGTATAATCTTTAAACTCATTATTCCAATGGACATTAATGGACAGACAAAACACAAACTGACCCAAAACTAAAACAAAAGTCAACATTTTCACAAAAATCTCATGGTTTTTGAATGACAGTGTTTCAGTTCATATTTCCTGATCTATTTTATGGTTTCATCACCATATTATCCCAATACAATTACCTCAAATTTAACACAAAATCACCATTCACAACTTTTTTTTCTCTTCAGTTTACTTTTGTACAAACATTTCTAAGAAACAAAAGTTTGCTGCTATACTTTTGAGAGAATGACAATCTTGTAACAGAATGAATCATCTCAGTATTGACATGCATGTGTCGTCATTTCTCTCTCTCACTTCACAAACTTCAATTTAAATAAAAATATTATGCATGACTATTATTATTAAAAGCACCATCAACTACTATTATGTGGCAGGTTTCACAACTTTAAACACACTCACATCTCTCCCTAAATGTCTCTTTTACTATTAAAATACACTAGGCCTATTATGACCACATTGACCAGCACACACACATTCCCGCGTCTGACCAGAGGATGGCGCCAGCAGCTGAATCATCAATCCATCAGCTTCCCAATGTGGCTACAGCACAATATCATACACGTATAAATTCAATTTTGGGCGTTTCAACTAGAGGCACTTTTAGCCTTGTGAAGTTGAATAAAAAAACTTGTTCAAAGGTCACATAACACAGTCTCAAAACTTTAAATAATTTAAGGTCTATAAAAGGACAAACTTTACAAGAGAAATTGTTAATATTTTACATTTTTTCCAACCTGGAATTAACAAATGTCATTTCCACCACATCTCAATATACAGCTGTTATTTAAAAATAGAATAATTTATGCCACTCAAGAATTCTCTAAGATCATTTTTGTAACTAGTTTTACCAGTTTTTCCACAATGCACAATAATTATACATTTGTTAATGAGATAAATTAACTGCCCTAAAGACCAAATGCTGAACTGTACACCTGTCACACTCTGAAATTTAATATTGGTTTGGGTAAGAGCTTATTGGAAAATAAACAACTTGAATTTTTATATTAAGTAGAGCATGATCTCATAAATTGTTTATACATTTTTAATGTGTGATGAGAACTTTTTCAATATTTTTTAAAAATGTGTGTGTTGTGGAAATGACAATGAATTAACATGAATGTAGAGGAACATTATTAGAAATTCATTTTGGGGTGGTCGGCCATCACTGACACATGCAGCACTGAAGCAGTATTGATCCTTCAGGAAAGTGAAGACTTTTGATAGATGTTCCCAAAAGAAAAGAGGAGCTGATTGAGCAGACTGAGACGACACTGTTTTTGGTGTAGGCCACACCAGAGTAAAGTGAGGCATGTTTATGTGAATCTCCAAAATGTACTGCTTGGATTTCATTCCTGTACTTGTCAATATGCAGGACAACCTCACCTTCGCTCAGATTTTCTTTCAAACCATGAAGAGCAGCACACTGGTGTCTGATGTTGGAGACACGCTTCCCCAGTTTAGTTCCATGGAAAAGTCTTCAAGCATAATATGAATACCTTCTCTTTAACTGTCAAATAGACTGGATTTTTTTTTTCATCACTACCATCTTTCTTTTTCTTCAGTCTCTCCTTAGCTTTTCCCTTCCACTCATACCAAAATCTTTGGGTCACAGGGTCAAAGGTTGAGATTTCCAATTCTTTAGCTTCACAAACGGTACATTCCCTGTACATACATTGCTTGGTATAGTTTGGCGAACAGCAACAGGGTACAATCAAATCTTCAATGTTGCTGCTTTTAGTGACTTTATGATAAAGCAGCTTGTCTGCCATACTCTGCAGATTGGCATGTGTCTTGCAGTCTGGATGAAGTCAAAGATGTCCTTCTCACTGTCCACCAGCAGAGGCTCTCCAGCCACACCTGTGTGACATCAGAGCGGTCATGTGACATCAGGTACAGTCACTCTCACCGTCTGATGTGTACTGCAGTCAAAACTCTCAGAGTCCAGAAACAAAGTTGTGTCGAGCAGCTGCCGGGGTTTATATGAACACTTTTAAAGAAGAACTGTCACTGGATAGACAGTGAATCAGCAACAACTGAACTAGACTTTTGAATGGACAGAAACTCAGAGAAACTGTTGTTCAGCTGAAGTCAGTTCAGAGTTGATTCAGTTCTGTTAAAAACATCATCAATTATTAAATGAGTTCATTTCATCTAATTGTCACTGTGCAGCTCAGTTCAGATCTCAAACAGCAGCGTCAGTAAAGTCAGATCAATGAAATATAAATGACAGAGACAATCCAACTAGTGTTGTCAAAAATATTATTTCAATACATATTAATACAGAAATATCTGAAACTGTTCCAATAGTCATTATCGATACACTGATATCAGCTGTGTGTTCTCACTGTCTTTTCTCTCTGATAGTGAACTGACGCACATCTTCTCCTCTCTCTCTCTCGTCTCATTCGCTCCGGTTCAAT
This sequence comes from Megalobrama amblycephala, assembly GCF_018812025.1. Lineage (NCBI taxonomy): Eukaryota > Metazoa > Chordata > Actinopteri > Cypriniformes > Xenocyprididae > Megalobrama > Megalobrama amblycephala. The sequence goes on along the minus strand of NC_063055.1, from coordinate 2,280,466 downwards.
AGTGCTTGTATTGCACATAAATTTAGTAAATCCCGCAGGTTTCGTGCTCACACCAAAAGCTTGTGCATCACTGATATATAACTGTTGCACACATAAAGCCGACTCTCAAACAGCTCACGGGAACCAAACTGAGTTCTTTTTCGTGGTTTATTGCACTTAAATGATCAAATACACACAAAATGATGTCAAATGCCCGTCTCGATGAGTATTCAGGAAAACACAGTCAGTTTTGGAACATAAACAGAAATAAAACATGTTGTGTAACAGTATATTGGGGCATGATGACCAGTGTTGGGGGTAACGCATTACAAGTAACTTGAGTTACGTAATCAGATTACTTTTTCAAGTAACTAGTAAAGTAACGCATTACTTTTTCAATTTACAACAAAATATCTAAGTTACTTTTTCAAATAAGTAACGCAAGTTACTTTTCACAGTTAATGACTGACAGATCTCCTGTCCCCATATTGAGAGAAACAAAGTGCAGAGGATGTTGTGTGCGCTGTGTAAGCATGATGGTTATTGTAGTTTTAGACTAAATGTGAACATGCATTTACTCATCTCAGTTGCACGAAAACATTCAGTATTCCTCAAAATGAATAAAAACAGTGAAATGCAATCTCAGAATTTCTGCAAACCTGTAATAATAAACTATATTAAATTACACAAATATACTTTATGTATTTAATCTAAATTATTAACCAATGTCTTTACTGCTGACCTTCAATATACCTAATTCAACCAATTAATAAGCAAAAATACTTTAGATTAGATTTAGAAATAAGAACTAGAACTTCCTTCTCCTGTATCTATTCTTCTTTAATCCAGAATGGCAGCACAGCTGAAAGGTTTGTTTGAGCTGCGCCCTCTACTGTACAGGTGTAAATATGCATTTCCTTCAGCCTGAGGCTTATTCATTTCACTTTTGGTGTGAAAGGGCCTTTTTGCCAAAAATAGAACTTTTTTTGTTGTTATTAAAAAACAAACAAGCAAGCCCAGCCCCGGTGAGAAAAAGTAACGCAAAAGTAATATAACGCATTACTTTTCATAAAAAGTAACGAAGTAACGCATTTAGTTACTTTTTTAGGGAGTAACGCAATATTGTAATGCATTACTTTTAAAAGTAACTTTCCCCAACACTGATGATGACCTTAACCCTGTAAAGCCTGATATATGAAATAATAGTGAAAACTGTTTAAATGAAAAATTTAAACGAATCCTGAAAGTGAAAGTGAAACGTGGCAAAGTATCGTGTCTCATTCTCGGAAACATGCTCTGTATTTCACCCACACAGCAGTGAGTATTGAACACACACACCCGGAGCAGTGGGCAGCCATTTATGCGGCAGCGCCCAATTAGGGGTCAGGCCTTGTTCATGGAGAGCGGGAGAGAGTGCTGTATTCGAACCCGCGACCTTCAGGTTGCAATCCAACTCTCTATCCATTATGTTATAGAGTCGGAGTCAATGTTTGTAATGTAAATCAATGAGATCTTTATGGCAGATACTTACATAAAATGCTTGTAAATATCAATATCTGATCAAATTTTTGATACATTTTACGAATCTTATATTGAATCTGTACTTTGCTCTTCTATTTGCTGTTTGTTCATTGTAAAAATAAATAAATTAAATTAAGTATAATCAACTTGGATGTTTAAGTCATTTCAACTTAAGTTACATTAAACTGAGTTGAATCTTGTATAACAAAGTTGAAAATTGCTTAATTTATTTTGATGAGTTAAAGCAATGTAAAAACATGTTGTCATAACCTATTGATTATATTATATTTTACAGTATATGATAATGTAAATGTTAAATGCTGAAACTCAATGAATGACATTGTAAACTAATGTAAGATTATTGTCATTAATCAGACCGGGTTATGGATTGTTTTACAGAAAGATATTCTTGCAGATTCATCTCATCCTCCATGATTTTAACATGATTCATTCTGGTGTGATTTGACTTTTAAACCTGTAAGATGTCCGAATGTTGTTTGTTTGTATATTGTTTTTTTACGGAGCCCTGCATATGACATGCAGGAAAAAATACAAATAATACAAATTAGTAACAGTTTCACAGCAAAGACATGAACCATGAGCTGAAGGAGGATGTTTTATTAATTATGTGGATAAAATAAATGGTGTTTGAACTGTTGCTGAACCTCAGCCAGTTTTGAAGAACACAATTCTTTTGCCAGCAACAGAGAAGCTAATATAAGTGTTCGTGTTAGGTGACACGCTGGCACTAAAGTCCCCTATAATGCAGTGCCAGGAGGGCCCATGCCTTCTGTCAAACTCCTGTAGAGAAAGACACAGTATTAATGTTCCTCAAACTCACATCAACAAAAACACTCAATCTCCTCCATCAAACTCCTGACCACAAAACAAAAAAATCAGAGCACATTTTCTCAGTACTGAATCAACTACATTTCACTCAGACATTCAGTCTCTCATTAAAACTCTAGAACTGACCATCTTGATGTAGTTAGCAATGTCCATGTTCACTTCATACATATTCACAGCCAGAAGAGCAACCTGAAGAACCTCACGCTGCATCTCATCACACATCTGTGATCTACGGACCTCCATCGATGTCTTCAACATGGTTGATCTGCAGCTGTAAACACAAATTTTATTTTAATGAGCAAGTGTGAAATAAACAGGACAGAATTTTTAGTGGTTCAACAACTCTTCATCATGAAGTCCAGCTGCTGCCATTTATGATCAGAAATTGTTGGTCCATGACACTATTATTAGATGCAACCAAACTTAAATACCACAAGCCATAAGTGTGGAGTAACATTAACAAAAGTTAACACTATAAACCCTGACCTGAAATAATGGTCAGAAAACTGAATTTTTCTTAAAAACAGCTTATTGAATCTTTAGACAAAATATTTAAAATAAATCTTTAAAAAAAGGTATATGTGTTTTTGTTAAGTATCATATTTGATTTATCAGACTGCCATGGCTCATATTATAATGCAATACAATGATGATTGACAGATGAATAAATAAACTTTCCTCAAAAGCCTGATGATTGTATTTAAGCCTCATAATTTTTCTAAAAAATCATGTATGGATAATCAAGTAAACAAAAGTCTCTTCAGTTCAGTAAGTGTTCATCTTGAAATATTACTAACAATATCAAAGTTATTCAAAGTTATTCTTATGTTTAGATGACAGAAGGAAGTTTATTGTGTGTGACGGGTTTATCAGCAAAGTTTTGATTATGCTGAGATAATATATATGGGAAAAAAACTTACATGGTGTCTTACCTTATTTATGTGGTGATTATATGATGATTCCCTCAGTGTCTGTAATGTATCAGACGTGTTTGACCAAAACTAATGTGAAAGTGAAATTGACTCCACCTGTTCCTGCTTCACAACCTGACCAGATCTTACAACATTCCCAACATTACAAAACTGAATTGCAGAAATAATTACTGCATAAATAAAGTATTACCACAATTTTTATCATTTATTTATGCAATAAATAGTAATAACTATTTATTGCATAAATAAATGATAAAAAATGAGGTAATACTTTCACCTCAGCAGACACATGAAGCATTACAAAGCCTACAGACAAACATGAAACTGTTTACTGCAGGTTTACATTCATTAGATTATGTGAAATTAGCACCTCATTATGATTTTCACTTATTTTCTGTGTGAAGACTGTGTAAATATGAAGGTTTTGAACTGAAACTAAAACCAAATCTATTTGTGTGAATTGAAGAACAAGTAGGACTAGATTTTTGTAACGCTCAAAATAAAACAGATGAATGACATGATCAAACACACCCATGACACAGATCAGTTCTGACAAACACTGCTGTCTCAGGACATCTGTGCTTTAAACCAGCTTCACACATTATAAACACATGAATCACAACAAAATGTTTGAAGTATGAAACACACACACACACACACACACACACACACACATAACTAACAATAACTGTACATTTCTGCTCATAAGGCATTTCTTAGAAACAAACAAACAAACAAAAATAAATAACAATAATATTGTAAGCAATGCCTAATATTTAATACATTGGCCAAATGTGGAGCAACAGGCATCTAAAATCTAAAATAATGAGGCAGGGTAATTGCATTTCCTTTAAATAATACAACACAGTATAATCTTTAAACTCATTATTCCAATGGACAGAGAAAACACAAATTGTCCCAAAACTAAAACAAAAGTCAACATTTTGACAAAAATCTCATGGTTTTTGAATGACAGTGTTTCAGTTCATATTTCCTGATCTATTTTACGGTTATAGTACACAAAATCACCATTCACAACTTTTTTCTCTTCAGTTTACTTTTGTACAAACATTTCTAAGAAACAAAAGTTTGCTGCTGTACTTTTGAGAGAATGACAATCTTGTAACAGAATTAATCATCTCAGTATTGACATGCATGTGCCGTCAGTTCTCTCTCTCACTTCAGAAACTTCAATTTAAATAAAAATATTATGCATGACTATTATTATTATTATTATTATAAAGCACCATCAGCTACTATTATATAGCAGGTTTCACAACTTTAAAACTTTAAACACACTCACATCTCTCCCTAAATGTCTCTTTTACTATTAAATACACTATTATGACCTCAATGACCATCACACACACATTCCCGCGTCTGACCAGAGGATGGCGCCAGCAGCTCAATCATCAATCCATCAGCCTCCCAGTGTAGCTACAGCACAACATCATACAGGTATAAAGTCAATTTTGGGCGTTCCCTTTCGTGGGAACTATCAACGCTACGTCGAATGACGTGATGGGAACCCTCTGTGTTTTGTGTTCGTGAAGCACCTCTGTATCCAACCAATGAGAAAGACGTGACGTCAGAGGCGGGTGACGTCACGGATCAGGAAGCTATAAAGCATACCCGGAACAAAGCACGCTAGCTTCTGTTGTCTTCAGCAAGCGCTATCTGTATCTGTCTGTCTTATTTATTGTTGTATTGTCTATCATACACACTGTGGTCTCTTCGTCCGAGGACAAGAGTTCCCAAGCACAAATAAGACACATATATATATATAAAAATGGCGGAAAAGCAGCAACAGTTCAAGAAGTGTGCTCCTCCTTGCCCGCGTTTCATTGTGGAAGGAGACACACACGAGATGTGCGTTAGATGCCTGGGGGTTGAGCATGCACAGGCGGCTCTCGAGGGAGCCGTCTGTGTACACTGCGAGCTGCTAACCCTCAGAGTGCTGCGATCGCGCCGGGCGCTCTTTGAGGAGGGCGCCGGGGCGAGTGTTCCCCGCGGGTCTGGTCCCGCTGCTGCTGAGGCACAGCGAAGGCTGCACTCGTGGGGTTCACAGATGGATCTAGCAGAGGGGGAAGAGACGGGCGCTGCCCTATCGCTTCCCTTACCTGCTAGACCCAGTGTCTCTCCTTTGGTGGCGGAAGCACGCGTAGCGGTTTCTTCCCCCCGAAGGGAGACACCGATGCTCAACATATCTTCCTCTGAGGAGGTTGATGTGGAGAGCGTCGATGAGGAACCGCCAGCCTCATCCCCTGCATATGAGGAGCTTTTGGAGGTGGTGACCAGGGCAGTAGAAAAGTTAAATATCGACTGGCCCGCAGAGAGACCTGATAGTAAACCAAAAAGCAAGCTAGACGAGAGGTTTCTCCCTGCACGGTCACTACCCCAGCGTCGGGGTCTGCCGTTTTTTTCCCGACCTCCACACCGAGGTGTCGAGGTCGTGGAAGAGACCGGTTCAGTATCGGCTATACAGTCCGCAGACATCATTGTATAGTAATATTGTTGGCCTAAAACATCATGGCTATGGGGCGATGCCTCGGATCGAAGAGACGCTTGCGAGCCATCTCTCGCCCGAGTCAGCATCGTCCCTCAAGACCCCGACGTTGCCCACCAAGCCCCTAAAGACAACTTCCAGCTTGGTGGGCAAGGCTTATTCGGCAGCAGGTCAGGCGGCTGCATGCCTTCATACCATGTCAATATTACAGGCATATCAAGCCGATCTGCTGGGGGAAATTGATGAGAGTGGGGAAGCGTCCTTTGAGGCAATTCATGAGCTAAGAAAGGCGACAGATTTAGCTCTCCGGGCCACCAAGGAGACGGCCAAGTCCATCGGCCGCTCTATGGCAGCCCTGGTGGCCACGGAGAGGCATCTTTGGCTCAACCTTTCTGATATTAAGGAAAGAGATAAGAACATGCTCATGGACGCGCCGCTGTCTCCTGCTGGCCTGTTCGGCGACGCGATGTCAACCGTTGTCGACAGGTTTCAGGAGACACGGAAACAAACAGCGGCTTTCTCAAAAATTATTCCCCGCCGCTCTCATCCCCCCGAGGCTGCTGGGCGGGAGCAGCCTCGGCCGACAGCCAGCTCCTCAGCGCACAGGGCGCAACAGAAGGCCAGTGTCGCCTCCCGTGCTCCCCCACAAAAATCTTGGGGACCGGGTCGGGCGGCACAGGCGAAGCCTTCCGGAGGTAGGACGGATCTGAGGACCGTCATTATCTCTCGGAAGGCTTCAAAGAAGAGGTCCTGACATCCATGATGCAGGATCTCTCGAGGGCAGCCCCCTCTGGGGGGATTCGGATATCGGGTCCTCCCCGGTGCCCTCAGGGGGCCGTCCTGTCAACCCTGCCACCCAGTGTGCGTCAGGGCACAGCGGTCTCCGCCGATCCTCCGAGGAGGGTCGGTCAGCACGTAATTCGTTTGTCTGCCGGTGCGCCGTGTCAGATAGACGAGCCAAGTGCTCAAAAAACACCAGAGACCAGTCTCGAGAGACTGGTTCCCTTAGTAGAATATTTGGAAGAATGGAAAAGTCTCCCGAACATTTCGAAGTGGGTGCTGCTCATGATAGAACAGGGATACAGAATTCAGTTTGGTTCTCGACCACCCGAGTTCAGAGGGGTGCTTCCCACAGTGGTAACCCCAGAGCAGTCTCTGGTGATGGAACAGGAGGTTTCGACGCTTTTGCAAAAAGGGGCTATAGAAAGGGTTTCCCCTCCCAGCAAAATGTCGGGCTTTTACAGCCGCTACTTCATTGTTCCGAAGAAGGATGGAGGGTTGCGTCCGATCATAGATTTACGTGTGCTAAATCGATCCGTAAAGAAGCTGAAGTTCAAAATGCTTACACTCAGACAGATCATCCCTCAGATCAGGTCCGAGGACTGGTTTGTAGCGATAGATCTGAAAGACGCATATTTCCATGTATCCATCCATCCTTCTCACAGGAAGTTCCTCAGGTTTGCTTTCGGGGGCGAAGCTTACCAATACAGGGTTCTTCCCTTCGGCCTATCCCTCTCACCCCGCACGTTCACGAAGTGCGTGGATGCAGCACTGGCTCCGCTGAGACTCCAGGGCATCCGCGTACTGAACTATATCGACGATTGGTTGATATTAGCTCAAACAGAACAACTAGCAGTTCAACATCGAGATGTTGTCCTGTCACACATGAAAAGGCTTGGGCTGAGGCTCAACGCCAAAAAGAGTGTGCTGGTCCCGAGTCAGGTTGCAAACTACTTAGGTGTAATCTGGGATTCCACCACAATGCAGGCGCAGTTGTCCCCTGCTCGTGTGAGTTCCATTCTCGGGGCCGTGAAAGGGGTGAAATTAGGCCAGTCACTCACTGTAAAACAGTTTCAGAGACTGTTGGGTCTGATGGCAGCTGCGTCCAACGTCATTACTTTTGGCCTCCTGCACATGAGACCCTTACAGGCGTCTGTACGCATTTCCCCCAGTCTCATTGCTCCCGGGAGTTCTGGAGAAGGTCCGCCAGGAGAGGGTCGACCTAATATTGGTGGCCCCTTACTGGCCGACCAGGATATGGTTTTCAGACATAATGTCACTACTAAGCGGCTCTCCCCTAGAGCTTCCTCTCAGACAGGACCTCCTGTCTCAAGTGGGCGGTACGATTCTCCATCCCCGTCCGGAAATGTGGAAACTGTGGGCCTGGCCTCTGAGGGGGCAAGGCTCATAGAATCTGGTCTCCCAACCGAGGTTGTGGAGACCATACTTCACTCCAGAGCTCCCTCCACGAGGAAGCTGTATTCATATAAATGGAAATTGTTCGCTACATGGTGTGAACAACGTAATTTGGACCCTGTCCAGTCTCCTATCAGCTATGTGCTACAGTTCCTTCAAGAAAAGTTTTCAGAAGGCTTATCCCCCTCAACTCTGAAGGTTTATATTGCAGCCATTTCGGCTTATCATAATCCTCTAGGGGGTTCTTCGGTGGGTCGAGACCCCCTAGTTATATGCTTCCTCCGTGGCGCACTCAGGTTGAGACCTGCGGTGCGCACAAAAACTCCGACCTGGGATCTGACTATTGTGCTTCAGGGGTTAGCCGAGGCTCCCTTTGAGCCAATAGAAGAAGTGTCAGAAAAATTCCTGACATTGAAAACCATCTTCCTACTGGCCGTTTCTTCACTAAAGAGGATCGGCGACCTACAAGCGCTGTCAGTCGCTCCATCATGTCTAGAATTTGCACCGGGCATGATTAAGGCCTTTCTACACACTAGACCGGGCTATGTTCCGAAGGTACCATCGAGGGTCCCAGGTCCCATCATACTTGAGGCGTTCTGCCCGCCTCCATTCACAAATCCAGATCAGGAGAAGAAAAATCTGCTTTGCCCCGTGAGGGCACTGGATGCTTACGTCCACAGAGCTGCCCTGTGGAGAAAAACGGATCAGTTATTTGTGTGTTATGGGTCCCCTAAGAGAGGGGGCCCAGCATCCAAGCAGAGGATGAGCAAGTGGGTGGTTGAGGCCATCTCACTAGCGTATGAAACAGTGGGACTCCCATGTCCCTTAGTCGTGCGTGCTCATTCCACGAGAGGTATGGCTGCATCTAAAGCTCTTTTGTCCGGAGTCTCTCTGGACGACATATGTGGTGCGGCTGGATGGTCATCCCAGCACACCTTCATTAGATTTTATAATCTCAACCTAAATGTTACTCCGGGTGCCAGAGTTCTACAAGACAACAGCCAGGCACTCGGAGACACGGCGTAGTTGGGATAGCGTTCCCATCACGTCATTCAACGTAGCGTCGATAGTTCCCACGAAAGGGAACGTCTCGGGTTACAGATGTAACCCCTGTTCCCTGAGTAAGGGAACGAGACGCTACGTCACATTGCCGTACCTCCTACATACCTGGAGCGCTTGCTTCAGACATATTACAGAAGCTAGCGTGCTTTGTTCCGGGTATGCTTTATAGCTTCCTGATCCGTGACGTCACCCGCCTCTGACGTCACGTCTTTCTCATTGGTTGGATACAGAGGTGCTTCACGAACACAAAACACAGAGGGTTCCCATCACGTCATTCGACGTAGCGTCTCGTTCCCTTACTCAGGGAACAGGGGTTACATCTGTAACCCGAGACGTTTTTTCAACTAGAGGCACTTTTAGCCTTGTGAAGTTGAATAAAAAAACGTCATGTAACACAGTCTCATAAGTCTTAAATAATTTGTCTAGTTTTAAGGTGTGTAAGAGGACAAACTTAGATTACAAGAGAAATTGTTTTTCCAAGAGGAATATTTCCACCACATCTCAATATACAGCTGTTATTTAAAAATAGAATAACTTACGCCACTCAAGAATTCTCTAAGATCATTTTTGTAACTAGTTTTACCAGTTTTTCCACAATGAACAATAATTCTACATTTGTCAAATAGATAAATTAACTGCTCTAAGGAATAAAATGCTGAACTGTACACCTGTCACACTCTGAAATCTAATATTGGTTTGGGTAAGAGCTTATTATATTAGATTTTGATAGATGTGCCCAAAAGAAAAGAGGAGCTGATTGAGCAGACTGAGACGACACTGTTTTTGGTGTAGGCCACACCAGAGTAAAGTGAGGCCTGTTTATGTGAATCTCCAAAATGTACTGCTTGGATTTCACTGCTGTACTTGTCAATATGCAGGACATCCTCACCTTCGCTCAGATTTTCTTTCAAACCATGAAGAGCAGCACACTGGTGTCTGATGTTGGAGACACGCTTCCCCAGTTTAGTCCCATGGAAAAGTCTTCAAGCAAAGTATGCAGAATACCTTCTCTTTAACTGTCAAATGGACTGTGATTTCGTTCTTCACCATCTTTCTTTTCTTCAGTCTCTCCTCAGCTTTTCCCTTCCACTCAGACCAAAATGTTTGGGTCCCAGGGTCAAAGGTTGAGATTTCCAATTCTTTAGCTTCACAAACGGTACATTCCCTGTACATACATTGTTTGGTATAGTTTGGCGAACAGCAACGGTATTCAATCAAATCTTCAATGTTGCTGTTTTTAGTGACTTTATGATAAAGCAGCTTGTCTGCCATACTCTGCAGATTGGCATGTGTCTTTATTCTTAACTGTGGGCTTTACAATCCAAAACGGACGTCTCTTACAGAACTCACTGTTATAAATCCTGATATCAGGATACTCCTTCCTAAACTTCTTATGGAGTTTTTCCAGAGGCTCATTCAGGAATCGTTTTTGTCTTTTTCTTGGTCACAGTTTCCTTTTTTCCAGTTGATGCTCTGCTATTGTCATCTCTTTCTAAGAATTGTTTGTTTTTCTTCTGCGCTGTTCTTTTGTTTGTTCTGTGTGTAAGTAAGTGGGGGCACGGTTTATTCATCGTTTTGTTTTTTGTTTTTTTGTTTTTTTTTTAATAAACCCACAACCATAGACAGTAAAAGAAATGGACACAGCGACCCCATTGGAACTCAATTGAGACAAGTGAAGCCCATTTTTAGCGATTTTTAGCACTTCCGTTTCTGACGCGCAGACTCAAACTAAGCTTGATGACGTCCGCAACCTGTCTGACAGATGTAAATCTTCTAGTAGCTGTGCGTGAAAACTGCCATCGTTAATCTTGCAGAGACGGCGAGCTTGAGCGGGGAGTTCTTTGGCGTGAGTAAGCAGGAGTAAGTATTCTGATTAATTATTTTGTATAGTATTTTAAAATGTAACGCCAGTACGCCATCTCTCTTGACATCTCCCCGATTGCCTGCGAGCTTCTCCTCCTGTCTGTACGGTAATTTCTCTACTGTGCGACAGAGAGTCGAGTGGTTATGACGCAATCGTTAGCCTATTTTTACAAAAACTGTATCTACGGGGCCATAATGTAACATAGAAGGTAATGGAGCCCTTTATACATTGTCGTGTATCTTTAGAAATAAATAATGGACAAATGGAGTCTTTAAACGCCTCAGATGTAAAGTTATTCACTGTCAAAGTGACGCCAAAATGAATGGGAGTCAATGGGGATGCTAACGCAAGTGAAGTTCTGCTACAAGATGGCGGCACCCGGCCGACTTCAACTTCCGGTCGACTTCCTTGGGCACTGCCCACAACTAAAGGTGGGGCAGAGCGCGCGTGCGTGCGGGAATGAATGGCGTGTCGCGGAGGGAGGGCTTCTGAACTCGACAAAGTCGACCTGATAAATAGAATTTTATTTAATAAGTATATTTGTTTGACAGGGAAGCTGTGCGCAAACAGGATTATATATTCATTTATTAATATTAATAATAATTTTTTAAAAAAAGCACCCCAGAAAAAAGGACACTTTCTCTCGAAAAAGAAAAAAAAGGCCAGGTGCTCAAGCCTCCTTTCATGTCTATGTGTGCACGTGCCTGGTTTTAATTATAATATTAAGAAAACGTGCATGCGTTTTTTTGTTTTTACCTTTTTTTAGAAAGCATTAAATTTATTATTTTTTGCTGCGTAGTTTTTCACCTAACAGCGCTTCGACTTAAGTAACATCCCAACAGCCGTTTTTTAAATCCTATCCAATGGTTGAAAAGAAAGGAGTAGCTAAACACGGTCACTAGTAGGCTAGGCTATCCAAATGTGGGACTTGGTCAGAACTGTTTCAAAAATAGGGTGACCAGATCGGGTTTTGGTGTTCTGTCGCCGACTGGAGCTGTCCCCGTTTTACAGCTCGTTCAAAACAACCCACATTTACATTGCAAAAAGACCGACGAGCACATGCCTGCTGGAGCAATTGTGTAGTGATCATGTTCTCCAACAGAGGGGGCTGTGCAGCTACACTTGGTCGCGCGCGTCGCTACTTAATGAGGAACGTCATCTGGATCTGGACCAGAGTAAAGCGCCATTATCATCAAATATCAAAATAAACTTCGTTATCGGTTTCAAGGTTAGTACTAACTATTCATACTGTCTGTATGTTTTATAACAGGGTGCGAGATTGTTTTGCACAATTTTAAACGTCCACAAAAGTTCCGCAGGAAATTTCCGCACGTGGTGAAGGTACACTCAGATATGAATAAATAAAAAATAAAATAAAGTATTACACGTACTTTGTGCTTAAAATGAGTCTAATGCAAATAGTTAAAAATAGTTAAAAGTTAAAACAGTAGTAATTTCTGTATACAGTAGCTAAAAACAGCTTGTGAAAATTAAAATATTACATTCAATAATGTTAAAAAATATTTGTTAAATGCTGTAAAATATTTATCTTCTTATATTTATGTTGTTTTATTTTTGTAAAGTAATGTGCTTTTGTAAAGTCACACTAATGTTATAACAGGCATATTGTTATGAACTGCTTCTACAGTGGTTACTATTAATCGTGTAAAAGTTTTTTTTTTTTTTGTTTTTTTTGGTGAAGTGTATTTAAACCAGAGCGAAAATCCTAATAATAAAACTAAATCATAATTATTAGGCCTAATGTAATAATAGCTTATAAGGAACCCGCAACAATTAAAAACAAAAACATTCAAAAATGTATTGTCCCTGTTTTTTAAAAAGATAATAACAAATGAGATTTTAGTGATATTTTGACCACTCGAATAGGAAATGTCCCCCAGTTTCCATTTCAGAAATCTGGTCACCTAAAATAGTTATCTGCATGATGCCTGCTGCCTTTAGGGTCAGTGATTTTTAATTTAAATGACATGTAAAATAAAGACATGTTATCTTACATTGTGATGTAATGGTGTAAGGCAAGTGTAAGGACCCCCCCATCGGCCCAAAAACGGTGTCCGACGGCGTTGGGCGAAGGTTAACGCGTGTATGCCTTTTCAGCGCCTCTGAATGTTCACTTAATTTCACTCGTTTAATCTGACTCCAATTTCAAATGATTATTACTCTTAGGTTGTGTTTCCAATTAGAAATTCATCATTAGTTATGCATTAATTTAGATATTTGATGATTCTGGATATCCCATATTTCAATTGTTCAGTCATTAGGGACCCGATGCCGCACAGAGATACTCGCCCCGGGATTTCGCGGTAAACTCACGGACATAAACTCGCCAGTCTGATCTTCGTCAGAGGGTGTAATAAGTTGGCTAATACCTTTAGTCGGTTGCCTACTGCTCACTCGAACAAAAGTGTATTTTAATTTAGCCACTTCCATACAACTTGCTAAATCAGCGGTAAACAGAAATCAAAAGGTCTTCAGATGAAGTGCCTACTGCTCCTTCATTCATGCGCCTTCAGTTTGTTCTACCCTGGACACAGATTTACGGTAGCATTAGCCTCCCATAATTTACTGGTAATAATGATATCAGGAGAATCCAGAGTAAATCAAATATAACATTTTATTTGTCAGGTAACAGTGTATTGTGTCAATTACACACATAACCAATTAAAGCCAATTCAGAAATGATAAATGCATAACATCGATTACTCAAAGAAATGCATATATACACAGTGATGGGTGAATGTCTTCAGACATTCACCCATCTCTGTGGGGGCCTCTCCTACAGATGATCCCCCCTTACTGCTTTGCAATTTACCTTATATACAGACCAGAACAGAAAGGGTCATAAATTTTTACTACACCAACACCTGTTTTGGGGGAGAGGAGTGGGTTTTCACAAAAGGCACCACCCAAAAGAGGACAGAATTTTCCTTAGTTTTCAATCTTCTTCATGATACTAGTGACTGCTGTGAAATTGAGACCATCTAACCTGAGACAATTTAAATGATACCAAACATGAAAAGGGAAAAACAATAGATACACAAGTTACATTATATGTTTTGAATAACTTTCAGTGACTTGAGCCAGAGGAAGGGGAGGTGTGTGTGTGTGTGTGTGTGTGTGTGTGTGTGTGTGTGTGTGTGTGTGTGTGTGTGTGTGTGTGTGTGTGTGTGTGTGTGTGTGGTGGGGGAGGCGTTGTCCTTTTGGGGTTAGGGCGAGGCGTTGTCCATTGCTACTTCTTTGAGATCTTCTTTCCAGATTAAAGTTTTATTACTTTATTGCAGGACGCTGTATCTCAGTTTTTGTTTAGCAGGAAAATCAAGCCTTACACAAGGCAATTTTATTTGTATAGAACATTTCATACACAATGGTAATTCAAAGTGCTTTACATAAAGAAGAAGAATAAAAATAGAACATAAGGAATTGAAATAACAGTAAAAACAGAGAATTTTGCTATCTGGATGGAAGAGCAAAGAAGTCTTAGGGAGTTTGTTGTTGTTGTTGTTGTTGTTGTCCGTCAGAGTGAATCTAAACGGATCTATCCATCAGAGCAGATCTGAATGGATCTTCCTCACACGACAGGACCGCTACCTGTTAAGGCACTTCAAACTGATAAACAAAGTTTCAGTCTCCCCTTTTGCCAAGACAGCTCAAACTGCACCACACAGCCCTAATCCCCCTTCCGGAGATATCTCATCTATGCACCACAGCTCAAATTTCCCCCTTTGGAAAGTGTCCTGACTGTAATCCAGAGACTAAAGAACAAAGTATTTTTATCAGCTGAAAGGCAGAATACAAATGTTGTTATTAAGTTAGATAGACATTATATAACAGCTTCAGGTTGTGTTTTAGTGTTGGTAACATGTCCCACATTGTCCCACACAAACTTATTTGGTTTGTTTGATGGTGGTCTAGTCTCAATAGACTAACAGCAGCGCTCGTCAATGTCAAAATGAGTGAGATGGCCATTCAAATCTTACAGAAGACGAGTATTCCAGCGCAACGCTTTAGTTTTATCTCTGAAAGAGTGCATGGAAAGTAGCAGCTAAACATCAATATTTAACTGTTTTACGAGAGGAATGCTGCACGACCGACAGTAATATGATGCAAGCAACTCAACTTTTTTTTTAAAATGTCGAATGTAAAATATGATATAATTTACATTTGATTCATGTAAATCGTAACTGAATGTGACGAGACAAGAAACGTTTTGCGTTTGAGACAGATCGGATATTAGTAAGAGTGAGCATGTGCATATTTTAAAACAAATTTGCAAATAGTTTAAATTGATTAGCCCTACTTCACAACTGCAATAGAACTTATTTTACAATTTTTACATTTATTTATTCCCTTAATCCTTTTAATGCTTGATTATTATTTAATTCCTTTAAAATAATATTGTAATATATTATAATATAATCACAAATCTACTCTCGCAGTCCATATCAATTGTACTTTGTAACCATAAATGAGGGCAGTGTGGTGGAAATGACATTTCTGTAGTTTTTTGTGAAAAAAATGGAAGATAGCTTCACTTATTATCTTTGAATTAATACTTAGCATTTCATGTATGCAAAATGCTCTTATTTAACTTAAATTTTTTAGCTTTTTAAAAACACCCTTGAAGGTACAGCATGTTTGGATATGACGTAGAATAAATATATTAACTGATTTAGCAATATTTACCTTGATTTTTCTTCATTTGTTGTTGATGAAAATTTAAAATTTCCTCCATGTCCAACATGTGCTCTGATGTCACTGAACATTTCCACAGAAACCACTTAAACAATCTTCCACACAAACTTTTTAGGGACATTATAGAGTTGTGGTGGAAATGACACCAATGCTGTGCGACAGCTATATTTTGTATAAAAAGTATTATTGATAGTAGCCTCACATTAAATACTATAGTGTATTTTAATTATTTTACTAGTGCTTAATTCAGGTAGCCTACATTAATAGTTACCAGATAAGTCATATTTTTAAACTGTATTTTCATTGTTGAAGTTTAAAAGTGTGGGTGTGCGACAAGGAGAAAACGGTGATTTTGGCACATATAAGGAGGTTGAAAAGTATTAAAAAATCATAATAGAAAGGTAGTAAAAAAAAGTTTTTAAGGTGGTTTTATTGTTAGTTTGAGAAAGAAAGAGGAATTTGTCCAAAAAATGTTTTTTTATGAAATTGTTTAATCAAGGCTAGCATGCTAGGTTTTTTTTTTTTTTTTCCATTACTGCTGGAGCTGCCAGTTTGCTAAGTTTCAAATGATTATTAAACAAAAAACACAAACTAAGATATATACAAAAGCGACAGACCTCCCTTGTCAGATTTTAATGAAGGTAATTCAGAAGAGCTTGTTGATTTGAATTTGTGATAGTAATATTCATATTTGTAATTTGAAATTTACATTCACAGCTCTGATGTGAAAAGACTTTTGCTGCTCCAGATATATGCACTTGTAAATGCAGATGCGAGCCATGTTGCCCACTCTTTTCAAAGGAAAGTACCTAACTGTCCAAAAAGCCGCAAATGACTCTAACCTCAAGAGTCAATTAACATATTCGAGGCGTCTTCACATCGGTTGCTTTCCGGTTGCATGCTGTTTGTTTTTATCCTGTTTCATTTTTCACTTGTGCCTTAATAGCTTTATATTGGCCTGGTCCCCTATATAATATTGTTCAACATATTCCCATGATTAATTTATAATCAGTTGGTACAGCCATATTTACTCTGTGCAATATTATGCAATATAGGATATAAATATGAATATAAAAAACTGAGAAAAAAAAACAGAGAAAACTGAGAAACCGGAAAACTGAGAACTAAAACAGTGACATAAATACTGGTAATGGGGTGAACACAGCTGAACTGAATGACTCACGTGACAAATGAAAAACTGAGAGTCCATGAAAACTAAAACTAAACAGAACAGAATGTGACAGTAAGATGTCAGAATGTTGTGTTTGTGTGTTTTGTACTACATATTTACACATTTTATACTGCGTCAACAAACATCCTTTGGGCTTATAATAAACTTTGATCTTGAACTTGGATAATCAAATAAACTAAGTGTTCATCTTGAATTATGAGTAACAATATCAAAGTTATTCTTTATAAAAATCAGTCAAGATTTCACAGCAGAAACGCACTGAAGCACGAGCTGAAGGAAGATGATTATTAAAGCTGATTAATTGCTGAATCTCAGCCAGTTCTGAAGAGTGTAATTCTTCTGCCAGCAACAGAGAAGAGGATCAAACTGTTCCCTTGATGTTGCACGAAGAAACCAGAGCTCCCCATAACGCAGTGCCAGGTGTTCCCATGCCTTCTGTCAAACTCCTGTAAGGAAAGACACAGTATTAATGTTCCTCAAACTCACATCAACAAAAACACTCAATCTCCACCATCAATCTACTGATAAACAAATAATAAAATACATTAACAATATTGAATCAACTGCATTTCATTAAAACTCTTACCAACCTTCACCATGTAGACAGCAATGTCATTTTCGTTTTCATACAAATTCACAGCCAGAAAAGCGACCTGAAGAGCCTCGTGCTGCATGTCTTCACTCATGTCTGATTTATAGATCTCCATCGATGTCTTTGACATGGTTGATCTGCAGCTGTAAACACAGATTCTGTTTTAATGATCAAGTGTGAAATAAAGGACAGAACCTGGAGATGAACACATTTGTTTGTGACGGTCCAACAAGTAGTCAAGTAGGAAATCAGTGTTTAGTGCATTAACAAAAAATTGGGGTATTATGAGTGTGTTTTTGTTAAGTATCATATTTGATACATCAGGCTTTTATGGCTCATATGATGCAAATCAATGATGATTGACAGATGAACAAACAAACCTTCAAATGATGTCTGGATAATCAAGTAATCTGAGTTGTTTCGGTCCAGTAAGAGTTCATCTTGAAATGTTACTAACGATATCAAAGTTATTTATACGTTTACTTGATGTAAATCAGTGCAGATTTCACAGCAGAAACACACTGAAGCACAAGCTGAAGGATGTTTGTACAATCACACTAAAAAAGTCTAAACTATCCATCAGACGACAGAAGGACTGTACTGTAAAATATTTGTACATTCACAGTAAATTACTGGCTACTAGTTGCATTGTATGTTCCTGTAGAATTACTGTATTTAACTGTGAAGTCACAGTTAATGCCATCAGATTACTGTGATTTATCAGTTTTCTGCTGTAGAATTAGTGTAAACTGTGATAGTAATGCAGTAATCCAGTAATGTGCTGTTCATTCACATTTTAAAACTATTGTAAAATACTGTCAGTTTACAGTACAAATTTCTTTCAATAAATATATATATATATATAAAGTAAAGTAAAATTCTTACATTGTGTCTTACCTTATCTCTGAATGGAGTGATTGTGATGATTCTCTCTCTTGACCAAAATTAAGATGCAGCATAACTTCCTGACTGCCTCTCACTTCCTCTGCTACCTGTCATTTCGCTATTGTATGATATTGTCATGTTGATATTGTTTGTTATTCACTAAACAAGACTTAATATCTTAATTTATTTTGCTTCTCAAGTAAATATATCTTGTTTTAAGAATGTACACACATAAAAAAAACAACTAATATGTACCTTTCTGGAGTAAAAAGGTACATGTCCTTTTAAGGGTACTGCAATAAGCTGTTGTACTCCTAAAGGAACAATTTTAAACCCTTTTTTTTCTGTGTACATTTTTTTTCAGGATATTAGGATGAAGAGAAATTTCAGAAGCTTTGTTTGAAATAGAAATCTTTTGCAACAATGTCTTTGCTGTCACTTGTGATTTTAGTGGTGTAGACAAGATATGTATGGTTCAGTATGAATGTTTGCAACAGGAAACATTTCAGGAAATGGACGGAAGTCAAACTGAATTGTCACAGATATAAGAATGCATGAATGTAAGAAATGTACTTTGTGTGTGTGTGTGTGTGTGTGTGTGTGTGTGTGTGTGTGTGTGTGTGTGTGTGTGTGTGTGTGTGTGTGTGTGTAAGTGTAAGTGTGTGTTGAAAGAAATTAGTACTTTATTCAGAAAGGACAAAACTGAATTTCAAAAATAATGACTGTTCATAAACAGAAAAACAAACAAAAGCATGTGGGACATTTATGAAGAACATGGTCTTTTAGTGTTTATTGGATAAATAAATGATATAAATTGAGATATGTGTCACTTCAGCAGACACATGAAGCAGCAACATCATTACAGCAACTGAAGCCTACAGACAAATGTGAAACTAACAATTTGTTGCAATTTTGATCCAAACATTTGAAATTAGCACTTCATTTACTGCGTACACTGTCAGAAAAAAAGGTACATCACTGATACTAATACAGCTACTGATGTCTCGATGAAAATGATTTTTTCCCCATGAATTATAGCCATTCAACATTATTGAAAGCTATCTTTTTTCTTTTTTTTTTCTTTTTCTTTTTTTTTTTTTTACATTTATTAGGCTTCAAAAATATAACAACTTTTAATTTAAGTTAACTTAGAACAATCCTCACATAAACCCATAATACATGTCATATTTAGGCTACCTGTGCCCTTACCTGTATACAGAAAAAGACAGAAATTGAATAGTTACCAAACAGTCTGCACTGCATAATTTATATCCTAGATTAAATATAGATTAATCATTATTAAAGCTACAAAAGTTGTTTAGTCAAGAGCAGTTAGCTCTGTTACCTTTGTTCTTTCATTATCTTCAATGACAGACGGCATTAGTGGTTGCTGTCACTTTAAGAGCTGCCGCTGCTGAACATGACGCAGATCTCATACGCGTCCCACTTTCTCACAGCTCTTTACGTTCGTTTAAGACTTTTGCTGCGTCCCAATTCGCCTACTTATACTACGCCCTAAAAGTATGTACTCTTTCTGTGAACAAAAATTACTTACTTTTGAGTGTGTGGCAAAAGAGTAGACAAGCTTTGGGACATATCATGTCATACAATCGCGTCTTTGCTCTCTGTCGCATCCTGCCACCGTAAACTGGCCTGTCAATCATCTTACATCCTCCACATTTCATTTACTTAATTTCCTACCGTATCGGAGAGAAATGCAGCACGTTGATATGCAGTCGCGGGTCTTTCATGTGGAGAACTCTCCTCATATTAATGCATAATGATGCATTTAAAAGTTAATGGCCAATCGGATCTTTATAAAAGTCCACATTGGTATTTGCAGATGAAAAATAACACAGATAACATTAAATAAATATTTTCTATTAGGTTGAACTGATTATTAGTCACTCAAACCTCTCAGCTTCGATCGCGCATATCCGCCTTGTTTTGTAGTCTTTTAACACTTTTTACTCGTGTTTGTAGTTCTGAACAGAATCCTCGTCCAAAGCGCAATGGGTTGTGGGCAATATTAGCCTTTATAGTGTGCAAGGATCCACACTTCGAAAATAGTAGACCATCCGGGGACTTTTGGCACACTCTTTTCAACATACTATGCTTTGGGAGACACTTATTTTAATCTCACATACTATTTAGGATGGATAGTATGGACATTGGGACGCAGGGCTTATTTAACTCATTCAAGGCTGCTCTAATGAGGATACTCGACAAAACGTATATTTTTGGCATTATTTTGCATGTTATAGTTCGTTTAAGCGTGACAGAGAACTCGATTCTGGCGCGCCGTCCACGTGCACGATACTTATGGAAGGCCAAAAGGGCCAAAAACATGTGAATTTTAACACGTCAATAACACATCAAATACGTGTATTTCATGCATTAAATATGCAAAAAAATGAATCGCAAAAAATTAATTGCAAAAAAATTAATTGCATATATTAACGTTGACAGCACTAATTTAAAGTTTGTTTTCCTTGAAAAAAATTCTTCATGCCTTACAATAGCTTGACTGTAACTCTACACTGACATTTAATATATGTGGTTCTATAAATATGCTAATTGTCCGTTCGCATAGACCCACCCCCTTTAGTTACTGTTGCTATGTCCGACAAGCCATGACGATCTCTCGCCACACATGTTCTCAGGCAGTGAAAAATACATCACGGAGCAAAGAGGACCCTGACAATAAGTTGACAGACAAGACAGAGCAGGTTACTTATGATGTGAAAGTCTCAAATTTCACATTTTGTAATTTTTAAAGAAAATTAAACAATAAAAAAACATTTTGTGGCTCTATAATGCGTCGAGACAGATCACTATAGCACCTCAGCTGAAGCGGCTCGTGAACCGATCATCTCTTCCTACTAGTTCATTTATAGCATCAAATAAACATGAATGAACATCAGAAGGAATGTTGTTTCAACCACGGAAAGATGTCAGTACACACAATTTTTTTTCAAGTTCAAGTGCACCTACGTTAATCTACTAACTCCTGACTGCTTTGTTGGACAAAATGGTGGATTTGGCGTTATGATTGGTTGGTAATGAAACTGCAAAAAAAAAAAAAAAAAAATGTTGTAGACATCAAGTCTTTGAAACTAATGCTAACATGATGACATTTAACCCTGTAAAGCCTGATATATATAACCTTTATCCAACCTTTAGACAAAGTATAAAAATATATTTATCAATTATTATATGAGCACTATATATGATATACTGAGAATATTGAGCTCATACTCGAAGAGTTAAACAAACTGCTCAATTTTATTCAGAGACACAAACATCAAAAATATGAAATTTTGTGCAGATGCTGATATTTGGACTATAAATCAGTGAGATCTTTATAACAGTATAGCAAATATTTACATAAAATGCATATAAATATCAATATGTGCCAATAAGTAAGTCTTAGTAAGATGATTAAATACTGGGTTTATGATCAAAGCTCTCTAGTTTTAAAACATACAGTAATGCAAATCAATAATGATTGAGAGATGAACAAATAAACCTTCCTCAAAAGCCTGATGATCATATTTGATACATTTGAACATGATCTTTCTTTAAATTGATTTATGGATTCACTAACATTTCACTAATCTTCTTCTATTGAATCTGTACTTTGCTTTTCTATTTGGTGTTGGTAGGCTATGTGTTAGAATCAATCTCAATCTCAGGTAGATTATTTATATTAAGCATTCTCAAATTTATTCAGAAGAACGGTCATGTTTATAGGCTTAGGTCAAACAACATCTTGTCTTGAGCGTCCAATCAAACTAAGAATCAAACATATATGGCATTTCAAGAAAACAAGTAACAAGTAGAAAATGTGTGTGTGTATCTTCAACCTCTGGTTGTGAGCAAGTGTCGGTGTGCCCAACAAGTAGGCGTGTCTGATAAACCAGAGAAGTGTGAAAAGGAAAACAGACTGAGCATCAAAACAAGATGTGGTTCAGTGTAAATGAATGCAACAAGAAATGGGAGTTTAAAGCACAAGATCAAATTTAAGATCCTGTGCAACATTTTAAAAATGAGGTCCTACGTCTATAGGTGTGTCCATGATGTTCAGATAACATAACAGAAAAATGTTGCCCAAAACAATATCGCACAAAGACAGTTAAAAAGTGAAGCTCAAGAAATAAGAAAATATTAACAGTATGGTAAATGTTAAACACTGAAACATTGTCAACCAATGTAAGATTATTGTCATTAAGCAGACCGGATCATCAATGGTTGTTTCACAGAAAGCTAGAGCTACTCTTCATACCTTTCTGGGCATCTGAAAGTGTTAATTATTTTGCTGTCAATGAAGGCCTCACTGAACCATCGGATTTCATCAAAAATAACTTAATTTGTGTTCCAAAGATGAACGAAGGTCTTACTGGTGTGGAACGACATGAGTAAAAACAATGACACAATTTTCATTTTTGGGTGAACTAACCCTTTAATTTAAGGAACAATTGTTTGACATTTAAATATATAGTTACATATATTTTTTCCATTACACACACACACACACACACACATACATATATATATATATATATATATGAAGAGTTTGGTTCCAAAACGCGATAAACTCAATTAAATTGAAAAGTCAATTATTAATTTTGCGCAAAAATCCGATATCCGTCGTGTTATTCTGTCATGTTTTCTCTCTTTCTTTCCAAAACGCAACAAACACCAATCTCCTTTTTCTGCAGAACGCGATATATCCGCTCAACCAATCACAGCGCACCATTCCACCCACTGTAAACATTGAAGGCTTTTTACAAAGCAGTTTTTAATACCAATGTACTCGGCAAATGTGTTTATTTAACCATGCAGTGGCGCCAGATACTCTTTAATCGGTAATTACAAATTATTTATAACATTAAAGGTGCCCTAGAACATGTTTTTAAAAGATGTAATATAAGTCTAAGGTGTCCCCTGAATGTGTCTGTGAAGTTTCAGCTCAAAATACCCCATAGATTTTTTTTAAATTAATTTTTTTAACTGCCTATTTTGGGGCATCATTATAAATGCGCCGATTTTATGCTGCGGCCCCTTTAAATCTCGTGCTCCCTGCCCACGGAGCTCGCGCTTGCCTTAAACAGTGCCTTAACAAAGTTTACACAGCTAATATAACCCTCAAAATGGATCTTTACAAAGTGTTCGTCATGCATGCGTCAGATTATGTGAGTATTGTATACTGTTATATTGTTTACTTTGATTCTGAATGAGTTTGATAGTGCTCCATGCTAAAGCTAACATTAAACACTGTTGGAGAGATTTATAAAGAATGAAGTTGTGTTTATGAATTATACAGACTGCAAGTGTTTAATAATGAAAATAGTGACGGCTCTTGTCTCTGTGAATACAGTAATAAACGATGGTAACTTTAACCACATTTAACAGTACATTAGCAACATGCTAACGAAACATTTAGAAAGACAATTTACAAATATCACTAAAATATCATGTAATCATGGATCATGTCAGTTTTTATTGCTCCATCTGCCATTTTTCGCTGTTGTTCTTGCTTGCTTACCTAGTCTGATGATTCAGCTGTGCACAGATCCAGACGTTAATACTGGCTGCCCTTGTGTAATGCCTTGAACATGGGCTGACATATGCAAATATTGGGGACGTACATATTAATGATCCCGACTGTTACGTAACAGTCGGTGTTATGTTGAGATTCGCCTGTTCTTCGGAGGTCTTTTAAACAAATGAGATTTATATAAGAAGGAGGAAACAATGGAGTTTGAGACTCACTGTATGTCTTTTCCATGTACTGAACTCTTGTTATTCAACTATGCCAAGATAAATTCAATTTTTCATTCGAGGGCACCTTTAACAAGTTGACCCGTTGAATTTATTTTGGGAGCAATGTATTTTTAGTAAAATCCCTGTATATAAGATAAATATTGGCAAAGTTTAGACACTGTCGTATATGTGAATCAACTTACTTTGTGTATTTTCAATTTGAAAAATAACTTTTATATTGATGGATTAATTGCATTTTGAAAAAAAATGTGTCATGGATTTATTGCATTTTAAGAAAAAGAAAATACATTTTTATAATAAACTTTTTAAAATCAAAATGTAGATTTTAATTTTTAATGTTTTTATAACCAAAAGATGCTATGTGAAAGTCTGAAACAGAAAATAGTGGTTTTCATCTTGCTAATTTCTTAAAGAAAATGCCTTTTTACTCAAATTAATCAAAATGGAGTTATTGCATTTTGGAACCAAACTCTTCATATATATATATATATATATATATATATGAAGAGTTATTTGCAAAAACCCAAAAAATTAACTGACTGCTGTGCATTATTCTCCACGTATTCTCCATAGCACGTTCTGAAGTGAACCCTAAATACATTTAGTCAGAAAAGCTGGTTTTGTCCACAGTCCCATATATAATTATTTATATGTATATTTATCATTATTTTCCATATTAAATATTATACACCAATATTTGCCAGTATGTTTGACAGCAGTTCATTTTGAGTGACATATTTTAAATCTGAAATTTAACATGCTTGGCATGAGAGATGTTTGTTTAACTGGTCTGGGTCTCTTGGGTTGGTCTTGAGTTCAGCAGCATGTCATACTGGTTTTTTGCAGAGACCATGTAGGTTGCATTGTGGTTATATTGTAGGTTTTAATCAGTGGAATCTGAGGTTGACTCTACAAGGGTGGATCAGTGTTGCATCAAAACACCACAACCTTTTAAACATAAATGAGAAGCACTATCAGAACAAAGTAAGGTTAAGCATTCTATTCAGAAACATATTCCATGAGACATTTGAGAAAATTCTATATAATTTCATTTCAGTTGTGTGTGTGTGTGTGTGTGTGTGTGTGTGTGTGTGTGTGTGTGTGTGTGTATACATGCTGTTGTGCATGTTAAATAGTAAATAGTGTAGAGTAGAGTGAAAATCAAATGACTCTTCAAATGGCACATCTTCTCTCCCTTTCTCACAAAATGCCCTACACCCTTTCTCTTTTCCACCCGTTTCTCTGTTTTGTTTTCAGTAGTTTGTGGTTGGCAGGTCGTTGATGGGTACAATGTTTACTTGAAGCATGCTGTTCTCAGTTCATTAGAAACACACACACACACACACATATCACATTTGACCTTGTTTTGGTTGTGGCAGGTATTAGGTTTAATTGAAGCTGCAAACTGCAGGCATGAGGGGTTTCTTAATTATGTAAAATATATTGGCCAACTTTTCTTTATTTTTCAGTGTAAGGCATGCATGTTTTCAATGCAAATGACTGCTCCAAGTCATTGCATACCCAGCAATATGGTAACATCAAACTTTCTTAAATCCCTTCAGGTGAGGAGTGTTGTCAGTAACCAGAAAGACCGCTAACTATAGGTTTTAGAGTCAGTGTTTCATAAAAAATGAGTTTTGTAAATCAGTGTTTTGTAAAACATTACACTTTTTAATCATTTTAACATCAAACAAATGACACCTGAAAACTAGAATTTCATTTTGACACAATCCTTTATGAAGCAATTTTTGAATTACGTTTGTTTTTATGCTTTTTTATTGCAATATATATATATTATATATATATATATATATATATATATTGCATTCTGCATTTCTTGTTATGTGATTTAAACTAAGTTATGTGTGTGATTGCAATCAAGTCATTAGGGTGAAATTAAATGAATCACCCTGGGCTTATGAGCTGGTATTTTGTGCAACCACTTCAAGTTTGTCTCGACTCGAGTGGCGTTATCGTGACAGGAAGTATGCTCACTTGATGCAACTGGACAAGTTCCGATCTGAATGATTATGCACAGACAAATTTTTTTTTTTTTTTTTTTTTTTTTGATGTCTCTAGACTAGCTCAGAGGGTGAAGATCAACTCGCACATTTGCAGACCATTTATATTTTTTCTATATGAATAAATATAGCAAAAAAACAAAACAAAAAAAACACGGTGTTTCAAAAAAATGTGAATAAAATCAAAGAAACATAAACTTTATGAGGACAAGAACGGTAGCGCCCCTAAACATGCACATAAAGTCAAGATATCGAATTATTGCGAGTTGGATATTTGAGATGGGGTCTGGTTTGTGAAAGAGTTAGAGTCATGTGTGTATGTTGTTAGGCTTTGTTTTAGTTGTTCATAGCCGACATTTGTATGGTTACAGTTATTTCATTGTATTTATGAATACAGTTACAGAGCTTGTATTAATGACGCTGAAACTTTTTATTAACGACAGAGGACGTCTTGAGTGACAACCTAATCATCTCTTGCTCTCTCTCCTACAGACACCTCGACTGTACCTAGGACCTGTAACACTATCATAGTTATTTATTAATATATTTATGAATATATAATTTTGATCGTAAAACGGCCTGAATCAACTAACCTTTAACTTAAAATAACTAATCAAGTAATCAAGTTACTTTTTATTGAAGTTCTATATCAGGCGCTTCATAAGGAACCCCTAAAAGGTTCTAGAACCCCAAAGAACCTTTTTTTCTAAGAGTGTACAGAGACAATATTTTTTCCAACACAATCACATGAGAATGCGTATCAATAGTACGAGTTTGTAATCTCGTAGAATATATACGCCAAAATGAGGTTCGTACGTATAATACGCCATAAAGTGCGTATCATATGCACGCGAAAAACTGCGTACCATAAGCATGCCAAAACTCATTTTGGCGTATATATTCTACGAGATTACAAACTCGTACTATTGATACGCATTTTCGTGTGATCGGGCTCATTTTTTCACAACTGTAACACGCTGTAACTAAGTGTAATAGTATGTAACAGAATGTACCCGAAAAACAGCAAGATTTGTTTAAAGCGCATTATGTATCTTGTGATCGCAAACAGACCAGAAAGACGCCATCAGAACATCAAAAAGAATATCAGTACTACATCTCTCATTTATTTTCATAAATAGTAGCTGTATGTTTGACCAAACTGTATTTTAACAAAATTAACAAATGATAAATTAACAAAAATTGTAAGAAGGGTGATAGACTGATAGTGGAAAAAATGGCATTTACAATCTTTTGCATTAGATCAGAAGAGAGGTTTCCTGTATTATGTTTACATGATAGCTAAATGTATCTTATATGTCATGCACACATGGTAAATTGTATAATACCTGTATAATGATTGTTTGAATTTATTCTTTACAAGGGTATGCAATGCTATAGTTCTCAAACGGGCTTGCATTACAACAGCGTGGCATAGACTCCAACAAAACTCTGTACTATACTATAATACACATATTCTTTAACGTCATGCTGGGATGTTGAAAATAAATGAAATGTTAAAAAGAATTGGTTTTGTCATAAGTTCAGTCATCTAAAAAAATGCTTAAATGAATGGTCTGTGTTCATCACATGTGATGTTTTGCAAAAACTTACACTGACAGCAACCTGAGAGGAGTATTCGGCTAAAAACATATACAGATCGACGAATAAAATGCTACCAGTGATCTTGATAGTCTTGATAATGTGACTAAGACCAGTGAAGGGGGTACAAATGCCTATCACAATAAATCAAGAGTGGACTTCTGCATATGACACTTTTCTTACATAATGTCACTGCTTTCTTACAGGCCTCTTGAATTTAGATGTGCGAATTTATTGTGTTCACTTAATTTGTACAAATTTGTACAAAGATCCTGTTTGAGATGTATCTAACTTTACTATAGTGTGTAACTTTGTTTACCTCAAACTGAATGTAATCATAGTTTTCAGCGCAATGGTTAGATATGTCTCATTCGTAATCGTTTCAAGCGCAAACAACCAGACTTACTTTTCATTTCGATGCTTCACGCAAACCCACATCGAAGAGATGGATAATTGCCCTAGTGAAAAAAAGGATACTTTATTGTATTTTAAATATATTCCCTTTTTCTATAGTACACTGCAAATATACTAACAAAAAATGTACCATCATTAAATATATCAAAAAAAGTATATTAGCATCATATTTTCACAATACAACTTTTAACACACTTTAAAATAATTGTACTTTAGTATATTTTCTAAAAAATATATATTTTATAAAAATATACTTGAAGTGGATATAATTCACCTGAGTGACTGAGTGTCGCTCAGTCACTCAGGTGAATTATATCCATGGGTTTCAAATGACGTCACTGTATTTTATCGCCGCCATATTTGTGTCCGGTGTTACGAGATTTTCGGTTTCTGACATTTTCGGTTTCAGAAGGCGGAGCTTACATGAATATTAATGAGTTTCGCAGACATGCGCGATTGCACGTGCAACTGAGAATTTTAGTTCACATTGTATCAAGACATTAGTGGATTATTCCATAAAGGTAATTATATTCTCAGCGTCGCGGCTGACTTATGCCTAAACTACAGTTGTTTTCAACACGTAACAGTTTATAATGTGCTCATTAGTATGCACGATTTGTGCAGTCGTCTGTAACAATGACAGATGTTTCGTGTAACAGCAGAACACCTTCAGCTATCGTCTATAAGTTCAGCTAGTTGTGCTCTTCCATATAGGCTACCTTGCGATGTAACTGCTGATCCCATATAAATGTGTCTGTGTGTGGACATAATATTTTTTGTAATCTACAGACTACTGGTGTGATTATACATGTGTTAGCTTACCTGTTCAGACTAATATTCTCTGGTTTTCCGGTTGGTGAAAAATTCTGAAAATATTGCTGAAAATATATTGTCTTTTCATGGTTTCCGTTTATATATATTAAAGAAAGATACACTGACACCACAAGGTTTAATTTTTCAATTACTCAATAAAACCAAGCATCCCAGAACACCTGAATGAGTTGAAGTAGATTATACTGATTTCATATAACAAATAAATGGGAAAATAAATAAATAACACATTGTTAAAAAATATGCAGTTGCCATTTCAATGATGTATTGCTATGTTCTTCTGTTAGCTAACCTTATGAAGATTTAAAATTAGGTCATCCCTCTGGAAATCAAAGAAATAATGTCTAAAATCAGTGGCCTAATAAAGATTTTTGCAACCTTTTGTTATTCTCTGCCATGCGTTGTTTTGACCATGTGTGACTTGTCTACCTGGATATACAATGATGATCAGTGATATAAATGGACAATTTATTTTGATACACAAACATTCATTATTTGACATGTATTAAGGTTGATCGGGAAACTTTTTCCCAGTCATCTCAATGGCCAAAAGTGTCCCAGTCAACCTGAATTCACTGGTCATTAATGTTCATAAACATGCATGTTCTTCATGGGGTTTTAATTAGGGGCACATGAAATTTTGAATTGAAATTTTGAAAGAAAAAAAAAATTAAACTATGTCAAAACATATATCACAAATCCTGGAATAAAGATGGCAATATGGCCTTGATTTGCTTTTGATTAATAGATGCTTTGTATAATGTGTGATGGAGTGAACATATGATATTATGTGAGACATTTAATGACATTTTGTTTTTGTACAAAAAGATGGGCCATGGACTTGCCAACAACAAACTTTAGCTACTGAAGCAGTCCCTTAATATATGAAAATATGACACATAGGAAAGCTATTCTCAGATCAAAAAAATACATTTTTAGTCAAAGATTGACATTTTTACCTCTCTTTGAATTTTAATGACTTTATTTACTTAAAACTATTTTTATTACAACAAGACGTTATCTTTTTACAGACAGTGGCCCCCAAATAATTTACACAAATGCATTTGCATTAAATTACTATTTGAATGTCTGGAATCACTGTAGTTTTTTGTTTGTTTGTTTGTTTGTTTGTTTTGTTTTTTAAGAAATTAATTTCACAAAGATGAAGTTTATTCAACAAGGATTAATTAGATTTTTTTTTTTTTTTTTTAAAAGGGAAAAAAAAAACATTTCTAATGTTACAAAAGATTTCAATACTGTTCTTCAAACTTGCTGTTCTGTGAATCAACAGGCACTGTATCATGGTTTCCTTGTTTTCAGCACTGATAATAGTAGCATGTTTCTTGAGCAGCAAAACAGCACATTAGAATGATTTCTGAAGGATTATGTGACACTGAAGACTGGAGGAACAGGAATAAACAGCCATTTAAAATATATTAAAATAGAACACAAATTGCAATATTACTGTTTTGCCTATTTTTGATGAAATAAATGCAACCTTGGTGAGCCTAAACATAAATAATTTTAATCCTTTTGAAGAGCAATAGGCCTACATCATATCAAAATGAACAAGAATCTAAGAACAATACCAGAATAGATATAGCTAAGTCCTCAAAAACATTTATACAGGTTTATTTCAGTTGTTTCAGGCAGTGATGTACTTAATAATAACAACCAATAAAATACCGAGTTTTAAAACATTGCAAAGGAAGAGCACGAGGAGCAGAACTTATTGTAGACGATAGCTGAAGGTTGTTACACGAAGTATCTACTTGGGTAAAGTTGGTTTTATATTCGCACATTCAGACTTCTGATACATTCAGACTTTCCAATACATGTGCAATAAATTAATGTTTGCGAATTTTAAGCAGCGACATGATATTGACAACCAACGATTGTCAACTTACAACATTTTTCACAGTCGATCAAAATAGGCAAGTATTGTTTTAATGGCATATTTACTTGTGAATGTCCACTGAATGTCCAATGTAGTGTGATTAACAAGGCTATTGAATACGGATGTCCGAATGTGCGAATATAAAACCAACTTTACCCAAGTGAAGTATCTGTCATTGTTACAGATGACTGCACAAATCGTGCATACTAATGAGCACATTATAAACTGTTACGTGTTGAAAACAACTGTAGTTTAGGCATATAAGTCAGCCGCGACGCTGAGAATATAATTACCTTTATGGAATAATCCACTAATGTCTTGATACAATGTGAACTAAAATTCTCAGTTGCACGTGCAATCGCGCATGTCTGCGAAACTCATTAATATTCATATAAGCCCCGCCTTCTGAAACCGAAAATCTCAGAAACCGAAAATCTCGTAACACCGGTCACACCCTAGTGAAAAAAAAGTATACTTTATTGTATTTTAAATATATTCCCTTTTTCTATAGTACACTGCAAATATACTAACAAAAATGTACTATCATTAAATATATAAAAAGTATATTAGTATCATATTTTCACAATGCAACTTTTAACACACTTTAAAATAATTATAATTTAGTATATTTTCTAAAAAATATATTTTAGAAAAATATACTTGAAGTGTAAGTTCAGTTTATTTTTTAAAAGTGTATTTATTTGCACTTTATAAAAATATATTTGAGGTATATTTTAACATTGTGCTGAAAATTATCATTGTAACAATGCACTGAAAGTATATTTAAAAAATACATTATTTAATATCCTGAAGTTGTAGTGTATTTAATGTTAAATTTGAGTATATTTTTTAAGTTTACTTCTTTGTCCTTGGAATTTATTATATTACTTGTGCTATTTATTTCAGTATGAATGCATTACAAGCCCATTTAGTATATGCAGTGTAGCCTATACAATTTCCAAATATGAGTGAATGTTTATTAAGTTTACACTGGCAGAATCATTTTACAATCGTACACACAAATCTATATTAAACAACACACCAGCAGCACAAGTAATGCGAAAAAATATGTCGAGTGGTTAAACTTATCGGAATTCAAATGTCTCTTCAACTTGGTCTGTGACCAATCAGATTTTGTTGCTCACTGCCTTCAGCCAATCAGAGCTGCTGACGTCACGGTCGTCGTCTGAATCCCCTCGCTCAGTCACTCAGGTTAAGTATAATGTCGCAATGTATAATTTATTTAATAAAACAGTGAAAGCGCAATACATCGCTCGATCTTCGGGATTCTGACCAGTTCAATCAAGTGACATCGCAGCCTGACCGTGATGGCGACGACAACCGGCTAATCTAATGGCTTACGCGATCCTGAAAGAACCGGAGAAAAGTGCTGCTATTGGGAGGTGAGTTGTAGTCTACAAACTTTATTTTATTTTCTTTAACAAACGGAGAGCGATATTTCGGCTTGATATCTCCTTTTTGTGTGGTGGTTTATTATGGCACATGTTTGTATGCAGATTGGTAAAATCGGCCCGTATTCTGTACGATATTAATTCATAAAGTGTTTTATGCTTGACTATGTACCGAAAACAATATCGACATGCCATTCTGATACAGTCCCTGCTGCTCATCCTCATTTACTGTTCAAAAATAGTATTGGTTCAATGTAGGATTTAGACAGACTATTGAAAACGTGAATAAAGAGTTGAACATGCTGTCTTATATCTTTGGTATATTCTGTCAACAGATGCTGTTCTTCACGAGTCTCTGCGGTCATCATTGTGCCATCAGACACAATGAGAAGCTCATCAGAAAATGGAATATAATGTGTAATTTGTATTTGTGTATAGAGGGTCATGGTCCAATATTTTTTTTCTTTAATGAAAAACATGGTAAGTTTTGCTGAATCTAAGTTTAAATAAAAACTATTGGATTTGTCAATGGAATATGTCTCTTCATTAGTGATGTTGTTACATTTTATTTTAATGGCCTTGAAAACAAATGCATTCAACTTTGGGAAAATGTGTTAAACTGTATTTAAATAGTACCACAACTGTATTGTGTGAGATTATGTAATTCAAAGTACAGTAGTCAACATTTGAAGTGGATCAAAAAAGTTAAGACAACTTTGATTAAAGGTTTTGATCCACTTCAAATGTTGACTATATTATACAAAGTATAAGTACCTGTAAAATAATATATTCAGTGTATATTGCTTGTGTTTTCTGAAGACACTCGTAATTATTTTGTAATGTACTTAAATCACAAATAAAGTGTACTTATAACTCAAAGTGTACTCATAACAGAAATAAAGTATACTTATGACACAAATAAAAGTATACTTATAACAGAAATAAAGTAGGCTATACTTATACAACGTAGCCTGGATGCCAGCCGAACTTAGTTCGGTCCGAGTTCGGTCTGGACTCGATCCGTAGAGGAGTACTTATGCCCGAACAGAAACTGTTCGGACCAATCACATTGTCAGGGCGATGATTGACAGATTATCACCAGAAACGTAATCAGTCACGTCATCAAAGAGCGCTTGGGGAGTTTGATTGACAAGCGATCTAACCAATCAGAACGCCGCATCCGCCATTTTGTCCGACAAAGCAGTCAGGAGTTAGAAGATTAACCTCGGTGGAGTTAAACTTAAAAAATTGTGCATATTGACGTCTTTCCGCGTTTGAAACAACATTCATTCTCATGTTCATTCATGTTTATTTGATGCTATAAATGGACTAGTAGCAAGAGATGATCGGTTCACGAGCCGCTTGAGCTGAGGCGCTACAGCAATCTGTCACGGTCATGGTCACAACCCATTAAAGAGCCACAAAACGGTTTTTAATGTTTGAATTTTTTTAATAACTATAGTTATTAAACTGTGTATACACAGTTTGAAAGCTGGGACTTTGTTTAATATCATAAGTAACCTGCTCTGTCTCGTCTGTCGATGTGTTGTCAGTTTCCTCTTTGCTCCGCGATGTATTTTCCACTCTGTGTGGCGTGACAGCGCCATGGCTTGTCGGACAAAGCAACAGTAACTAAGGGGGGCGGGTCTTTGCGAAAAGTCAATTAGTTTACAACAACGATGGCTGTTGAAGAACTGAGATGTGTAGATTCCGCCATCGCGTCCGTTATAGAAGATATCGACAGCGCATTAATTTTAAAAAAGGAACAGAGGACCGCGATCAAGGCATTTGCCGATGGGAAAGATGTCTTTGCCGTCCTTCCTACGGGATTCGGCAAAAGTTTGATTTATCAGCTGGCCCCGATGGTCGCTAAGAAGAGTTCTGTTGACAACTATGCGTTGCTCAACATACGTCACTTAGTCTGTAGCTCTGATTGGTTGTAGGTCTATCCAGTTGAGGTCTTTCCTGGATCGGTTGAAATACGCCCCCATAATCAAAGCCCAATGGAGCAGTATCAGACTCATATTCGAACTAGAATTGAGTATGACCACGTCAGGCTAAATACAACGTATATTATAACAAAAAATATACTTTTAACACAAAGTATACTTATAACACAAATTAAGTACACTTTAATATCACTAATCAAGCATGTAATTAGTCCCTACACAGACATATACTTAAAGTTTACTAAGTATACTTGAAGTTGTTCCAATTTAGCACACATAAGTATACTAAATATACTTAAAGTTGTATTTTAATATCAACTTAAATATACTTATACTTATATACTTATAACAAAATAGCACACTTTAAATGAACTAATCATTAACACACTTGAAATATACTAATAATTAGTCTTGCTGCAAGTATACTTAGTATACTTTTTTTTCACTAGGGTA
The DNA here is from genome assembly GCF_018812025.1 of Megalobrama amblycephala. Lineage (NCBI taxonomy): Eukaryota > Metazoa > Chordata > Actinopteri > Cypriniformes > Xenocyprididae > Megalobrama > Megalobrama amblycephala. Next base: position 2,245,812 of record NC_063055.1, on the reverse strand, counting down.
AGTCAGCCGCGACGCTGAGAATATAGTTACCTTTATGGAATAATCCACTAATGTCTTGAGATACAATGTGAACTAGTAATATTCTCAGTTGCACGTGCAATGTCTGCGAAACTCAATTATATTAATGTATGCTCCGCCTTCGGAAACTGAAAATCTCAGAAACCGAAAATCTCGTAACACCGGTCAATTTAATGGCCTAATAAAAAACAATGAAAACCAGGACATTTTCATCACTTTATAAAAAACAACCAGGGGTGAGTTTCCCGAAAGCATCGTTGGTAAACAATGGTCGTAAATCCCACTGAACTCTATTGGTAACGACGGAACTTGCGACCATAGTTCGCTTTGGGAAACGCACCCCAGGACAGGACGTGAAAACAGGACATGTCCTGGGAAAACAGGACGTTTGGTCACCCTATGAAAAGCACAGAGCGGGTCCATCTCTGGCTCAGCGCCAGCAGCGCGAGAGCAGGTTTGAATTTAGCAGTGACGCACTGAATGTTTAATCACACCGGTGTGATCGCGCGCGTTAAAGGATAAAATTGGGAGTGAATGGGGGGAAAATTGAAACTGATCTGAGAACAGATCTGAGGGGGCAATGCCCCCTTTTGCCCCCTCGTGGCGCCGGGCCTGTATTAAAATACACTGCCTATTATGACCTCAGTGACCAACAAACACACACACACACACTGCGCTCCTTCAGTTCCCTGTATTTCCACTGGATGTAGTCAAACGTCCTTCTCACTGTCCACCAGCAGAGGCTCTCCATCCACACCTGTGTGAAACAGAGCGGTCATGTGACATCACTCACTCTCACCGGGTGTGTGTGTCCGACATCATCCCCCATACCCTTAAATAGGGCACTATTTGAAGGGACAGCCATTATTTGTACTGGTGTCCGAAAACCATACTGGACGTTACCGAGTGCACTCCTTCAATCCCACAATACACACACAACCGATGTACACTGAACGGCGGCTAGAGAGTAGAGGATATGCATAGACGTCACTTTCCCGCCGGAACGCGAGCGCTCAGCTGGACTGAGTGGCAAAAGAACCTGCTGCATGACTGGATTTAATAGGGGAAACTGCGAAAACGCGAGTAAAACAAACGATTACACTAAAGGTTGGACTCGAAAGTGTTCCTTGTGATATGTCAAATAAACCTAATCCATGGATATTGACATGCAGACAGGAGTCGTGTTTCCTGATATGTGCCTGATTTCGAGCCTGGGAAATACATAAAGCAAATCTGCCTGTGAATATTTTATATAACTACAATATAGGTAGGTCTAAATCGCTTATATCAATGTTATATATGTCGTCATATCGTCCAGCCCTACTACTTGTATAGTTTTTGTCAGTGTTTATTTAAAAACACTCAATTATGCAGAATATAAAATGGTAAATATTTAATTGATGAGTTGTCAACACAATATATAACAATACAACATATAGGGTATGATTTTTACCTCAAAATCCAACATTTTGACACAAAATGATAACTACAAATCCATGTTTCTCTGCTGGAGTCCAGCTGTTTCTGTGAATTGCAGTGATCCATTTGCTTCTTTTTTTCTGTTGCTTTCTGCAGTTTTTAAATATATACCTCAGGTTTTGTGTCAAAGCTATTTGTACAGTCAGTCATAAATCTCTTTCCCGTTTCGGATGTGTTTTGTGTGTTTTTCGCGGCATTCACGCTGAAAACCAATGCTGCCGCTCAGTCTTTGTGCCACCGAATGAATTCCCGCGTCTGACCAGAGGATGGCGCCAGCAGCTGAATCATCAATCCATTAACTTCCCAATGTTGCTACAGCACAATATCATACAGGTATAAATTCATTTTTACTTTATTATTAAATTGTTTAATCAAGGTTTATACATGCTATTTTTTCATTACTACTGGAGCTGCTAGTTTGGTAAGTTTCAAATGATTATTAAACAGCAAGCACAAACTATGAAAAGTGGCAGCCTTTCCTAGTCAGATTTTTATGAAGGTAAATCAGCAAAACTCGAGAGTTTGTTTAATCTGTGATAGTAATATTCGTATTTGAATACATTCATGTGAAAAGCTGAATCTTTCGATTTGCACGCACAGAATAATAAAAACACCCGTGTTTTAAATTCGAAGTTGCAGATAAATAGTTACAAATGTGTAAAATGTCATTCGCATAGACGCAAATGTGCACGACCTATTTGCACTTTACAACCTCAAGTCTACACACTTTGACTTTTTGCTACTCCTTTGCTACTCCTTTCGCGGAATCATTGGGTTTTCCTGTTGCAAAACATAAAACCCACGCAGATGCGACCAATGTTGCCCACTATTTTCAAAGGAAAGTACCTAACTCCACAAAGATGCGTATTCGTGACGTCATCACGTCGGTTGAGTTCCACCTGCCTAATGTGTGTTTTCTCCTCATCCGTGCAATATAATATAGTCAAATGTCCAATTTTGTCAGACAACAGAACAAGTAGGCTATGATTTAGTGAATGAACACATTTTATATGTAAATTATCTGAATTCAGAGAACTGGATGAACTAAAACTCTGTGATAGTGAAGTGAGCACACAAGAAAAATGAAAATCAAAACGCTCAAACTAAATTCTTTAAATATAAAACAAAGGAGAAGCAGATATGCTGTTTGGTCCGTGGGAACACTGTGTGTGTGTGTGTGTGTGTGTGTGTGTGTGTGTGTGTGTGTGTGTGTGTGTGTGTGTGTGTGTGTGTGTGTGCTCATGGCATGTGAAACTCGCTCATTCACGACTGATTGGGCATACAATGTCCGATCTGCCCCAAACTTCACGTTTTATTAGTCCTGGGGCCCTATTCACAAAACATCTTAAGACTTCAGTCTATAGTAAAAGTTTGTCTCAGCAGCTTTGTGAATAGGTTTTAAGAGAAAACTCTTAGCTAAGAACGTTTACTGCTATTTAGGAGAACTCTTTTGTGAATACGGCCCCTGATGTCTGAAAATAAATGCTCACCAAAATTATTTTATATGACAAATAAAGCATTATAGCTAATTTATATTTGTTTAATTCACTTTTATTTAAATTTAAAAACAAAAATAAATTGTAAACGTATAATTTATTTTTTAATTGTGATCGGCATATCGCGGACCGCATTTACATTCGTGACGGGCCGCGGGTTGAGAACCACTGTCTTAGTGACTTGCAGTCCTCTTGACTACTCCTAACGTTTCACAGATTTAGGAGCTAGTTTTAGCGCTAAAATGCTTTGTGAAATACTCTTAGAGCAAAAATTTAGGACTCCAAAAATTAGGACTGACACGTCCATTGTTTTTAAGAGTTTCTCCTAAATCTGCAATTTAGGAGCTACTTTTAGCCTTTAAGATGTTTTGTGAATAGGGCCCCTGGCCTATAGGCATGTACTGACGCAATCACTTAGTTAAAGCTGCTGTCCGCAGTTTTTCCTCTTTGTCGCCATCTCTGTTTGAAACCTGCAATTGCAGTCATATGCGGAACAGTTATCTGTACGTGCGTTGTGCCTCGGCACAGCTCGTCAGCGCGGATGAATCTAACGTTTGCTGTCAATCACCGCACCGGTGTGGATACTGAACTTCAGAATCACAGATTCTACATCTTGAAAGTATGACCAATATAAGAATTTTCACTGGAAAATATCATCTGAACAAGTAAGTAACATGTTTGCCACTTTTGTTCTGACCAACTGAGGAAAAAAGCATTAGGCCTACAATAAATCACGCTGCCAATGATGATTAAACCTAACGATCGCTTAGCTCGGATCATGCCAAACCGTGCAAATTATTATTACTGTTATATTGTTCTCAGATTGTTATTGTTAACAACATCAGCACTGCGTGACTGTGTATTTAGTGCATATTAGCGTTACCTGTAGATTTCAATTTCTGTAGCCACTCAACAGTCCAAGTCTTTTGCTTTTTGGCTACGGGTGAATCTCCAGTTGTCACTGATGATTGTCATTTGGATCTTTCTGGATTACAATCCGCCATCAAAATGATAAGTTTAATTATTTCAGCTGCTATGAGAAAAGGCTATAAATGTGCCGCTACCGGCAGCTTCCTCGCGTGATAAAACGACTAGCCTGAACGGGACTCCTTCCTTTGTTTATGGACGTGACGTAATGACGCACAGAGGAACTGCTGCATGCTTGAATTTCCCGCGGAAATCCGCCATGTCGCTCTTATTATAAAACATTATTACAAGCTTACTGTTGTGAATCGAGACAAGATAATTAGAGTTTTGAACACTGGCTGGTTATGTACTTGTTCAAAAGTTTATTTTGGATAATTTTTAACCAAAAAAAATTGCGGACTGCAGCTTTAACGAACACTTACAAGCGGGCGCTTTTGAAGAATTCCAACAGTAGCCATTATTTTTGTAAATTTAGGGATCAAAATGGTCAAAATTGCTATTAGAGGAGAAAAACGAAATGAGGAACATACAATGAAGGAACACATGTAAACATGAAGAGTCGTAGCATCAGCAGCAAAGGTAAGAAGAATGGAAGAATCAGTTTGCTGTTAATGAGCGAGATGGGCAGACTTTCTGCTCTGTAGTAAAGTACCAACTTGACATATGCAAAACCTACAATTTCTAAAGACTGAACTGTGAATTCGATGTGTTTATTTGATGTAGGCCTACTTGTATTTTAAATAAATAAAAATAACCGCATCAGCGCACCCGCGGCTGGAATGAGCCCAACTCTGCGCGCGCTCGCGGATCCGATGCTGCACGAGCGATTGGAACGTGACAGAATGCTTGATATCGTAAGAGATTTTAATTACAATGCGCTCAGTGTTGTTTGCAAAAAGAGCTGAGTAACATTTGCTTATTAAGGCGTTTGTGTGATTGTTTGGTGATGCCCCAGATAGCAAAATACAATCGGGCCAGTTCTGGTTATTCTCGCCTGCCGGAGACTTACCACTCGAACCGGTTGCCTGGTGTACTCACTGCCCGATTCCGGCCCGAGTCAATCGGGCCAGACGCGGCAGCCGTTACCGTGCCGTCACTGCCGGAATCAAGCCGGTATCGGCCCGTCGCAAATGTGCACAGCGCGCCAGAAACGGCCCATCCCCGTTTATATATCTACCATACTGTTCATTCATTTTTCATTTAAATTTGATACCCAGCCAAAACGCTAACTTACATTTTAATTATATAAATTATAATACATAAATAACATCACTTAAATCTATACAAACATCACATTATTATGAAAAGCAATTATATGTCCATTTGAAAAGAACTCACTTGATATGGTTGGCATGAAAACATTTTATTTACAAAACAATTACAAAACCATATTACATCAAATAACAGCAGTTGTTATACTATTATTGTAAATATTTACCACATTTTGAAAAATTATAGCCTACACTAGTATTTACTTATACACAGAGTGTAAAATTGAATAAGTATTGACAAACTTATTGTTTTAAATACATTGGTAAATTGAAAAAGTTTTGCTGTTGTACTTAGCAAAATAATGAGCTGAATAACTTAGCTGAACTCTGCAGGCAGGAAGATCTCCAGGAACAGGATCAGGCACCTCTGCAGGACATCATTACATAAAAATACTAACTCAAAAGACAAAAAAACAACAACAAAACCTAAAAAATAAATAAATAAATAAATAAATAAATAAACCTACAGCTGTACAATTGAAGATTTTTTTGAAGATTAGTCTTTTATTATAAAACTGAAGATCATCTTCTATCACAACTGCAGTGCTTGAAGGACTTGTGCTTTCGTTTCGTTGACCACAATGACAGAATCAGTGATGTCTGGCTCTCCCAACACCTCCTGAAATAAGCATAGAGGGTCCAACTGTAAGTTTCACTCAGTAGACTAAAAGTAGACCGTTACATTTGCTGATACTAGCAATTCTGTTAATGCACAGAGTACCTACATTTCAAGTCTTGAAGAATTGTAGGTCCTCCTCACAGGTACACTGAGGAGCACGGAGGGCTACGGTGCGTTTCATGTTGACATCATGCACACCCTTCAAAGTCAAGCAAAAATTAACATGTTAAACAAGCAAGCCAACTTTATTTTATTTACAGTTATGACAGTGATGGAGGTAGTTGGTGTTGACAAATTTTAACTCACCTGAAGATCATAAACATTTAAAATGTCACGCAGAGTCTCTGAAATCTTGTTGATGCGTGCCGTTTTCAGTAATATGGTGTAACTTTGTACAAACCTAGAAAACCAAAACCACACAAGTGTATAACCAACAGTGGATGCAGAAAAGAGAAAGTCAGATCTCTGTCTCCTCAGATAACTGGACATCACACAACTAGCATTTCAACTCAACTGAAGTTACCTTAAGTGTTGAAGCTCATTCTTCAGTAAGTATCCAGTTCAGCCTGCAAGTAAAGTAAGATTGTAAAGGTTTACTAATCATTAGATAAAGCTACTGCTAGTTTATTCACATGAATGTAGGAATAAAATCACATTTCTCAGATCAGTGTGCTTAACAAAAAGCAGCAACACACTTATATAATGTAGGACTGCGATGACGGGGGAAAAAACGTAGATAACGTTAACATTGTTGCCCTACATTTTCTTCATTAAGATATCCTTACAAAATCAAATAAGAAAAAAATTTTTTTTTGCTTTACTTACATTTTAAGTTGGCTCCAGACGTTTGCAAATATCTGCCACGCTGAAAGGATTCTTCAGGTAACGTTGGTTAGAGCAATGATGTGATGTGGATGACAGCAGTTTACGTCGCTCAGTAAACTTAGAAATTATCATTAAAGTAGTGGAGTTTACTCAGGTAGGTTTACATTCCAACTGTAAAGAGCAAATAGTATTCAAGTATCTATTAATAAAGGTAACATGGTCTAACTGAATGTGCCAAACATTACTTAAACTTACCAGCTTTCTTATTGACTCCAACAGCTCCTTGCTAGTTCAGTCAGAAGATGATGTCCATGGTGTTATTTCTTCAGGGCTTGACCTGCTCGGTGTCTGGGGATTACAATCTGCCATTTCTTCAGTGATGATAACACTTCTCTTGATTACTACAAAACAGACAAATATTAAAAGCAATTTATGGCATGAGAAATAATCACTAATTCCTGTGCGTCTTAACATGCTGAGTGAAGAAGCAGCTAGTAGCAACAAAAGCTGTGATTGTGTGTTTGTGTTTTCCATGTTTTAGCAGTCATAAGCATCTGTAAAAGTAAAATCTGCTTATGATCTCAGACATACTAATGCATAGGATTGTAGTACATTCTCATCATAACAAAAAAAAAAGCAGTGAAACTACTAGCTTATGTAACTAGCGTATGTATTTAGTTAATTGAGGTTATTTGAAAACAATGATCTTCTAAACATCCTCTTCACTCACCTTCTTGAAGAAACATGGAATAAAACAACTTTTGCTTATTACAATTGCATTTATATAAAAATCTATGAGCGTGGAAACTAAAAACAAACAAACCTGTTCTTTCTCGTGTTCTTTCTCTTCCTCAGCTCTTTGTTTGCAGATCGGAGTGTTGCTCGTCAAGGTTTAGTGCAGTGTAAACACTCGAGATCCACATACCAATGCTTCGATCAAAGATTTAAAAGATTTTGTCCGTTTATTAGCTGTAGTAGCATACCGAAAGTTTTCAGACAAGCCAAGAAAGCCGCGTTCACGGCAGTCACGTGAAGTTAACAAGTTCCTTGATAAGCGTCTGCTAAGTAAAAATACCACAAATGTAAATGTGCGTCGATGCTTACCAGAACTGTTTTCTCGACATGACTCCATACATTAATATCTCTTGGTAAATAATCCATTGTTTTGCTGGCATCCGCTCCAAAACATGGCGGGTTCACCCACTAGCACAGGTGCGAGACCATGAATGAATCACCTGAGCGCGCAGTGAAGTGCGTTTAAAATACATGAAAGCGTTTAAAATAATGAATTGCTACATTACTTATAAATAGATTTGATATTATACATATTAGAGAATGTTCTTTCTCATATGGAACTTTTATTATATTAGGTTTTACCGCAGATATGTTGTTATTGACAAATTCGCTACATTAAACGTGTAACCTTAGTTAATTCATATCAGATACTACCAGGAAACGAAGTCAATTTTAAGACAATTTTAATTATTGCTTAGGCCTATGTAACCATCTGTGAGTGAACATAAGCCGAGTCATTGTCAGAAGTGGCACAGATCTCTATAGCCAGAGTTGGGCCAGTTACAGTGAACAGGAATCGGCCCAGTGCTTTACAGCCGTAACAAATAGCGAGCTGCGGGCCACAATCGGCCCGGTTAACACGTGCCGATGCCGATTCTGAGCCGCAGGCGCCGCGGGGCAGCCGAGCTCAGGCCGATTACTACATGCTATCTGGGTGCTGTTGAAGAGTGATACAGTCATACAGAATTAAATAGCATTTTAAAGTTTAGTTTGTGTATGTTCATTGAATAATCATTACTATCTGATTATTATTGCAAAGCTAATGTCAGTAAGTTAGTTTTTATGGTCCCACTTTATATTAAGTGGCCTTAACTACTATGTACTTACATTTAAATGAATGATTTGATACAATGCACTTAGTGTACATACATGTTTTTACATTGTAGTTTTAAAAACACCTGCATGTAATTACATCTGTAATTAATTTCTGTAATTACATTTATAATTACACTGTTGACCCATCCCTTACACCTTACCCCCACCCTTAAACCTACCCACACCACCAAAGCTTTCCCTAACCTTACCCGTATCCCAATTCAATAGCAGCAGAAGTGTTTTCGAATTCAATATGAACCCAATAAGTACACTGTACTTATTTTTTGATGTGAGTACATAGTAGTTAAGGCCACTTAATATAAAGTGGGACCGTTTTTATTTGTTATTTATTGTGTGCAACATCTAGGTATAATAATAGTATTATCTGCTAGTATCATAACATTAAATCTGATTGGTTTGCATTGGTGGCGTCATATGTAAATTATATGCGGCCCGTGAGACTTGCACTTGGACCATTGTGCGGACCACTGGGAAAAAAAGGTTGAGAACCACTGCACTAAGACCAAATCATAAACAGTCCTAATCCACCTAAAGACATTGAACACCATGAGGCAGTAGCGATAGAGCCTTGGGTGCTGAACCTTTTCTTCATAAATGCAATACATTTTGATTTATAGATCTGAATCTGCGATGAGACGCCAAAAATAAAATCTTTAACAAATAAATAAATATTGTCTGATTACCTGCGGCAGTGGTTTTCATGAGTTCACACTTACAAATGATTGAATATGTTCATGTCTTTCTTTCGTCAGTCGAAAAGAAATGAAGGTTTTTAAGGAAACATTTTTTTTTCTCCTTTTCTCCTTATAGTGGACTTCAGTGGGCACCAAACAGTTGAAGGTCAAAATTAGTTTCACTGCAGCTTTCACTGCAATTTCTATATGCCAATATTCAGTTAGTCATAGCGCCACCTGCTGACAACAGGAAATGGCATGCTTTACGCTGTAATTCACTCCCAGAAACACATTTCAATTTGCCACAAAGTTTCAAACATACTAGAACATATTGGAAGTTGTTGTAACTCAGGCATATGATGACCGGGTTATCAAATCAAACATCTCTGATCGTTTTTTTTTTTTTTTTTTTTTACAGAAAACTAGAGATATTCTTGCAGATTCATCTCATCCTCCATTATTTTAAAATGCTTCCTTCTGGTGTGATTTGGCTTTTAAATCTGTAAGATGTCAGAATGCTGTGTTTGTTTGTTGTTTGTTTATTGTGTGTTTTCGTACTGCATATTTACACATTTTATGCTGCACCAAAAATCACCCTTTGGGCTTATAATAAACTTTGAATTTGTATAATCAAATAAACTAAGTGTCAACATCTTGAATTATTAGTAACAATATAAAAAATATTCTTATGTTTATTTCATAAAAATCAGTAAAGATTTTACAGCAGAAAGACACATGAAGCACGAGATGAAGGAGGATGTTTTATTAATTATGGACATCAAATAAATTGTGTTTGAACTGTTGCTGAACCTCAGTCAGTTCTGAAGAGCACAATTCTTTTGTCACCAACAGAGAAGCAGATATAACTTGTTTTATACTGCACGTAGTAACCACAATTCCCCATAATGCAGTGCCAGGAGCGTCCATGCCTTCTGTCAAACTCCTGTAAGGAAAGACACAGTATTAAAGGATTAGTTCACTTTCAAATGAGTAAAGCCCAAGCTTTACTCACCCTCAAGCCATCCTAGGTGTATATGACTTCTTCTTTCTGATGAACACAATCGCAGAAATATTAATAAATATCCTGACGCATCCTATAGCTTTATAATTGCAGTGACAGAGATCAATAATTATGAGCTGAAGAAAGTGTATCCATCCACATCCATCCATCATAAACATACTCCACACGGCTCCGGGAGGTTAATAACGGCCTTCTGAAGCGAAGCGATGCGCTTGTGTAAAAGAATATCCATATTTAACAAGTTATGAAGTAAAATATCAAGCCTCCGCCAGACCGACTTCCGTATTCAAGTTACGAAGAAAGTGTAAACTGGCGTCGCGTCACTTTTTCCGTAAGTTGAATAGGGAAGGCGTAGGATGTAGCGTAAAATTTGTGAACTGCAAGAGTTTAACACTTTCTGCGTACATTTAATACGGAAGGCGGCTCATGTGGAAGCTACATATTTTACTTCATAACTTGTCAAATATGGATTTTTTTTTTTACACAAATGCATCGCTTCGATTCAGCAGGTCTTTATTAACCCCCCAGAGCCATGTGGAGTATGTTTATGATGATGGATGTGGATGTGGATGGAAGCACTTTCTTCTTCAGCTTATACTCATTGATCACTGCCATTATAAAACTCGGATGTGTCAGGATATTTATTAATATTTCTTCAATTGTGTTCATCAGAAAGAAAAAAGTAATATGCACCTAGAATGGCTTGAGGGTGAGTAAAGCTTAATAAAGGCTAATTTTCATTTGAAAGTGAATTAATCCTTTAATGCTCCACAAACTCATATCAACAAAAAACACTCAATCTCCTCCATCAAGCTCCTGACCAAAAACAACAAATAAAATATTCACAATACTCAATCAACTGCATTTCATTCAGACATTCAGTCTCTCAGTAAAACTCTAGAACTGACCTTCACCATGTAGACAGCAATATCATTATCCTCTGTGTACATATTCACAGCCAGAAGAGCGACCTGAAGAGCCTCGTCCTGCATCTCATCACTCATGTCTGAGTTATAGACGTCAAGCGATGTCTTCAACATGGTTGATTTGCAGCTGTAAGCACAGAGTTAGTTTTAATGTGCAAGTGTGAAAATATGAAACAGGAAAGGATCTGATTAACACATTTGACACCAGAAAGACATGTGAAGCCCAAGCTGCAGGACGTTTGTACAATTATACTAAAAGACTTTTAAAGAAGTCTAAACTATCAATCAGACGACAAAAGGCATGCACTCTTAAATATTTGACTGTATATTCACAGTAAATTACTGGCTACTAGTTGCATTACTCTCACAGTAGGTTACTTTCATTTTTGCAGTAAATAATTGTGAAATGACAGCTGTATACTGTGACATCACAGCAGTTATTCCATATTACTGTGATTTAGCAGTTTTCTGCTGTAGAATTAGTTTGAACTGTAATAGTAATGCAGTAATCAAGTAATGTGCTGTTAATTCACACTTTAAAACTATAGTAAAATACTGTCAGTTTTAAGTTTTTATCTGTTAATCAGATATAACTATTGAAAAGATGAAAAACATGAACGATTTTACACCTTTATTTGGCAGTTTAACAGTTTTTAAACCATCAAGAGGCATTTTGGATGCACTCACAAAAATGCATATAATGAAAAATATTATTTAGCTCTAAAGAAAGTTGGTCAAATCTAATGTAAATACTGCTGTAACACTTTGTAACACACAAATTACTAAAATATATAGTAAAAACACAAAGCACTAACCTGCAGGTTACAGAGACAAAAAACAACCAACAAGATGGTTTGCAGAGAGCAACAGAGAAGTAGCTTAACTACAGGAAACTACTGAACATCTAGCTTGGACTACACATGTTCAACCCACAAACTCACATTTATTTGAGACTGCAAAACTCAAGACCATTGTCACATCAAGCAAAAACATTCCCAAGAGTTCTTATTAATGTGAAAACACAATCATTTGATTCACTTCACTTATCAGTTGAGGTGATTAGCTAGAATTTATATTTCAAATTTGATAGTGTAGGCTTTTTTGTTTTGTTTTAATGCTTTTGTGGAAACAATGATACACTTCAGCAGGTCAGCAGCTTTATTTGAAATAGAAATCTTTTGTAACATTATGACTGTCTTTACTGTCACTTGTGATTTAATTTAATGCATCCTTTCTGAATAAATGTACTAATTTATATATATATATATATATAAACTTTTTTACATCCCTTTTTTAATCCATAGGGTTTAATATGGAGTTGACCCACCCTTTGCCGCTATAACAGCCTCAACTCTTCTGGGAAGGCTTTCCACAAGGTTTAGGAGTGTGTTTATGGGAATTTTTGACCATTCTTCTAGAAGCGCATTTGTGAGGTCAGGCAGTGATGTTGGACGAGAAGGCCTGGCTCACAGTCTCCGCTCTAATTCAAGGTGTTCTGTCGGGCTGAGGTCAGGACTGTGCAGACCAATCAAGTTCCTCCACACCAAACTCACTCATCCATGTCTTTATTGACCTTGCTTTGTGCACTGGTGCACAGTCATGTTGGAACAGGAAGGGGCCATCCCCAAACCGTTCCCACAAAGTTGGGAGCATTAAACTGTCCAAAATGTCTTGGTATGCTGAAGCATTAAGAGTTCCTTTCACTGGAACTAAAGTACAAGCCCAATCTCACAACCCCACACCATAATCCCCCTCCACCAAACTTTACACTTGGCACAATGCAGTCAGGCAAGTACCGTTCTCCTGGTGACCGCCAAACCCAGACTCGTCCATCGGATTTCCAGACAGAGAAGTGTGATTCGGGCTTCTCGGCCATGGAAACCCATTCCATGAAGCTCTCTACGTACTGTTCTTGAGCTAATCTGAAGGCCACACGAAGTTTGGATGTCTGTAGCTATTGACTCTGCAGAAATTTAGCGACTTCTGCGCACTGTACGCCTCAGCATGCGCTGACACCGCTCTGTGATTTTACGTGGTCTACCACTTCGTGGCTGAGCTGCTGTTGTTCCCAATTGCTTCCACTTTATGATACCACTAACAGTTGACCGTGGAATATTTAGTAGTGAGGAAATTTCACGAATGGACTTATTGCACAGGTGGAAACCTATCACGGTACCACGTTTGAATTCACTGAGCTCCTAAGAGCGACCCATTCTTTCACAAATGTTTGTAGAAGCAGTCTGCATGCCTAGTGCTTTATTTTATACACCTGTGGCCATGGAAGTGATTGGAACACCTGAATTCATTGATTTGGAGGGGCGTATATATAGATACACGCACACATTGATATAAAGTAAAATTCTTACATTGTGTCTTACCTTGACACAATGTAACTTGACATTTGCTATTCAACAGTGTTTTGATCCGCCTGCATTGACACCATTGTATGCAAACTGAGCTGGATGATGACATCACTGTTTACTCCAGTGCTGATATAGATAAATTAACTAAATTAATAACTATCGTTTCTTACATCGGAATTAATCAATATTGAATTTACTTGAGATGGATACTGACACCATTTTCTTTAAGAGCTGCTGTGCAGCCAAAATGATAAAGCTGCTTTGACACAATCTGCATTTTAAAAAGCGCTATATAAATAAAGGTGACATCTCTGAACAGAGTGATTGTGATGATTATCTGTGACACTTCATGTGCTTGACCAAAATGATTAAGGTACAGTCATAACTTCCTGTCAACTCCATGCAGGGGAGAGGAAGTCAATGATGTCATTGACTTCCTCTCCCCTGCATGGAGTTGACAGGAAGTTATGACTGTACCTTAATCATGTTGGCTGCGTCCGAAACTGCATACTCTCTTGAGTAGGTACTTATTTTGAATAAGTACTTACTTTGTAAGGGTAAAAAAGTACGTTCTTTTCCTGAATCCGCCTTGTTAGCTTTGTCACGTGACTTATGACGTCATCACTAGCGCCAAGATTTAAAGAGCCCAAGCAAGATTCGCGCAATTACCTTCATCAATTACATGATTTACGTTGCTGATTTGATCGCCGCGTTTACATTTATTATGCCGCTCCATATCACATCACAAAGGAGGCGTCGGGCTGTTGCTCGAAAAGCACGCCTTTGGAGACGTTTGGTGATTTTATATTCAGAAAATGTAAGTAAAAAGTAGCTATACATTGCATTCCTGCACCCCTTTACACACAATAATATACTTAATTGTAAAAACTTATAATTACACAGACAGATATGTCCAGGGGCGTAGTTTGCGGGGGGGATGGGGGGGAGGTAACCCCCCCAATATTCAAATCCATCAGTTACAACCCCCCCAATATTTCAACATGAAAATCACAGTAGATCTATACTAACATATGTATAATTCATTTATTTTGTAACAATAATTTTGTTTCTAATCGAATATGAGTTTGTCATAATAAATTAGTCAAAAAAATACCCCCCTTCCATTGAACCGATTGGTAACGCCCAACCAATGCGCGTCGCACTTTCACCAAAACAACGTGAGTGGTGCTGTACTGTTTGAATGGAGAGCACGGGTAGCACCAAAAAATGAAGAGAACCGTTGCCCAGCCAACTATATTAAACTTCTGTTCAAAGAGGGACGTTAAAAAGAATAAAGCATGTACTGAGAAGGAGGTATGAAAACATTGTAATAGCTAATTACACTCCACATTTATTTTAACTATCTAATCCATTGCAATTTAGCCATAACTATCAGTGCAACTGTAACCAGTTACCAAAACAGCCGTCTGTTTTGTTACTTCATTTTTCAATAGTGTCTTATCAATGACAAAAGTATTCACATCGGTGTTTGTTTTCTTCCTTAATTAATCTGATTTTGAACGAATTGGCTTGAATGAACGATTTAAGTAGCTCACTCATTAAAACGTCGAATCGCTGCCACCTACTGGCGTTTTCAAATTTTAACATAATTTCTTTCTTTTTAGAATCACTCCGTTATGTTAGAATTTGATGAATGGTTATAGATAAATTCCATAAAGTTATGATAGATAGATAGATAGATAGATAGATAGATAGATAGATAGATAGATAGATAGATAGATAGATAGATAGATAGATAGATAGATAGATAGATAAGAAATAAATTATCCAAAAACGCTATACACATTAAAAAAAAAAAAAATAATTATAAAAAATAATATCAGGCAGCATACCAACGCTCAACCCCCCCAATGTTGAAACCAAATCTACGCCCTTGGATATGTCACATCATGGCAATTTATTGAATTCACAATATTCAACCATAATAATGAAATATTTAATATTCAACCATAAGTAAACCATGTGAGTAAATTTGATCGCCGCGTTTACATTTATTATGCCGCTCCATATCACATCACAAAGGAGGCGTCGGGCTGTTGCTCGAAAAGCACGCCTTTGGAGACGTTTGGTGATTTTATATTCAGAAAATGTAAGTAAAAAGTAGCTATACATTGCATTCCTGCACCCCTTTACACACAATAATATACTTAATTGTAAAAACTTATAATTACACAGACAGATATGTCCAGGGGCGTAGTTTGCGGGGGGGATGGGGGGGAGGTAACCCCCCCAATATTCAAATCCATCAGTTACAACCCCCCCAATATTTCAACATGAAAATCACAGTAGATCTATACTAACATATGTATAATTCATTTATTTTGTAACAATAATTTTGTTTCTAATCGAATATGAGTTTGTCATAATAAATTAGTCAAAAAAATACCCCCCTTCCATTGAACCGATTGGTAACGCCCAACCAATGCGCGTCGCACTTTCACCAAAACAACGTGAGTGGTGCTGTACTGTTTGAATGGAGAGCACGGGTAGCACCAAAAAATGAAGAGAACCGTTGCCCAGCCAACTATATTAAACTTCTGTTCAAAGAGGGACGTTAAAAAGAATAAAGCATGTACTGAGAAGAATGTTAGAATTTGATGAATGGTTATAGATAAATTCCATAAAGTTATGATAGATAGATGGATAGATAGATAGATAGATAGATAGATAGATAGATAGATAGATAGATAGATAGATAGATAGATAGATAGATAGATAGATAGATAGATAAGAAATAAATTATCCAAAAACGCTATACACATTAAAAAAAAAAAAATAATTATAAAAAATAATATCAGGCAGCATACCAACGCTCAACCCCCCCAATGTTGAAACCAAATCTACGCCCTTGGATATGTCACATCATGGCAATTTATTGAATTCACAATATTCAACCATAATAATGAAATATTTAATATTCAACCATAAGTAAACCATGTGAGTAAATTTGATCGCCGCGTTTACATTTATTATGCCGCTCCATATCACATCACAAAGGAGGCGTCGGGCTGTTGCTCGAAAAGCACGCCTTTGGAGACGTTTGGTGATTTTATATTCAGAAAAAAATAATTATAAAAAATAATATCAGGCAGCATACCAACGCTCAACCCCCCCAATGTTGAAACCAAATCTACGCCCTTGGATATGTCACATCATGGCAATTTATTGAATTCACAATATTCAACCATAATAATGAAATATTTAATATTCAACCATAAGTAAACCATGTGAGTAAATCATTTTTTTAATTTTTTTTTTCAAGAAAAGATGAATAAAGATGACTTTTGTTTTACTGACTAAAATAGAATATGAATAAAATGGAAAAAAAGAAGAAAAAAACATTCAAATTAATAAATATATTTATACAGAAGTATTAAATGAACATAACATTATTTAAAACGTACACAAATGTATTGTTCTAACAAACTATGTGAACATCAACAGATGGTGAACCCCACATCATCTTACTGCCGCCTCAACAGAGCTGTGCCAATCCTGCAGCTGTATTTTGATGAGGCAGCTGACCTGCGCAATGACCTCCGTCTCTCTCGCCAGTCCATCTTGTCCCTAACTGCTGCAGTTAGGCTGGATTCCGATCATGGGTGGGAAAGGGACATTGAGGTGCTGCTGTTCCTCTTCTGGCTGGGTCATGCGGCTTCTTTCAGGGTGGTGTCTCGGACCTTCGATATCCCCAAGTCCTCTGTGCATGATATTGTGCACAGAGTGAGCTCTGCAATCGTCAGGATCTTGAGGAGGGTGATTGCTTTCAAACCGGTGATGACCTGGTGGCGGTAGGAGAAGGTTTTGCCCAGCTGGCAGGGTCACCAGCTTTCAGCTCAGCAGTTGGTGCAATTGACGGCTGTCACATCTGTCTTAAACCTCCAGCAGCTACCGCCCAGTGCTATCTGAACAGGAAACTGTTTCACTCCATCCAGCTACAGGCCATCACCGACCACCGTGGGAAGTTCATTGACATCTTTGTGGGATATCCTGGGTCCGTGCACGATGCCAGGGTGCTGAGGAACAGCCCGGTCTTCACTGGAAGCCTTTATCCACCTGCAGGCAAGTGTATCCTTGGGGATGGTGGATATCCTTACCTGCGTGAACCCATCTGCCTCATCACCCCATACAGGGAGCCTGTACAGAACCCTGTACAGGCTCGCTATAACAGGAAGCACTCCCGTGCCCGGAACATCGTGGAGAGAGCTTTCGGGATGATGAAAACACGCTGGCGCTCTGTTTTCTTTAAGGCAATGGAAGTGAGTCCTGCCTTCGTGCCTGAGGTCATTGCATGCTGCGCTGTGCTCCACAATATTGCTCTACAAAATGGGGACATCGTTGAGCCAGAGGTTGGGGAGAATAATGATGATGGCCCCCCTGAAGCCCTGAACCCTGGAACAAGATCAGGAGAACATGTGCGGGACAATCTGGCTGCTGCTGTATCTGCTCCAGACGTCCGTCTTCCTGCTCTCCATGATCATGACTACCTGTGAAACATTTAACAGGTTTATACTTTTGCACAAAGCATTGCGTTATTTTATTATAGCTTGTTGTAGTTTTTTTCCTAAATACGATATATGTTTATCAAGTGCAGTGTCAATAAATATTTTTTCCTCTATAAAGGCTTCCATTTTCTTCAATTGTGGGGGAGGGAGGAGGGGGGTTGTATCATTTTTGAGTCATGGATTACATTTATGATGGATGGATGTGCTTTTATGGACTTCAAAATCAAAGGTACCATTCACTCCCACTATAAAGCTTGGGAGAGCCAGGATATTTTTTATTATAACTTTGAATGTGTTGGGCTGAAAAAGAATAGTCATATACACTTAGGATGGCTTGAGATTGAGTAAATGATGGGATAGTTTTTTTGGGGGGCGATGAACATTTTTGGGTGGACTATCCCTTTAACATTTCAAGGATGAAAGTGGTGTGCAATCCGTTGTGAACACATGAAAGCAGGTGTCCATAACTGTTGTTTCTAGGCCATGTATCACAGTGTTAAACCGGTGGCTCTAAAACAGCAGCTGGAAAACCTCAGCATTGCCTTTGAGAAAGCTGAAGGACCTAATCCGGGAGATGGAGGAGAGGGAGGCTGAGAGAGAGCAAAAAGCAACAGAGAGGGAGAGATGATGGCCTGCACCCGTCCTAATCAAACACACCTGAAACATTTAATCAAGTTATTTAGGATTACTTATAGTAGGATTACAGACAGGTGTGTTTAATTCAGGGTTCGTACACATTTTTACCAATAAAATTCCATGACTTTTCCATGACTTTAAGTAAAATTTCATGACCTAATGTTTCATGAAATGTCTATGTATACATGTTAAATAAGAAGAAAATCCATGTTACACCCAGCATATTTTTACTAAAATAAATGACAAGCTTTGTAGTGTACAGTAGAATATGAAATATTTATTTAAATAACGCTTGCACACAGAACGCGTCTTTGCGTCTAAAAACGTGAGACGTGGCGCTCAGGAGTGGTTTTTAAAAAAGCGCAGCATAGAACGCGAGAGTCTCGAGACGCGCCTTTGAGACGTGATGCAATAATGGTAATAATAGAAATAGGCAAACTGCAGAATTTACAGATACAAGTTTTGACATGGAAAAAAAGAAAATAAGATAATAATGAGCGCCTCCTCCATGTTGCCATTATATAAAACAGTTGTCATGCCAACTCGCAACGCTTGCCCTGCCTCCGAGGTCTTCTGATTGGTCCACTGTTTTGGAACTGACATTGATGGGCGGCGCTGCGTATAAAAGTTGAAATTCTTTTAACTTGACACGGCGTCTTAAAAACGCGGCGCTCATGTGTGAGGCGCTGCAAAAGACGCATGCACATCCGTCAAGCGCGTGTTTACATAGAAAAACAATAGGAAAGTAGCGCATTGGAATAGAAAAACGCGTTCTGTGTGAACGGCCCCAACAAAGTTTCATAACATAGGCTACATAAAACCCTGCGTACCGCTTAGAAATGGATTAACGTAATCCATGGGAGAAAATTAACATAAATCAAGGGGAAGCAACAATGTTAAACTAAAAAATAAATAAAAGTGTCCAGCAACACTGTTCCTGCACAGTAGCCTACCTCTGCAGTTAGGGTTTCGTTTCTGGATAAAGCACTCAAAATGGTCCCTTGTTTTACAGTGGATGAGAGGGAAGCACCGCAGCTGGGAGCGGGTGTCACGTCAGTTGCACGGGTGAAAAAGCCAGCGATTGGGTTGGAAGCAGTCGAGCACGCAGCTGCATACTTTTCATCATGAAGCCATACATTTTTAAATCTGCATTTCCCTGGCATTGCTACACAATACTATTAGCTGAAACTGCGTTACCCCACGCAGAGAACGTCACGTGACGGATAGTGCGAACGTTAACTATTGTAATTTAACTAATATTATCAACTATATTCGAATATACGGAGATTGTGAAACAAATTTCCATGACTTTTCCAAAACTTTGTGGGTTAATTAATTTTTCCAAAACTTTTCCAGGCCTGGAAATAGCCATTTTAAAATTCCATGACTTTTCCAGGTTTTTCATGACCGTACGAACCCTGTTAATTACAATTGAAACTCAGGACCTGACTTGGGTGTCCTTGAGCTGTTTACGTTCTATATACATTTAGTAGTGAGATAATACAAAAAAATAAAGCTATGTTTGATTGAAGTCTTACAACAATCACTTAAATAAACTTATATTAACCTCTCAAGACAATATAAGGAAATATGTGAAATGTCTATTTACTTTGAACGCCTACAAATAAAATGTTTTGTTCCGAAATATTTAATTATATTAAAATTATATGTTGACTATAAAAAAAAAAGTATAAATACATTATACGCTAAAAATTGATTGTGTGATTGATTTGAGGATGCTTTTAAAAATATATATATAAAGAAATTTTATTTTTTTGCAATCAACTCAAGAAGGGCAAGAAATCGTTCATCCCTTTCCCTGGTTTCCCTCTCTCTCCTTTCTTCTCTCTCAACTGCTTCTCTATGCCTTCTTTCTTCAGTTTCTCTGGCTTCTCGCTCTCGTCTCTCTCTTTCTCTACGCTCCTCCTTCTCCTCTATTTCCCGCCATCATCTCTCCTCCCTCTCTGTTGCTTCTCGCTCTCTCGCAGCCTCCCTCTCCTCCATCTCCCGGATTAGGTCCTCTACATGTTTTCTTTTTCTTCCAGCTGGCGGTGGGCTTGCTGAAGATGAAGAGGCCACAGCAACATCCGGGCCAGATGAGGCAATAAGGGCAGGTGGAGTGATTGAGGGTCTGCCCCCAATTGCCTCATCCATGGCAGCATACCACTTCCAGGATGCTGCTGTGGGCTCCCCATCCTCAGTGCTCACCCCTGTCTGCGGACATTTCAGATCCTACAGAAATGTTCAGAATACAATTACACAATTACAGAATTTAAATAGTCATTAAATGTTGCATTAGTAGAAACAAAATCATTATACTTTATATTTCTGTTTAAGATTTCCCTTTTTTTTTTTACAGATGTGGGCACTACTTTGCCCTGCAGGCCCTGCTCCACCACAAAAGCTCTGCAACATTAGAAATCAAAAATCAAATACTGCTGTAATAACTCTGGTTAAAATGACAACATTCAAACAATAAATATGTGTTTGTTTGTTTTTTTTTTTATAATTATTATTTTCTATTGTATACTTACTCAAAGCCTTTGATTGCAGCATTCCTCTTTCCAGTGAAGAGGGCTTCATTAGTCACTCTCCACTGGATAAGGCGGCGAGTGAGTTCATCAGTCCCTGCAACATCCAAACAATATATAAATGTTAGATCTGTCATTTATGTGATAAAAAAACAAAACATATCAAAATGTTGATGTATATTATTTTGATAGCTGATGTTATCTTGCTTTTCATCAAACACAAATGATCATGAATTTGTCAATGCATGAAATCATAGACAAAAGTGTATCTTTAGTTGTGTTAATCCGTTTATTTAAATTAGTAAAATAAGCATTTATGTGTGTAATGCAAAGTGCTGACAAAAGCTTAGGCCAAATCGATGACACTGTAGCACACATACAACACCCATACAGCTATCTGATGTGTTTTCATCTGGAAGATGTATTTTTTTTAAGAGTTTCATCTGCCATACTGTCTGGAAAATGTCTTCTGTCAAATGTTAAACGCACATTTAGGAAACGTCTATGTCTATGAAATGCATTCGCAATTTTTTTTAAAACAAACGTTTATCAGATGTTTGTACACAGATAAAGCAATGCTTTCTAGCTATATGAAAATGAAACGTTTTACAGCAACTTAATATTTAATATATCAATATTTAATACATATTAATGTCTTAAAACTAACAGTGTCCTCGTCAGTTGTTAAAAAAAGTGAAATTTAAATACAATTAACAGCTTTGTTGTACTTACACTTGAATACAGCTCTGTCTCCGTCCTCAGCCATGTTCGAAAATGACGACTCTTCCCGTGTGCTCATGGGATATTAAAGTGTCCATCGTATGAACACTTCAGAATCTGGGCGGGAGCAGTAGGCCATCCGGGGATTTCTCGCCTACTGTTTTATAAATACTGAGGTTTCGGACATACTAGTGTTTTCACCATAGATTGTAAAAAAATATGGACGTAGCGTCCGTGACGTCACCCATAGAGTTCTGAACAGCAGTTTTGATCAGTGCCCAAGGAAGTCGACCGGAAGTTGAAGTCGGCCGCGTGCCGCCATCTTGTAGCAGAACTTCACTTGCGTTAGCCATCCCATTGACTCCCATTCATTTTGGCATCACTTTGACAGCAAATAACTTTACATCTGAGGCGTTTAAAGACTCAATTTGTCCATTATTTATTTCTAAAGATACACGACAATGTATAAAGGGCTCCATTACCTTCTATGTTACATTATGGCCCCGTAGAAACAGTTTTTGTAAAAATAGGCTAACGATTGCGTCATAACCACTCGACTCTCTGTCGCACAGTAGAGAAATTACCGTACAGACAGGAGGAGAAGCTCGCAGGCAATAGTATGCATTAACTTAATATGGCGTACTGGCGTTACATTTTAAAATACTATACAAAATAATTAATCAGAATAATTACTTCTGCTCACTCACGCCAAAGAACTCCCCGCTCAAGCTCGCCGTCTCTGCAAGATTAACGATGGCAGTTTGTATGCACAGCTACTAGAAGATTTACATCTGTCAGACAGGTTGCTGACGTCATCAAGTTTAGTTTGAGTCTGCGCGTCACAATTTGAAGTGCTAAAAATCGCTAAAAATGGGCTTCACTTGTCTCAATTGAGTTCCAATGGGGTCGCTGTGTCCATTTCTTTTACTGTCTATGGTTTTGATGCGTAAATGAGGCCGCGGCCATCTTAGCTGCGCGTCACCGCACGTCACTCCCGGATAACTGAAAATGGGCAAAGAGGCGGGGAGGTGGTTTGAGCTGATGTGACTGGTTGCTAAAACCACGCCCGCCTAGCTCGACGCGACCATGTTAGCAGCAAAGGAGCTATCTATCTAAGATACGATCTAAAATATTAATGAAGATAAGTTTTATCATCAAAACGTTTACTGTCAATCTACGGTGTTTCTTTAGGATATAGATGCTCCAACACCAGTAGTGTTGGGTGTGCAAATAACAACATGGAAAATCAAATGGGACTTCATACCTTTATAATGAAATAGAGATCGCGAGATGAATCCGATCTGTGGCACTTGGGTAAAATATGAGTGTCCATTGCAAAACAAAAAAACATTTCACATTTCTTCTGAATGATCTGCTCTCTGTCATCGTTCTTCAAGAAAGGATGCAATCTGAGCAGCCTTTATGTTGTAAAACTGTATACGATCGTATCCAACAAACAAATGTGCCTGTGTCCAAAGTATATTTTTTCAAAATAGTGCAGCAGTTTTAGTTATAATATCCAAGCAGTGCTGTCAGAGTTGTATATCCTCCTGGTATTGTCATTGTAGTAAATCTCACAATCAAAACTTTCAGCCAATGCCACGATCCAACAACGTGTGTTCTGTTTCTTCCGCATGCATGCACATCTACACAGACACACATCAGTCTCGAATATTATGCAGCAAGCCATATTTTATAATTTTATAAAATAATAGAGAAAAAAAAGCACAAAAACGGCTGGGATGCCAAATTCAGCGGCAGCTGAGGTAACATGACGGCTCACAGACAGCAGCGCAATCTACCTGTCACTCAAGTGACCACGCCCTTAATTATGCAGAACTTTAAGGCTTAATATAATTTAAACGGATAAGTTATAAAAAAATTCACCCCCCTCAGAGTTGTCATGAAGGGCAAAAATAGCAGTATAGACCAAAACCACAATTTGAACCAACTTGTAAACATGTTTTTTTCTGCTATAAACTTGGCCAATTTAAAATGGGACTCTATGAGATTCTGCTCTCTTTTGGAGCCTGTCCCTAGCGGCCAGTCGATGAATCGCAGTTTAAGTTACTTCCGTATTGGCTTCACGAGAGAAAGGGGGAGGTTGCCGCTTGGTTTTCACGTACTGTTTTCCCCTACTATATAGTAGGCAAGCAGGCATATTCGGACGCAACATTAGTATACGCACATCTAAATCTCGCGAGAATTAGTACCTTACCCAGGTATTTCTCGCCTACTCTTTTATGATTACTGAGGATTCGGACATACTATTTGTTCGCCTATACTTTTCCCCTACTATATAGTAGAGAAGTATGCGGTTTCGGATGCAGCCGTTGTCACGGTTTTGTTCAGTTAGTTTCCTTTTCATGGACTTTTAGTTTGATACCTTCAGTCACATGTGTTTCCTTTGTCTAGTTTCCCGCCACAATCAGTCACCATGGACACTCGTCACGTTCCTCACAGCTGTTTGTCATTATTAGTTAATTCATCTGTGTATTTAGTTCCCTGGTTTTTGTTCATTGTTGTTGGGTCTTGTGGATGGATGGATGGATGGATGGATGGATGGATGGATGGATGGATGGATGGATGGATGGATGGATGGATGGATGGATGGATGGATGGATGGATGGATGGATGGATGGATGGATGGATGGATGGATGGATGACCTTCTATGCCTGTGGAATTAAAGTCAGCCTTATCTTCATACACTTCATAGCACAGTCCTTGACAGAAGACCCGACCTAGATAAAGAGTGTAAGTGTCGTGCTTAAACTTTTTCTTTCCCTTTTCATGTTGGTTTTTTTTTTCCTCTGTTCTGTTCTCACCCCTGTTGGCACTATGGATTTTGCACCGGTCCAACTCATGTGCCTTGAGCAGGGAGAAAGCTCCCTTGAGAGATACTTGGAAAAAAATCCTGGATCTCGCCCATCTGACCACCTTCCCGGACTACTGCCTGTGCTCGTTCCTCTTTGTTGGACTCAACACCGCCACATGAGCACAGCTGTCTGGGGAGGGTCCTCGAGGGAGCTTCGCGTCCTATGTGGAGTGGGTGCTGGCATCCTGTGGATCAGCGTTCACCATTGAGGTTGCCCCACTCCCCATCCAGTGCCCAGTCAGAACCACACAGGTCGAGGGTTCAGAGTTGAGCCCTGCCCACCCTCCCCCTACTGAGAGTGAGTGTTTGGCTGAATTTCTACTTGATGTAAGATGTGAAGTGAACATTTTTCCAAACCCCTATACTGTCACCTGAACCTGCCTGTCTTCCTACTCTATTGATCCTGCCCAGCATGCCTCTCACACCATCTCTCCAGTCTGTTCCCCAGTCTCCAGCCATCGGTGCATCCAGTCATCTCCGTCTCCCTCCAGTCCCTCCAGTACCACCTCCTCTCAGTAGTGTGGCACCATCTTGGGCCTGCTGGGAATCCGTCTCCTCCTGGGCACAAAGAGCCCATCATACATGTAAAGATGCGTGAATGTTATGATCACCTGTAAAAGATATTGTTTCTGTGTGCAAGTAATTGTTGTAAAAGGAGATCTGAAGAACATTCAAAATAAAAAATAAGTAACAAAGAGCCCGAAGCTACGCCTCCAGTCTCGGAGGGTTACGAGCCGCCTCGAACCATCGCCCAGGCTCCTGCACCTGCGCTCCTTCCGCCCTCGACCTCGGAGTGGACCATCGGCCGTGCCGGACTCCCTCGGCACTTTGGCTCCACCTGGGTCAGATGTCACTTCACCTCCGCTGTGGACTTGCGGACCGTCCGCTGCTCTCTGGTCCTCCACCCCTTCGACTATGGCTCGCTCCACCCTACCTCAGGCTCCGCCTCCACTCTTGGTTGCTCCAGCTTGTCCTCAGACCTCTGGACCCCCCCCCCCCTCGATCTCTGGAGGTCGTCGCTGCGGCTCTGTCACGGCCACCCGGATCTTCGCCATCTCTCTACCACCTCCAGAACCACCACCTGCATCTTCTGCATATCCGCAGTCCAATCTGCCTGCTTCTGCCATCCTGCTGCCTCCCCTTCTCTCTAGCCCTTCGCCACATCCTCATCCTCCTCCTAACCTCCACCATTTATCTATGTCTTCATCCTTCCACGGCGCGAGGACGCGCCTTGCCTGAGGGGACGTAATGTCACGGTTTTGTTCAGTTAGCTCATGGACTTTTAGTTTGATACCTTCAGTCACATGTGTTTCCTTTGTCTAGTTTCCCGCCACAATCAGTCACCATGGACACTCATCACGTTCCTCACAGCTGTTTGTCATTATTAGTTAATTCATCTGTGTATTTAGTTCCCTGGTTTCTGTTCATTGTTGTTGGGTCTCGTTTGTGGATGGATGTATTACACTCTTAGCCCGGATTTTATATTTACTTAAACTATATAATTACAATATACTTAAAATATTTAAGTTTGATTGCATTACTTATAAAATATAAGTATATTCTACTAAATTGTGGATGTAATTTGAATGTGTTAATAAATTTAAGTTAAATGCACTTAAATTAAGTTTTTCTCCTGACCACGCCTCTTACACATTGGTTTACGGCAGGTAATGACGCCATTTTGTCGTGGTGTGTGTGAATTCAAGGAGCTGTTGATGAGAAGTTGGAACATTTGTTTTCGCAAGTTCTGCAGACATTTTTTTCCAAACATTTGCCTTTTTATCGTTTCCCCCCCTGAGAGACTGTTTGTGAGCAGTGAAAATCGTTTGTTAAAGTTTAAACGACGGAAATGTTTTCTCCGGTTATCTAGTGTTCTCTCTCGCGTGCGGTGGATCACCGTGCATGAACCCCTGATCGGCGAGTTCGACGCGCGTTATTTCGTCGTTTGTTTCTTTTTCACACGAGGAGCTGTTGTTGGGCGTGTAAACTTAGTTTGAACCTCTGGCTGTCGGCGCACTCCCAGCAGAGGAGGGAGGATGAAGCGCGAAAATGGTGAGTGCAATAATTTAACGACCGTGTTTTATTTCGACACTGTTATTGATTGAAAGATTAAGTTAAAGTTAATTAACGAGTTGAAAACAAAAACAGATGGATATACTGTTTTATCTAGGTTCATAGCTTTCTTAACATCTTGTTTTGTGTTGCAGGTCAAGAAGAGATGCTTTGGATTAGAAGTGTAAGTATTGCCCTTATAACTGTGAAAAAGCTCAGCTATTTAAACATTATAGGCTCAAACAATGAAGTTATACAAGAACAGAACAATTTCCTTGTTTACATCTGGAACATATACATTTATATCACACGTTATGCACAATATGTACACTTATACAGCCTTCACCAAAAACTCCATATCAGCTGTGTGTCATGTGGGTTTACTGAGACCTGTTCTTTGGCTGATTATTTTATTAATCTGCATACTGCACAGTGCACAATTACATGTAAACCATAAAATCAGGTGCCATAATCAAGACTTTAACTTCAATGTTTGCTCCTCACAGAAAAGTTGTCAACGACGAGCCTGACATCAGCCTGATGGTACTTCAATGGCCAGCTCTTTCTACAGTAAACCAGGTATGTATTGATGCATGGAGTATTTGACAATACCATTATCTGATGCATTATTATATGATGATGTCTTTGTCGATCTTTGTCTTCCTCTACTAGGTTGCAGCTGACAAGGACTCATACAGGCAAACTTCAGTGAGAATCGTCTGTGTTGATCTATAAAGTGCTCAGCTAAACCCATCATGAGTGAAGATCGTCTTGGAAGGATGTTTGGTGATGGATGAACCGACCAACCTCAGGACTTCTGTGTCCTTTTTTCTGACTGATTTATGCCCTGCAACTGGACTACCCTAACTGTATGAAAAATACTTTATATTTTATTCAGCAGGTAATGCTCAACCTAGGAAAATGTGAGCTGGCACCTAAAATGGAATACTGCCACTATTGTGAACTCAGGAGTGTAAACAAACCATATAGTTTTGATGCAGTTTGTTGTGATTCTGAGATAGACTATTTATGTGCTTAACAATAAGCTGATTTGTTAAAATTATTTTTTTCATGTTTTATAAGGAAATGTTTTCAGGACATAAAATGTTGTTGTATTTGGAATTGAATTAAAATAAAACATAAAATTGAATTAATGTACCTTTTTATTTGCTTTTTTTCTTAATTTTGTAGTAAAATAGAAGTTGCTATAAATTAACTTGCTTAGTACATTGAACTTAACTATACTATGTGTAATAACTACAAAGTAATTAATATTACAAAACATTTTAAGTTAAATGAACTTGAATTTTTAAGTTCACATTACTTAATCATTACTTAATTTTTTTTTTTTAGGGCAACCAGTTTCCTCATTTTTTTTAAGTAAATTCAACTTATCCGGGCTAACAGTGTACCTTCTATGCCTGTGGATTTATTAAAGTCAGCCTTATCTTAATTCCCAGTTTTCGTGTGAGTTATACCAGCACAGTTTTTGACAATTGTCATGTTAATGTTTATTACTCACTAAACAAGACTTAATATATTGTTTTGCTTCAAGTAAATGTATCTTTTAACAATGTACACGCACCTAAAAAAATACCTAATGTAACTTCATTGAACTCTCCTGTAACTTGTTTTGTCGGACAATTCGTGACTGGGCAGCTTGTTTTTGTTCAGCCTCTTTATACGTTTCAGGATGTGTTGTTTGTAAACGTTTAAAAAGGTTGTTTGTATTGTTGCTGTGTGTGCCTTTCTTATCACAAATATTGGATTGTCAAGTCACCTTTATTTATATAGAGCTTTTTACAATGCAGATTGTGTCAAAGCAGCTTTACAGTGATAACTGGTACATTATATTGGCTGCACCACAGCTCTTAAAGAATAGTGTCAATGCAGGCAGATCAACGTACTGTTGAATGTTAAATGTCTAGTCAAATGTCAAGTGTGGAATACTTTTTCTCCCCTGTTGAGAAGTAGCACTTCTGCAATCATGTCATTTTGAGTTTTTGAGGAGGAAGTGGACATCATATTTGGCTATTTCAGGACATTTCATTCACCACAGCTGGCAGGTGTTTGCACTCTATACATCTGCACAAAATATATCTGAGCTCCTCACAAAAATATCTAATGAGGTCCTTGCTGTTATTACTGATAACGGAACTAATATGGTTTCCGCTGTGCAGAAAACCCAATGGAAATGCAATCCATGTTTTCCTTAAACACACCCTTAACTTGGTTGTGAAAGACTTCATTAAGGCTGAAACAAATTTTGAGTCCATTCTCGAGAAGTGTGGTGTTGTTGTTGACAAGCTAAAGGGGTAACACTTTAGAATACCGATCCTTCATTAATGAATACACAGAAGCCTCAGTATTATCAAGTGTTACCGCTAAAGGAACTGAAACTAATTCAAGCTGGAGAGACTGACTGAGCAAATACCTTATAACAACACTTTATAACCACAGCTTGTGGTTGATGGTCCTGTTTTCAGAAAAACCACAGGCACAGCAGCACACAAACATGCTAAATATTAAAAATAAAATGATTACATTGTAAAAGATTATCATTGTGTGCATAAAGATAAAAATGTTTT
This sequence comes from Megalobrama amblycephala, assembly GCF_018812025.1. Lineage (NCBI taxonomy): Eukaryota > Metazoa > Chordata > Actinopteri > Cypriniformes > Xenocyprididae > Megalobrama > Megalobrama amblycephala. The sequence continues at coordinate 2,216,353 of NC_063055.1, read as the reverse complement.
GGTGGAATCTGGCTTGTCCCGTAGATGGTCTGCTCGTGTACTTTAACCTCCCGTAAAAGCAGATCTGTTTCCTCACTATAGATACTTTCAGTTGAAAATAGTAAATAGTGAATATGCCATGGCGTGAGCACAACTGGATTTTAAAGGGAATGGGAGATGAGATGGTTTATTGCACGTTACGCCCAAAACACACCCATGACTCATTAGGAGGATAGGGACAACCCTTTTAGACCATGTGCCGGGTGCACCGACCATTTTTCTCGTCGTTAAACTAGCAGAAGTGGATTCAGACATGCCCTAAGTGCACTTGTGCTGTGCGCTTTAGACCATGCGCTCAGATCGTTAAAATAAGGCCCACAATGTTGTTAGTATTTTAGTTAATTTTATTAAGATTTGTTGTGTTATTTAATCAATATTTTTTGTAAAATATTTAGATAGTACAATACAATGTTGAAGAATAAGAAAAACGGCCTATTTAAGAATAAGAAATAAGTGAAAATATGCAGTTTATGTTGTTGGAATTTTTGCTTATTTTATTAAGATTTATGTTATTTAATCAATATTTTTGTAAGAAGGTTGTTTAAACATTTTTATTTATTTGTTCTTAAATTTGCTTTTCTAATGAATGTGTTATTAATGTCCAGTATGTGTATGTAATTTGCCTTTAAGTGTAATGATAGATATATATATATATATATATATATATATATACATTTATTTTAAATTAACATTATTTTGAAAAATATCACACACGTTTAAAATGATTAGTATAGGGATCAGTATTGTTAAAATTGTAACAAAAAGTATCGGTATTGACACAGTCATGTTCAAGTTTACCGTTTTACAGGTATCATATCACATGAAAAAAAATGTGGTATTGCCCATCCCTAGAGAAAACAGAGATAGGGGTGGGGCAGGGCTGGGAATGAACCCATTTTATTGGTTAATGCCTGAAAAATAAAATTGGATGGTTTCTTTCCGAGATGACGCCAGCCAATTTTGAAATCTCGGTTTTTGAATGAATGTTAAATGTTCCACATAATAATAATAATAAAATTCACACACACACACACAGTTGCAAGAATAAGTATGTGAACCACTTGCAGAATCTGTGAAAATGTGAATAATTTTAATAAAATACGAGAGATCATACAAAATGCATGTTATTTTTATTTAGTACTGTCCTGAGTAAGATATTTTACATAAAAGATGTTTGCATATAATTCACAAGACTAAACAATAGCTGAATTTATTAAAATAACCCCATTCAAAAGTGTGTGAACCCTTTGTGTTTTGTGATGGTTGTTCATGAGTCTCTTGTTTGTCCTGAGCAGTTAAACTGAGCTCTGTTCTTCAGAAAAATCCTCCAGATCCTGCAGATTCTTCAGTTTTCCAGCATCTTCTGCATATTTGAACCCTTTCCAGCAGTGACTGAATGATTTTGAGATCCGTCTTTTCACACTGAGGACAACTGAGAGACTCAAACTATTAAAAAAGGTTCAAACATTCACTGATGCTCCAGAAGGAAACACGATGAGTTAAGAGTCGGGGGGTGAAAACTTTTGAACAGGATGAAGATGTCACAATTTTTCTTATTTTATTTAAATATCATTGTTTTTCATTTAGTACTGCCCTTCGGAAGAAACAGAAGATACTTGCATATTTCCTGGAAGACAAATTAAATACAATTTACCTTGATCTTCAAATTCAAAATGTTTTCACACCCGGCTCTTCTGGAGCATCAGAAAACACTTTGAAAAGTACATTTTGGTTCATGATTTATGATTATTGTTTGTTTAATCTTTCATCACAAAATAGAAAGTAAACATTTAACAGTAGAATTCTTCCAAATTCATTTTTCTGATGGTTATTCATTTGAACAAAACAAAAAAAGGTCACAGGTCAAAACAAAATAAAAAATGTCACAGGGTTTGAGAGACAGAATTTCACTTCATATTTCCAGATGCTTTTAACATTAAATAAATCACAAACAACATCTGAGATTTTCATTATCATATTGGTGGTTTTGATCCAGCCGCAATGTCGCGGTTAGTTAAGACAAAAACTCAGATTAATATAAGATACCTTTTATCGCGTTGTCACGTCTGGTTAGGACACGATGTTAGACAGACGATTCTGTTCACTGTATTCTGAGCAAAAGGTCTGTATATCATCATAGAAGAACAACTGATTATTATTCAGATGTATTGATTTGGAGAAAAAAATCAAATCAGACCTGAACTGATGTGTGGGAATTTTAATGCAAAACCCAAATTTTCTCACAATCTTTTCTGTTATAATATGGTAGACTAATATCCAAATAAAAATATCCCAATAACATCACAATGGATCGTACAGACTTTAAATAACACAACCACACAATCACCACTCATATATTTTCATCAGTTGTCTCTCTTTCATACCAGTGAAGTATGATGAAATAAAGACGTGTTTACTGCTATACCTCGACCATCTATAGTCAGTCTCAGTTCACTCAAACATCTCTGAGAGTCAGACCTGGTTTTAAAACAACATTCATTAAAAGCACCATCAACTACTGAAGCAGCTGATTTTTGACCCTTGAACTTTAAACACACACACCCACACCTCTCCCTAAATGTCTCTTCTAGTATTAAAATACACTAATATTACATATTTGACCATCACACACACACACACACACACACACACACACACACACACGCGGTTCGAGGTTGTAGTTTTCTCTCGCTCTGTTTCACTCGCTGCGGTCCTTCGGTTCCCTGTATTTCCACTGGATGTAGTCAAAGATGTCCTTCTCACTGTCCACCAGCAGAGGCTCTCCAGCCACACCTGTGAAACAGAGCGGTCATGTGACATCAGAGCGGTCATGTGACATCAGGTGCTACAGCTACAGTCTCAATCATAGGAAAGAACGAGTCACCAGTTAAAGTAAATCAGCAAGTGAACTAGACATGTGGATCGACAGAAACTCAAAGTCTGCACTAGGGCGGAAGGTTTCCGGAAACTTTGGAAATATTCCAATTTGGAAACTTAACAGGAATTTATGGGAATTTATAAGAATTAATTAGAAATTTTGGGAAATGTATAATATTTATATAAAATGTATCATATAAAAACAAATATAAACATTTTGTTTGGTCATAACATGAAATAAGTTATTTATTTTTCGCATTCAATTAATTCTAATTTAGCAAATATGTAAAATAAATATATTTTATTATGTGTTATTTATTTCAGTGTCACATGATCCTTCAGAAATTCTAATATGCTGATTTGATACTCAGTTATTATCAATGTTGGAAACAGTTGTGCTGCTGAATATTTTTTTGGAACCTGTGATACTATTTTCAGGATTCACTGATTAATAAAAAGTTAAAAAGAACAGAATTTATTCAAAATATAAATATTTTCTAACAATATCACTTTAATGTCACTTTTTATCAATTTCACACATCCTTGCTGAATAAAAGTATTCATTTTGTTCAAAACAAGAAAGAAAAACAATTACTGACCCCAAAATTTTGAACGGTAGTGTATACTGTTACAAAACATTTCTATTTTAAATAAATGCTGTTCTTTAAAATTATTATTCATCAAAGAATCCTATAAATATAAATATATATCTGAAACAAAAAAAAGTATCACAGGTTATAAAAACTAATAAGCAGCACAACTGTTTCCAACATTGATAATAACTGAGTATCAAATCATCATATTAGAATGATTTCTGAAGGATCATGTGACACTGAAGACTGGAGAAATGATGCTGAAAATTCAGCTTTGATCACAGGAATAAATTATATTTATATGTATATAAAAATAGAAACCCCTTATTTTAAACTGTAGTTATGTTTCACAATATTACTGTTTTTTTTTTTTTATCAAATGTGCATGTTATGGACTGGGGGAATGACAGTGCATGCAGGGGGTGTGTCCTCAATAGCCCAATAGAATGTGCAGGGTAAAAATTCATTAAATATGGTTGTTTTAACCAAAATTAATGCTGCAAGATGTTTTTTTCAACCACATTTAAGTACCCTGTTATTTATTCCCATGGAAAGTTTCCAGCTTTGAAAATTCCCGGAGTTTTGCAACCCTAGTCTGCACACTCTTCAATGCTGTGATGTGTAACTGTGTCTCACCGGTGACGCCCAGTGGACGGATGGTGTACTCGTTGAGAGTGAAGCCCTTCTCCAGCGCGTGAGTCCTCATGTTCTTGTTGAAGATGTCACTGCCGGTGAAGTACAGCACGCCGCAGAAATACTGATCCTTAGGAATGAGCCTGAAGAACCGGAGAGAGAGAAAGACATGAGGAATATAATCAGAAAAACTCATCTGTGTCAGGAACATCCTAAATAATGAGTACCTGATGTCAATACGGCGGTGAAGATACTCCTCCTCATCCTCCTCTTCTGTCTGCAGCTGACACACACCCTGAGGAAATCACACGTATTATTTATTATGCATTCATTATAATTAGAGAGACACACTGAGACAGACAGAGACTCACCATGAACTTAGTGTCTCCTTTAGACAGCGTGTCGGTGACGAAGCCGATGGACTCCAGATGATCCACAACAGCGTGAAGAAGCTTGGGCTGCAGGACAGAATCACAGCAGGAGTCACGAGAGGAAAACCCTTCAGACGTTACATCTGAAAACGGTCCGTTACCTGTTTCTCAGACTGAGAGGTGAAGTCCGGATGGGTCAGCAGGATATCAATATCACCACTCGACTCGGCTCCTGAACATTAACAGATGCAGTTATGACACATTTACATGAACACTGACGTCTGATATCAGGATCTGAAGGATCAGTCACCTCTTCTGTAGCTGCCGCAGATGGTGCCGATGTACTCTGGGTCCACCAGATCCAGTTCTTTGAGTATCAGAGTCTGAAATAATATTAATACAGTAAGACGTCACAAATGTAAATCGATGATAAACACTGAGAAAGAAAGTCCAACCTCCATTTTCTGCATTTCTGCTCGAGGGATTCTCTTCTCAAACTCTTCAAAGTACCTTTAAGAGAAGAAGAGAGGAATATAAAAATACCATCAATAAAAAACAGAATACTTTCATGAGAAATACATTTAATCCATAAATCAGATCTGAGGTTTTCAAACTGGGGAGTTTTGAGAAAAATATAAAATTAAATAAATCATAATAAAAAAGATCTAACTGAATAAATGGATTGATTGCAATACATTCACAATGTATTAAAATAAAAAGGACTAAAATACATATTTTGACAGAAATTAAAAAAATATTAAATATTTTAAATAATACATAATACAGAACTATAGTAAATAGAAAAAAGTGTAATAACATAACAGTAGAAACTAAATATTCTTCACATAATATTGCACACATTTATAACATTCATTTTTCAAAGTCATAATTATGAGATAAAAAAATCAAAATTATGATATATTAACTCGTAATAATTCAATAAAAATAAAAATTAAATTAAAATCAAAATTATGATATATTATTAACTCATAATTATGATCATTAAATCATAATGAAGAAATAAATAGCCAAAAATTATGAAATTATAATTCATAATTATTACACAGTCGTAATTTAGATAAAAAGTCAAAATGATATATTAACTCATAATTATGAAATGAACAGTAAAAATTATGAGAATAAAATCATAATGATTACATAGTCATAATTATGAGATAAAAAGTCAAAATTATGATATATTATTAAATCATAATTATGATTATTAAACCATAATGAAGAAATAACCAGCCAAAAATTATTAGATTCAAATTCATAATTATTACAGTCATAATTGAGATAGTCAAAATTATGATATATTAACTAATAATTATGAAATGAACAGTCAAAATTATGAGAATAAAAAAAATCATAATTGAGATTAAAATTCATAATTATTACATAGTCATAATTATGAGATAAAAAGTAAAAATTATTAAAATGAATGATTATGATATATTAATTCATAATCATGAATATTAACTCATAAGGATTAAAATTCATAATTATTACATAAAGTCATAACTATGTGATAAAATAAAAAATTATGATATATTAACTCATAATAATTCAATAAAAAGTAAAAAATTATGAAATTAGTCAAAATTATGATCATATTATTAACTCATAATTATTAAATCATAATGAAGAAATAAACAGCCAAAAATTATGAGATTAAAATTCATAATTATTACAGTCATAATTGAGATTAAAAAAAATCAAAATTATGATATTAACTAATAATTATAAAAAAATTAAGTCAAAATTATGATAACAAAAATCATAATTATTACATAGAGTCATATGTATGAGATAAAAAGTCAAAATTAGGATATATTAAACCTTAATTATTCAATAAAAAGTACAAATTATGATATATTAACTATAATTATATAATTATGATTATTAAATCATAATGAAGAAACAACAAACATTTACATAAAGTCATAATTATGAGATGAAAAAAGTCAAAAATATAACATATTAACTCATAAATATGACATTTTAGGATGGGGTCCCTCAGATGATCATATTTTCTATAAGATTCAAATCGAGTCTTACTTTAAGCCGATCTGCTGATGATGGTTCAGTTTGTGTTCGATCTTCTTCAGATCTGAAATGTCAGATGAGAATTAAAACACACATGACGTTAAATGAACACACTTCTTGAGATTTGATATTCAACAGTATTCTAGACATTTATTCAACAGTGCTTTTGATCTGCCTGCATTGACACTATTCTTTAAGAGATAATGTACCAGTTATCAATGTAAAGCTGCTTTGACACAATCTGCATTGTAAAAAGCGCTATATAAATAAAGGTGACTTGACTTGACACTTCTGCAAACGACCGCATACAAACCTTCCAAGTTCCTGACGCCCTCGTCATAAAACTTCCTGGCCGCAGCAGGACTGAAACACAGAGAATGAGTGTGAATTGAGCTTTACACAACACTGATGTCATCATGACTGACTGTTCACAGGAAATCAAGAGCGTCGTACCCGATTCCAGTTACTCTGGTTAAGAAGTTGATGGAGGAGCTTGTGTCGTCATTACGAATCTACAGGACAAACAGACCATGAGCACGTCACAATCATATTATATTTTACACACACACACACATATATATATATATATATATATATATATAATTATTATGATAGCAAAATTCTCTATGTGACAGTGTTTGGTTTCATAAACAGGCCCATCTATGAAAACATGCACTTCTCAAATACCTTCTCCAGCTTACGCAGTTTTCCTGTCGCTAAAAACTCATCAATTTTCTCTGCTATCTTTGCACCAACTCCATCCTGAGATGAAAAAAAGCAATTTTTCAAATGTCAACAAATAAGCCTTACTCACTTTTCAGGACAATAACGCTATTAAAATCAGAGTCTGTACCAGTTTCTTTGCTTCTGTCCCACTTTTGATCTTCTGTGGGTATTTGGCGATCACAGACGCTGCTTTTCTGAACACAAAAATATAGGTTACATATGTCTAGTTATGACATTATATCTTTATACAGTATTAGACACATTAAATAAAGCTGTCTTACCTGTATGCATTGTATTTATGGATGGCTCTGTTGACATTTTTCTCATAATTGGCCAACTCTGAAACAAAAAAGACCATTAAGACTAAGAGTTTAAATAAACCTCAGTGTATAAACTGCAAAATCTCACTATTAAATGATATTTCACATTAGATATTTATAATGATGAGATTAAAGTCAAAATTATGATATATTAGCTCATAATTATGAAATGAACTGTCAAAATTATTAGATTAAAAATCATAATTATTACAGAAAGTCATAATGATGAGATTAAAGTCAAAATTGTGACTATAAAACGATATTTCACATTAGATATTTATCAAATAAATAAACAAAACAATCAGGAGAATCAGATGATATTTGAGCGAGCAAACAAGATTTGATGAATATAAACAAATAAAACACTAACAATAATAATATTTAATTATTGTTAATTTTTTACATGTATTATTATATATTATAAATTAAAAATAAATATAAACACGGTGCCATACCCTTGATAGCATATATTAAATTGTAAAAAAATGGTGATCATTGATGTTTTATTTCCACTTCAGGTATAAAACAAGGTCTAAAATCACTCTAAAGTGAAGTTTCTTGTTTTAAACAGACTTTATATCAACAAAATCGATCTATTTCCATTCATTCAGCGTTTAAAGGTCCGGTTAGCTTAGCCACATGCTAACGCGAGCTGTCACAACAAAACTCACCTATGAGGAAATCTGTGATTCCTTCGTTCAGAGTTTCTTGTGGCGCTTTTCGTTTGCTCATAGTTTAAAGTTATGTATAATATGTATGAATAAATGTGTTTATTTTCACTTTATATCATCTAAGACACAGCTGAGTCAGTGTTCAACACTGCAGGACAAAGCCTTAGCATTAGCGCTGTAGCCACGCAAGATGGAGGGCGGGGCTTAGAGACGCTCCTCCCGTTACGCATACGTCGCCCAATCAGAGGTCTTTATTTAATATTAAACAAACAGGCACGCCCACACTAGCTACAAAATGTGCTTTTGGAAGCTCAAGTTACACAAATCTGAGTGATACATAAATGTCTGAAATTAAGAAATATAGCATAAGAACACTTTGCAAGCAAAATATGTGATTAAACGAGGGTTTTGAATGACCAAAAAAAAAAAAATGGATTTCTTTCATACACCCACAAAAAACATCACTGCAATAATCATACATTGTTAATAATTTATGTAGTGTAATAATGCAATGACATTCATAAGTTTGATGCAAACATATTTGGGACACTTTATGGGTGTATTTATTTATCTGATGTACAAAGATTGTCATTATGCATTGAGTGTAATGTGATATTACAGTCAAAACAAGCACCACTGTCATAACGCAATACTAAAATTCATTTCAATAACACATCAAAACTATTGAAAAGAAAGATTTGCTAATACCACACTAACAGCATTATGATTTATTTGAAGATCAGCACCTTGTCATTCAACAACTGTTACTGTACATGGCAGCGGAAATACTTTTATTACAGTCTAAAAGTAAAATTCACTCATTTACAAACAATTCTGAACTATCAAACAAATCAACAGAATACTACGGAAAACAATTTTTCAATGAATCATGCTTTAGTAAATGAGAATTATGACATAAAATATCAATTATTACATAAGAGGTCAAAATTATGACATACTAAATTGTAATTATGAGATAAAAAGTAAAAATTATAAGATAAAAAGTCAAAATTATGATATATTAACTCATAATTATGAAATAAAAGTTAAAATTATATGTTAAAAAGTCAAAATTATGATATATTAACTCATAATTATGAAATAAAAGTCAAAATTATCAGTTAAAAGGTCAAAATTATGATATATTAACTCATAATTATGAAATAAAAAGTAAAAAATTATAAGATAAAAAGTCACAATTATGATATCTCATAATTATGAAATAAAAAGTCAACATTATAAGATAAAAAGTCAAAATTATAAGATAAAAAGTCACAATTATGATATATTAACTCATAATTATGAAATAAGTCAAAAGTATAAGTTAAAAAGTCAAAATTATGATATATGAACTCAATTATGAAATAAAAAGTCAAAATTATAAGGTAAAAAGTCAAAATTATAAGATAAAAAGTCACAATTATGATATATTAACACAATTATGAAATAAGTCAAAAGTATAAGTTAAAAAGTCAAAATTATGATATATTAACTCAATTATGAAATAAAAAGTCAAAATTATAAGGTAAAAAGTCAAAATTATGATACAGTAACTTACAATTATGAAATAAAAAGTCAAAATTATAAGATGAAAAGTCACAATTATGATATATTAACTCATAATTATGAAATAAAAGTCAAAATTATAAGTTAAAAAGTCAAAATTATGATATATTAACTCATAATTGTTCCATAGTCATAATTATGTGATAAAAAGGTCAAAATTATGATATATTAACAATAATAAAATTAATAATTAAAATTAATTTTTATTATTAATAATAAAAAGTCAAAATTATAATATAAAAAAAAATCACAATTATGATATATTAACTCATAGTCAAAATTATGAGATTAAAAATCATATTTACTCATAATTATGAAATAAAAAGTACAAAGTACAAAGATAAAAAGTCAAAATTATAACTCATAATTATGAAATAGTCAAAATTATGAGATATTAACTAATTCAGTAAAAATTATGCAATTTAAAAAAATTATAATTATTCCGTAAAGTCATAATTATGAGATTAAAAAAATCATTATGATATATTAATAATATTATATTATGATATATTAAAATGCCAAAAGTCAATTTACTTTTTAATCTCAAAATTTTAGATTTTTTAACATCTCATAATTTCAATTTTTTATCTCAAAATTTTATTACTTTTTAATCTCATAAGTATTATTTACTAAAGCATGAATGCAGAATAATATGATAGCAAAAAAAGAAATCAATGATTTCTGCCACTAATATGCGTAATATGCGTCACAAATCTTTGTGTCAAGCATTCTCAGGAAACAGAAGATCTGCTGCTCACTAATAAACACACAAATATAGCAAAAAAAATCTAATAAACACACAAATATAGCAGAAACAGCCTGATGCGAGTGTGTTTACGAGTCGACTTTCACATAGACTTTGTCACGTGAGAAGATCTTGATGGCCTCCTCCACCTCCGAGAGCCGCTGATCGAGTCCGGCGCGTCGAGAGCGAAGGCTCAGAGTGTCGGCTTTCACCGGGAGAGACAGCAGCTCACTGACCAGAGACCTGTGAGCTACACACATACACACACACACACACACATCAGAAATAATGCCACACTAAAGGTGAAACAGACGCTGCTAATGAAGACGTACTTTCTTTGAGGGACTGCAGGGTCTCCTGCCTCTTTCTTTCAGACATCTGAGTGTGTCCGGCAGGAACGGAGGGATCAGGAGTGTTTCTCCTCCTCTCCTCCTCCTCTTTTTTCCACTGCACCTTCCTCTGCTCCAGACTAACAGAGAATCAGGTCAATGTTTAACTCAAAACTATGCATTAAGTGCGGTACGGTAGTGTAAATCAGCGACTCACTATTCTGGCACTTTGCCCTTGACGGCGCTGGGAGGGGTTTTATCTCTGAGGTTCTGTAAGGACTGAGATCTCCTCAGGTTCGTCTTCCTCGCAGCACGAGCGTTATGACTCACAAAGTCCACCGTGTGTCCTCTCACGTGCATCTACACACACATAAACACGCCACAATGACAGAGAAGTGAAGTGACGACTTCTGAAGACTCAAACCGTGACCTTTAGGTTACAAGTCAGACTCTCTAACCATCAGGCCACAACTGCCCCAAACACATTACATGCTCTCACGTCATACAGCAGAGGACTAATACAGTGTGTTTTATGTTTGAGGTTGATCTGAGTATGTACTTCAGAGTTGGAGTCTCCTGCAGCAGCGGTGGCTGACGGTGACGGTGACGGGCCGCTCTCTGAGCGACGGAGCGGCGGTCGACCTCCAGCGCCACACTGCGAATGAGCCTTCAGGAAGTTCTGACATTCAGCTTTCTTCGAGGGGCTCGTCTCCTGCACAGACACAGAGACGCAGCTTTAATACACTGTTTTACTGCAACTGTTGACTGACAGGTATGTAGGCATCTCTTCACTGTCGTCCAGGGTGGATTAGTGCTTGTATTACTAGCACTAATAGTTTTGACCGCCTTCAAATGTGTTTGAAAATCTCAAAGCGTTTTGGACCCTGATTGCATGTGTATTTTGCATTGTAGCATCAAACAGATCAGACAAAATTGATGTTAATAGTCAAGTGTGAACAGAGCCAGAAACACTTTATGAGGTTGAAATGTCACAATCAGTTGGTTTATTGACAGTTTTAGCAACGCAGTACTAAATGAGTTTCCTTTATGAAATTATAGAGAAGACATTTAATACAAATATATACTTTTAAATATAATTTATATACTATTATACTATCTTATTAATATTCTGAATTAGCTTTTATTATTATTTTTTCATTTTTCATTTTAAATTTAAGTAATTCTCTTACTTAAAGGTTTTTTTTTTTATTCATTTTTTATTTCAGTTTTTGTTTTAGTAATTTCAGTACTGAACAGGGCAACATTTCTTGAGTTTCTTAAAGGATGCGTTCACTTCAGAATTAAAATTTCCTTATAATTTACTCTCCTCCATGTCATCCAAGATGTTCATGTCTTTCTTTCTTCAGTGGAAAAGAAATTAAGGTTTTTGATGAAAACATTCCAGGATTTTTCTCCATATAGTGGACTTCACTGGGGTTCAATAGGTTGAAGGTCCAAATGTCAGTTTCAGTGCAGCTTCAAAGAGCTCTACATGATCCCAGACGAGGAATAAGAGTCGTATCTAGAGAAACCATCAGTCATTTTCTAAAAAAATAAAAATTGATATACTTTTTAACCACAAATGCTCATCTTGCACTGATCTGAGATGTGCCACGCATTACGTAATAACGTTGGAAAGGTCACGCGTGATGTAGGCGGAAGTACCACAGTAGGGCAAAAAACTCAATCGCATTTTCTCCTCCAACTTCAAAATCGTCCGTCATCATTGTTTTACCTTTTTTGTAAAGGGCGTTTGATTTAGTCTTTGCACGTTCGCTTTGTAAACACTGGATCGGTACTTCCGCCTACGTCACGAGTGACCTTTCCAACATGATTACGTAATGCGTGGCATCACAGAGCAGTGCAAGACGAGCATTTGTGGTTAAAAAGTATATAAATATTCATGTTTTTAGGAAATGACTGATGGTTTCTCAAGATAAGACTCTTATTCCTCGTCTGGGATCATGTAGAGCTCTTTGAAGCTGCCCTGAAACTGACATTTGGACCTTCAACGCGTTGAACCCCAGTGAAGTCCACTATATGGAGAAAAATCCTGGAATATTTTCATCAAAAACCTTAATTTCTTTTCCACTGAAGAAAGAAAGACATGAACATCATGGATGACATGGGGGTGAGTAAATGATCAGGAAATTTTCATTCTAAAGTGAATGAATCCTTTAAGCGCAAGTTTAATTTCAGCTTCATTTGTACCATTTGTAATAGTTTTAGTTTTAGTTAACAATAAGAATACTCTACAGTAGATATCTACAATACTGTATAAGAAAGAAAATGGCAAAAAAAATAAATGAGGCACTCCATGTTTAGACTGATGTCTTTGTTTCTCTGCGTGGCCTTGTATGGCCGGCTCTAATGAAAAATAACACGCTACTACTGCACTTTGGAAATACCAAGAGAAGAAAGTGAAAATGTGAGTTTCAACTCACTCACCTGTAACTGGGCCATTACCCTGGAGGGGACGTCCTGATATTTTGGAGAGATCCAGAGTGCTTTAACCGGCACAGGTTTGGCATGTTCTCTCTGCGCCTCCAGCTCCCGAAACCGCCTTTGGACTTCACGGAGCTTGCGCACATTTTCTTTCCCGAAGTCTCGTATGGCCGGCTCTGTCAAAGAACAACATGGAGGAGACTGAAATAAATAAGAGGAGGAGAAGGCAGACTAAAATAATGAGCAACACCATTCAAAAGTCTATTAAAAAAAGAAAAAAAAATACTTTTATTCATCAAGGATGCATTAAATTGATCAAAAGTGACAATAAAGACAATGTTACAAAAGATTCTATTTCAAATAAATGCTGTTCTTTTGAACGTTCTATTCATCAAAGAATTCTGAAGAATAAAATGTATCACAGTTTCCACAAAAATATGAATCTGTTTTGAACATTGATAATAAAAATAAATGTTTCTCGAGCAGCAAATCATCATATTAGAATGATTTCTGAAGGATCATGTGACACTGAAGACTGGAGTAATGATGCTGAAAATTCAGCTTTGATCACAGGAATAATTCACATAGAAAACTGTTATTTTAAATTGTAATAATTTTTCACTGTTTTACTGTATTTTATTGTTTTTACTAGCAGTAAAAATTCATTTACTTTCCAGATGTCAACAAAATACAGTACAGTCCAAAAGTTTGGAACCACTAAGATTTTTAATGTTTTTAAAAGAAGTTTCGTCTGCTCACCAAGGCTACATTTATTTAATTAAAAATACAGTAAAAAAACAGTAATATTGTGAAATATTATTACAATTTAAAATAACTGTTTTCTATTTGAATATATTTCACAAAGTAATTTATTCCTGTGATGTAAAGCTGAATTTTCAGCATCAATACTCCAGTCTTCAGTGTCACATGATCCTTCAGAAATCATTCTAATATGCTGATCTGCTGCTCAAGAAACATTTAATGTGTACAATTGTACAAAATATTTGTGTACAATATTTTTTTTTCAGGATTATTTGATGAATAGAAAGTTCAAAAGAACAGTGTTTATCTGAAATCTAATCTTTTGTAACATTATAAATGTCTTTACTGCCACTTTTGATTGATTTAATGCATCCTTGCTGAATAAAAGTATTCATTTCTTTAATTTCTTAAAAAAAAAAAAAAAAAAAAAAAAATTCTTACTGACCCCAAACTTTTGAACGGTAGTGTATAATGCTACAGAAGCTTTGTATTTCAGATAAATGCTGTTCTTTTGAACTTTCTATTCATCAAGGAATCCTGAAAAAAAAAGTACACAACTGTTTTCAACATTGAAAATAATCATAAATGTTTCTTGAGCAGCAAATCAGCATATTAGAATGATTTCTGAAGGATCATGTGACTCTGAAGACTGGAGTAACGATGCTGAAAATTCAGCTTTGCATCACAGGAATAAATTACATTGTCAAATATATTTAAATAGTACACAGTTATTTTAAATTGTAATAATATTTCACAATATTACTGTTTTTTACTGTATTTTTAATGAAATAAATGTAGCCTTGGTGAGCAGACGAAACTTCTTTTAAAAACATTAAAAATCTTAGTGGTTCCAAACTTTTGGACTGTACTGTATATATTCTGATCTTACTAGGTTTGGCTGGACTGGGGTTCAGCGCCACTCCCTCCAGTCTCAGCAGGTTTCCCACAACCCCCCTCTGTCCTCTCTCTAGGATGTGAACAGCGTTGGCACCGATGCGGGGTCGAGGGCTGGAGCGGGCGCTGTAGCACCCTTGGTCCGGAGCCAGCGGGCCCTTCAGAAGAGGAGACGGGCCATTCTGAACGTTTCCCTCCAGCCGACCACGAGCTTCATCAACACAACAGAGAGATCAAATGAACCATCGCACAAGCAGAGCAGAGTGAACGTCACAGGCTCAGTCTTACCAGAGGACGGGCGTTTGTAATATTCAGGAAACAGCGTGGGGTCTGGAGGAATGGGACCAGAGATCGCTGACGGTCCTTCACACATACTGCTGCGGCTACAGGGGAATTCATGACAAGACTTATTATTCATATGCCAACAAATAAAACTGGATTATAAACTTGTCTCCCCTTATAAAGAAGAAGTTTATTCAAGTGTGCTATAGTATACTTCTTTTAAACTAAAAATAAGACTTATACTCACAGAAACGTCAAAGTATATTTGGCCAATACTTGTACTCAATCTTTTGATAGAGATATTACTTAAAAGTAGGCTATAATTAAGTATGCTAAGTATACTTGGCTTTCAGTTGTGTTTACTTTTTTTTATTTGTTTGTTTTGGCATCCAGTACAACAGATTTGTTTGAAAATATTGATTTATAAAGAAAATTCTGAATATGTGAATTTTTGTATAGTCCACTGGTAGTGTACATATGAATGTACTTGGGTACAGTTAAAGGTATATTTCAAGTATAAAAATTAATACCTAAATAGGAACAAAGAAGTATACTTAAAGTGCAAAAATAATACATAAATAGTAAACTATAAGTATGGTGTTAAATTCAAATTACAAGTATATTTGCAGTATAAGACTACTAAACTAGTAGTTTACTGAGAGTATACTTCAAAGTGTGCTTTTATATACTAAAACAATGTGCTACAAGTTGTTAACTAGTAAACTATCATACCTATAAGTTCACTTGTAGTATAGTTGCAGTGCAAATGAAAAATGTAGTTGTATACTAGTGTATGCCCAAAGTTTACTATTGTTTACTATTTTACTACTGTAGTACACTAAAAAGTGGGCCAGTTTACTACCAAGTAGTATTGAAATAGTACACTTACAGTACAAGTATACTACTAGTACATTAATATTAGTATACTTACTACATATAGTTAAAAATATACTTGAACGTTAAGTATACTTAATAAAAACAAACTTGAAGTATACAGATTTTTTGAAATTGTATAATTTGTTATCTTTAATTTAATTTGTTATCATTTATTTATTGTTTGCATAGAGTGAAAAATAATATATAACTAGTAAACTATTATTAAGTATGGTGTTAAGTTCAAATTTTAAGTATACTTGCAGTATAAAACTACCAAACTAGTAGTTTACTGAGAGTATACTTCAAAGTTTTTATACTAAAAAAATGTGCTACAAGTATTTAACTAGTAAACTATCATACCTATAAGTTCACTTGTAGTATAGATTTAGTGCAAATGAAAAAATTATTTCTAAACTACTCCAATTTTACGAATGTTTACTTCTTTACTACTGTAGTACACTAAAAAGTGGGCCAGTTTAGTACCAAATAGTATTGAAATTGTACACTTACAAGTATACTACTAGTACATTGATATTAGTATACTTTCTACATAAAGTATACTTAAAATATACTCGAACATTACTTAAGTATGCTTAATAAAATCAAACTTGAAGTTTACTTATTTTTTCAGTTTATAATTTATCTGTAATTAATTTTAAATGTTATTTTTTATTTAAATTTTCCAGAGTGAAAAAATAATATATAACTAGTAAACTAGTAAAAAGTAGAGTATACTTTAAAGTATACTACAACGTTGTGCTACAAATATTTAACTAGTAAACTATCATATCTATAAGTTCACTTGTAGTAGTTTCAGTGCAAATGAAAATGTAGTATACTAGTGTATACTCCAAGTTTACTACTGTTTACTACTTTACTACTGTAGTACACTAAAAAGTGGACCAGTTTAGTCACAAGTAGTATTTAAATAGTACACTTACAAGCATACTACTAGTACATTGATATTAGTATACTTACTATTGTACGCAAAGAATACTTAAAATATACTTGAACATTACTTAAGTATAATAAAAACAAACTTGAAGTATACTTATTTTTTGAAAGTTTATAATTTGTCATCTTTTAATTTAATTTTTATCTTTTATTTATTTTTTTCAGAGTGAAAAATAGTATATAACTAGTAAACTATAAATATGATATTAAGTTCACTTAAAGAAAACATACAAGTATAAAACTACTAGTTTACTAAGAGTATACTTCAAAGTGTACTTTTATATACTAAAAAAATGTGCTACAAGCATTTAACTAGTAAACAATCAGTATAAGTTCACTTGTAGTATAGTTTCGGTGCAAATGAAAAATGTACTGTTTACTACTTTACTAAAAAGTGGGCCAGTTTAGTACTAAGTAGTATTGAAGTAGTACACTTACAAGTATACTACTAGTACTTTATGTAGTAAGTATATTAATATCAAAGTATACTTAAAATATACTTGAACTTTACTTAAGCATACTTAATAAAAACGAACTTGAAGTATACAGATTTTTGAAAGGGTCATAATGCAGTTTGTATGAATAAAGAGTTTATAATTGACCTTTTATTTAAAATAAATTATATTAACTACTACCTTATTATAATTAAAAAATGTATATATAATTATTTAATATTCAGACATGAATTCTCTTCATAATGCTCTTATCTAATGATCATCAGGTCAGCAGGAGATTACCACACCAAAATAAACATGTATTCATTCATATCAGCTTCTAGGAAGCAGGATTAATTTATATGATAATGTGCGAACTGCATTTTCTCTTATTTGATCACAGATCTTTGTCCTGCAGGAACTCTAACACCTGCTGATACACATAATACTCGCTTCAGAATGATCAAGCGCCATATTAATCTGTGTATGAACATTAACAGTATTATATATCATGAAATCGAGTTCCTAAAGAAACTTACCTTTAATAAAAACCGTCAGTTATTTGATAATTGTGAAGAAACAGCGCGGTATTAGCTCTATTTTTCGGTTACACGCACATTGATGACGCATTAACAACAAGCTCAAAGCTTCACCATGGCAACGTCTTAAAGAGACAGCAGCGGTTTTGTCACGAAGCCTTTACTGCATTGTGCAAAATATTAAATACGCGAGTTATTTTTTATCAGTTGTATTAAAAATAATGTATATATAATATAAACGTGTATTTAATATAATATAAACGTGTATATATATAATATAATATATACACGTTATATATATACACGTTTTAGATTTATGCTTATGGTCCCTATGTTATCAACATCCGATAAATTAAATGTGGACCCGATTCTAAAGGACATTATTACAGTCTGTCTATCGATCCGTCCGTCTGTCTAAAATACACTAATTCATTCAGAGAGAAAGGTCGGTGTGCTAAAATCTGAGGAAACAATACTATATTTTTTTAATAGAGGAATAAAAGTTGCGAAATAAAGTTAAATATCATATACATTTACATAATCTATGAGAAAGAGGAGAGCGCTGCATACTGCGCATGCGCAGTTCACGCGCCTCCGCCGCGTTCTCCTTCAGTGTGTCCTCTCGCGCTGTACAGTGAGTGCAGAAACACCGTCAGGCACATCGACACGGCAAAACACGGTAGGCTTTTATTCATTTCCTCTCAAAGCATGCTGCACTTAATTAGAAAAACAAGCGTTCAAAGACTCCTTTGCATTCTGTCGAGAAATAATGAGCGCTGTTGTTATTCTTGTACACACACACGCGCATAAGACAGTTGATTCAGGGCCGCAGAGACGTCATAACTCCATAATACTGATGATTATAAAATCGCATTTACATTTTATTCCTAAAACATGCGTTTTAATTCACATTCTGGACTATTACGCGCCTAATCCCTGTGGATTCATTATCTGAATAACGGACTGTGTGTTACGCGCGCGCGCGACCTTTGATGTAACAGTCAGAAATAAACCAATAAACCTGAAGCAGCAAACACTCTAATTAATACTAATAATTGATCTTTAAGATGTCAAGCTGCTCCCGTTATTCATTATCTGGGCGTTGTGCGTGCGTGCGTGCGTGCGTCGCGTCAGTCATGCGCGATGGTTATGCAGCCTTGAGAGCGACTTTCTTTCTTTCTTTGTGTGTTTGGTTTGTGTTGGGACGATACTGAGATTCAAAAACATGATCAAATCCACTTAAACAGCCTCAGAAATGTCCTTGTGTGTAAATGTGTGTGTGATGTTTATCTCATTGTGACGTCTGCTGTTGTTCTCTGCTCTGTCATTGTTTTCCTCTACATTGTAAGTAAGATATTTAGTTATTTAGGGGTTGTTAACATCTTAACGATTCTAATTAAATCATATCAGAAATGAAAATGTTATTATGTTGGGCTTAAAACTATGTTTAGGGCATTATTGTGACATATATATCAATCACAGTAGCTCACTGAAGCGTTAATTAGTTTCTAATTTGGTGCGAGTAAAAAAACAAAACTGAATGTGGTTTAAAGCTGCTCAAATGAAACCATAGCAGCTTTATGTTCTTTATGCGTAGCTTTTATAATAGCGTGTATGCATGTGTGTTTGAGTGGTTTGTTACAGAATTATAGGAAAGTGTCTAGTGTATAGATGATATTTTTACAGATATCGCATGACGGGTCATTTTTTTTTTTTTTTTTTGTCCAAAGGCCTTAATAATAATAAAAAGCAAAGATATGACATCCAAAGTGTGTAAGATAGTATAAACAGATCTCTTTTATTGAATACATTATATATGCATGTATTTTAAAGATTTCGAAGTGTGAAAAGGTAATTTGGTTTAACCGTCCAATACAGCCATTTCATTTGTGATTAAAATATTTTAAAATGTAATAAATGTATTTTTTTATTATTCTGGCATGATTTTATAACATCATATATCAGTGCAGAAGTCGTGTAGAAGTCGTGCTTTGTTATGAGAAAGACTGTCTGGAAAAATGAATTTCATTGATGTCATTTGGAGTAACCAATATATTTTGGATCAAGTCATGTGGTCAGTATCATGTGACAGAATGTGACATCATTCAGATGCCTGCAAAGGACCACATGGTTTTGAAGCAAAGTAACTAATGTTTTCACTTGCTCATACGCATGTCCCGAAACATCAGGTCATTTGGTGCAACCGCTATAAAACATGAAAAATGTTGTAATATTTTAAAAACTTGTACTAAATATAAAATGTTCGATTGTCCTTTTGTTAGATATCAGCCTGTTAGCATTGTTTGAAAATATCGTCATTCGGTATAACCAAGATTTTGGTTAAACCAAATGACTTTTTTGGTGACAAATGTTGTCCATCTTGTAAAAAATTACAAAAGCAGTGTTAATTGATTATAAAAACCAACACCTAATAAAACTTAAATACACATTATAGCCAGAATATGATTGCATTATAAAGATAAGCTGTTAACACGGCACACTTAAAAGGATAGTTCACCCAAAAATGAAAATATTGTCACCATTTAGATCACACTACACTTTTAGTTCCATTGACTTCCATTCATACGTATACGAAAAAAGAATATTTTTTGCTGTAAAAATGAGTACATTTTATATTTTTACATTATGTTGAATTAATGTTTATAAAAAAGACGCTGCATAGTGTGAAGTCATATTACGACCATTGCAGTGTCCGAAGACATTTTGCATGCTGTGACCGTGGCTTTACTGCCTCTCGCCCTTTTGCTCCAGATTGTTATTGTGATTGTGTGTTTTTCCCATGAGCTGCACTCACTCTAATGGCCTCTGGCTGAGGATGTTCAGTGGATTTGTTCTTGACTGATGACTGTCTGGCAGCAGTCTGAGACTGTGTGAGATGTGTTAGTAAATGATGAATAGCAGGTACAGCAGGTGGATTTTAAATAGGGATTTAAATCTGCTCTAATTTCTTGTTTGTTTTTTGATACAGCAGTGGTCCAATCAGCATGCATGCAACAGTTAGTATTCGGTTGGTCATGTGATCTCAACATGGCGACCCCCATGAGATCTAGAATAAAATGTTTTGTTTTTTTCGAACACTGATAAGAGTCGTCATCTCATGCATGCATTATTTTAAACAGATCTGATAAAAGTACAATTTGATGTTTCTTAAGAAAGAACTGACGATGCATCCTGGTGTCAAAGTGTCCGGTGTTGAGGAAAATATTTCCCATTTCGTAACGCCTCACGTCACATGGAGCAGCGGTGTCAGTTGAGTCTATTTTTAGAGTGTGTGTCTGGAGATCTGGGGGAGGGGGACACGCTTTGTAAAGATGCTGCCTCAGTATCCCATGATTCCCGTTACCTGCGATCTGCCCCTTTCCCAAGGGTAGATGTCACCGCAGAGGTTGCCATGGTGTCCCCCTCTGTCTGACCTCACAGACCCTCGTTCTGTTATGTAGGGAGTCAGTGTGCCGTGGTTTATGGTGTATGCTTGATTGTGATCTCTGACCCCAGATCATGTCTGAGAAAGGACATCAGCAGAAAGAGACACAAATGAAAGGAAGCAGTGAGACCTGCCATCACTGCAAGCCAAAGACATGCGGTGAGTGACGATAGAGAGGATGGGGCCGTCAATGCCCACAGACAGATAGATAGATAGATAGATAGATAGATAGATAGATAGATAGATAGATAGACGAACAGGCAGGTAGACAGACAGACCGTTAGATATACAAACAGACAGGCAGGTAGATAGATAAACAGATAAACAGGTAGAATGACAGAGAGACAGACAGGTAGATAGACAGACAGACAGATAGATAGATAGATAGATAGATAGATAGATAGATAGATAGACAGACAGTTATGTAGACTGACAAATAGATAGACAGACAGGTAGGTAGATAGATGGATAGATAGACAGACAGGTAGCTAGATAGACAGACAGACAGGTAGCTAGATAGACAGACAGACAGGTAGGTAGGTAGAATGACAGACAGGTAGACAGACAGGTAGAGGGGTAGATAGATAGATAGATAGATAGACAGGTTGGTAGGTAGACAGACAGGTAGGTAGACAGACAGACAAACATGTAGGTAGAATGACAGACAGGTAGGCAGAAGGATAGACAGACAGGTATATAGATAGATAGATAGACAGGTAGGTAGATGGATAGACAGACAGGTAAGTAGACAGACAGATAGATAGATAGATAGATAGATAGATAGATAGATAGATAGATAGATAGACAGACAGGTAGATAGACAGGCAGGTAGGTAGACGGGGCCGTCAATGTCCTCAGACAGACAGACAGATAGATAGACAGACAGATAGATAGATAGACAGACAGGTAGGTATGTAGATAGATAGACAGACAGGTAGGTAGGTAGAATGACAGAAAGGATAGACAGACAGGTATATAGACAGACAGGTAGATAGACAGGCAGGTAGGTAGACGGGGCTGTCAATGTCCTCAGACAGACAGAGAGATAGATAGACAGAATGATAGACAGATGATAGACAGGCAGGTAGATAGATAGACAGACAGACAGGTAGCTAGATAGACAGACAGACAGGTAGGTAGAATGACAGACAGGTAGACAGACAGGTAGAGGGGTGGATAGATAGATAGATAGATAGATAGATAGATAGATAGATAGACAGGTTGGTAGGTAGACAGACAGGTAGGTAGACAGACAGACAGACATGTAGGTAGAATGACAGACAGGTAGACAGAAGGATAGACAGACAGGTATATAGATAGATACATAGACAGGTAGGTAGATGGATAGACAGACAGGTAAGTAGATAGATAGATAGATAGATAGATAGACAGACAGGTAGGTAGATAGATAGACAAACAGGTATATAGACAGACAGGTAGATAGACAGGCAGGCAGGTAGGTAGAATGACAGAAAGGATAGACAGACAGGTATATAGACAGACAGACAGACAGACAGATAGACAGACAGACAGACAGACAAGTAGATAGATAGATAGATAGACAGACAGACAAGTAAGTAGACAGACAGGTAGGTAGATGGGGCCGTCAATGTCCTCAGACAGACAGAGAGATAGATAGACAGAATGATAGACAGATGATAGACAGACAGGTAGATAGATAGACAGACAGACAGACAGACAGGTAGAATGACAGAAAGGATAGACAGACAGACAGATAGATAGACAGACAAGTAGATAGATAGACAGACAGGTAGATAGACAGATAGGCAGACAGACAGGTAGATAGACAGAATGACAGGTAGGTAGAATGACAGACAGGTATATAGACAGACAGACAGACAAGTAGATAGATAGATAGATATGACTCATCAATCATGATGTAAAAAAAGCAAAATCACGTTTACAGTCATGCACTTACAATGCAAGTCAATGGGGCAAAATACTGTATAGCCACAAGACTGTACATGTTAACATGATTATAGTGTGAGAGAAATCACTTTACTAACCTTGTCTATGTCAGATATTTCTTTCCAACTCCTCTCATGACCTCCAAAAGCTTGTACTCATGGTAATTTTGCACGCTTCACAAGGACACCAGAGCTGCACGCTCACAGGAATTTTGTGCAAAAGAATTAGTACAAGTGCTTGATCAAAAATACAAGCTGTGCATTTTTGCTTTAAACCCACTTCAGTTGTACGTGCATCGCTGTAAACATGTTTTTAAATGATTTTCTGTGGTAATAGACGATATACTGTGGAACTCGTAGTAAACCCAGAACTTTCCTTGTGTGTGTGAGCCTAGAAACACACTCTGCTGTAGCTGATGGTAGTCGTACGCTGCTCATGCATCCTTTAGTGTAAGTGTGTGTTAACATGTGACATCAGCAGCTGAAGCTTCTCACAGCAGCGCTGAAAATGGCAAGAGCAAACGTTGCACAACACCTGTGCTAGCATGCTGCTTCCAGCGCTGTGACTGCTCCAGCCGCGTGTAGGAGACTCAACTGTTAGGAGGCGTGCGCTGCTGGTATTTGTAGACTGTTGTAAACATGTTGCACAACTTACATGCACAATGTCACACGGCTGACGAGCTCCAAGCCACTCTAAAGACTCGGTCTAAGGTGTCTTCTTGTCTCTTTCTGTCTAGCAAACATGGCTGTCCCTCCTGCGTACGCTGACCTCGGCAAATCTTCCAAAGATATCTTCAGCAAAGGATATGGTGAGTGAGTGACAAACACAAAGAATAGTTTGGAACACAACCTACTGAGTATTAATGCAGTTAGATTTTCGCAGCTGCTTGTTGTAACGTGATACTATCACTACAGAATCAATACTGACCTTCTGACAGATGGACGGTGGGTTCATGTCAAGGGTTAAACGACAGGAAAGAGCTCTAGAAGGAAATGACCATCCTTCACTGAGACTCATGGGAGTCATAACACTCTCTAAAAGCATTGCCATCCACACACATGGGACTGTTTTATCATGCAGTCTGTAGAATTAGTTCAAATACTGATGTCTATATATTTGAGCATAAAGATTAGACTGTGTATGTTGCTCAAAAACATTATTAAACATCAGTCATGATATTATAGATCAGCCAGGATTATATATGATCTTCACACTGAAGACTGGAGTAATGATGCTGAAAATCCAGCTTTGATCACAGTAATAAATTACATTTTTAAAAATATATTTACAGCTATTTAAATTATAATAATATTTCATAATTTTACTGTATTTTTGATCAAATAAATGTAGCTTTGGTGAGCAGAAGAGACTTCTCTCAAAAACATTAATAAATCTTACCAACTCTAAACCTTTGGATGGTAGTGTATGAAGCACTTTTTAATTAAAAGGGACAAGATTTTTGGCTTATTTTCTCTCTCTGTTTCAGCCTTTGGAGTGGTTAAGCTGGACCTGAAGACCAAGTCTCAGAGTGGAGTTGTGAGTTGCTGTTTTTCTCTCTGTTTCTTCACTTACAAACTAAATACACACACGTACTCGTGGTAGATGAATGATGATCAGTCAGGATCATGGTGTATGTCAAAGTATCATGGCTTTGCCATCTGATATCTTCACTGTGTGCTTTTATGTAAGAGTTATTTTCCTTGCCACTCTTGCTGCTTTCTTAAAGGATTAGTTCACTTTAGAATTCAAATTTCCTGATAATTTACTCTCCTCCATGTTATAAAAGATGTTTATGTCTTTCTTTCTTCAGTTGAAAAGAAATGAAGGTTTTTGATGAAAACATTCCAGGATTTTTCTCCATATAGTGGACTTCACTGGGGTTCAACGGGTTGAAGGTCCAAATGTCAGTTTCAGTGCAGCTTCAAAGAGCTCTACATGATCCCAGACGAGGAATAAGAGTCTTATCTAGAGAAACCATTGCTCATTTAAATAAAATGAAAATTTATATACTCTTTAACCACAAATGCTCATCTTGCACTGCTCTGGGATGCCACGCATTACGTAATCATGTTGGAAAGGTCATGCGTACGTGCAAAGAATAAGTCAAACGGCCTTTACAAAAAAAGGTAAATCAACGATGACGGACGATTTTGAAGTTGGAGGAGAAAATGACCTTTCCAACATGATTACGTAATGCGTGGCGCATCACAGAGCAGTGCAAGACGAGCATTTGTGGTTAAAAAGTATATACATTTTTTTTTTTTTTTTTTTGTCTGAAATGTCTGATGGTTTCTCTAGATAAGACTCTTATTCCTCGTCTGGGATCATGAAGCTGCACTGAAACTGACATTTGGACCTTCAACCTGTTGAACCCCAGTGAAGTCCACTATATGGAGAAAAATCCTGGAATGTTTTCCTCAAATTTCTTTTCGACTGAAGAAAGAAAGACATGAACATCTTGGATGACATGGGGGTGAGTAAATGATCAGGAAATTTTAATTCTGAAGTGAACTAATCCTTTGAACTTAGTTCATGTTTACTTGTGAACATCCTCTTCCTGTAAAGAAAACATCTTTCAGGCGTTCAGTGTGTTGATTCAGTGAGACCCGCAGATGTGTGTGTGGCTCCTGTATTTCTTAATTCCACATGAATCTGAATGACTGCATCTGTGTGTGTCTTTCCTAACCTGCTTCTTTCTGTCTTTCTTGCTTTCTTTATTGGATGCCGATTTCAGATGGTAAGACTGAGATGTTTTACAAGAGGATGTGAATTGGTTCACTAATGTTGAGAAGGTTTCATGTCTCGTTGGTGGTGTTAGATCTGTCTATCCATAGTTAACTGTGAAATGCACACCTTTTTAACACTACTTCCTGTTTACAAATGTGCATCCATGAAGATAGACGTCATATTAAGCTTTAGTCTATGCAGAGCTCGTGTCCTACTACCAAAGTCTTGCATTAAAAACAAATGGTGCAATCAAATTAAATACTGAGCTAAATCGGTACTAACCAGTGATACTGGTGCAGCCCAACCCTCCTCATCCAACTCCTTCTTCATTTCCTGTTAATCTGTGAATTCCTCCTCTTCCTCTCTTTTACAATTCAGCATCTCTCCCTATTGTTCTTCCTCTTTTCCCGCATCCCTTCACGTCCTGTGTTTTTCTTTCATTTCTCAGGAGTTTTCCACCGGCGGCTCCAGTAACACAGACACCGGAAAGGCGGCTGGAAACCTGGAGGTCAAGTACAAAGTGAAGGATCTGGGCTTGAGTTTGAACCAGAAGTGGAACACGGATAATACTCTGACAACCGAAGTGACTCTGGAAGATCAGGTGAGTCCAGCTCGCCGTTTCTAACATATGCATAAACATTTTAAACGGATGTGTAATGCACTGTTTGGTCTTGTTTCTGTGTAGCTGGCCCAAGGTCTGAAGCTGGGATTGGACACTTCGTTTGTGCCCAACACTGGGTACGTGAATTCTCGCAAACCACTTTGATTGGATGCAATCCATAAATTATTTTATTTATATTTTTTAATTCAACATTTCCCGTGTTAAAATTCATTCATTCCAATAGAGTGAAAAATGTATTACTCAGTAAACTGATCCCAGCATTCAAAACTGTCACCCTCTCTCTATCTTCAGGAAGAAGAGCGCTAAGCTGAAGACGGGATATAAGCGTGATTTCATGAACGTGGGGTGTGATATAGATTTCGACCTGGCTGGTCCCACGGTTCACGCCGCAGCGGTTCTGGGTTATGAAGGATGGCTGGCCGGTTATCAGATGGCCTTTGACACGGCCAAGTCCAAACTCGCCCAGAACAACTTTGCTTTGGGCTACAAGGCGGGAGACTTCCAGCTACACACCAATGTGTGAGGAAACACTAGACCAACACTTCACACTCAAAACACCACTGATATATCATCATTAACTCACCTTCATATCCTTCCAAACCCAAATGACACAAAGAGGAGAGGTCAGGATGAACGTCCAGACAGTGATCAAGGGCAGTCAATCTCCAAAATGACAAAAAAAACACCATAAAGACACTTGCTAATAGGGATTAGGGTGCTCTAAGCTATCCTGGGCGGAGTAACTTCCTGTTGACGTTTGAAGTGTTGTCAAACAACACAGAGGCTAGCTAGACCCTCCCTCCTCCTCCTCCTCCCCTCCCATCCGTGCTTCCTGAAACAGTCATGAACGCGCATTTAAAATCATTCTTGTCGGTTATTGGCTGGAGCATGTTTATTATGTTAAGTGGTCCAGGCTGCACCATTTTTTTTTATTGCCGTTTTTGGAGCTTGTGGCGACTACATTTTTTTACAGTGTGTTCAAGGGACAGGCAGCTAGTGGACAGTGAAGAGATGTTTGCTGTATGTGACAAAAAATGTTTTGGCCAAAAAACACGTGACATCGCTTAGAGCACCTTTAAACATGTTAAATTTCTTCTTATTAAAACATGATAAAAACAAGTCAAACTGTGCTAGCATCATGTTAACATATTAAATTGTGTTAACATCGCCTTGCTACACACTAAAACGTGCTAAGAACATGCTAACATCATGCTAACGCCATGTTAACCATGTTACCATAGTCGAACATTAGCATCTTGCTCAAAACATGCTAGCAGCATGCCATTTGCGTTAGCATAATTCTAACAAGATGCTAATCGTGCTAGCATAATGCTAACAACATGTTAACTGTGTTTACATTGATGCTAACAACATGTTAATTTGTGCTGAATTTGGAACCGCATGCTATTACTCGTACTTCCTTTATCATATCATTCTATGGCAAAAATAGTAAGAGTAGTATGCTAGTATGCGGTTCCGAACTCAGCATGTGTTAGCACCATGCTCCAAAATGACTAAAAGTACCATTAAATTATCAGATACATTCGCTAAATCCTTATTAAAACATGATAAAAACAAGTCAAAATGCATTAGCATGAGGTTAACATACTAAATCATGTTAGCATCACCTAGCTATGTGCTAAAACATGCTAGCAACATCTAGTGAAGCATTAAAACATGCTAACGTCATGTTAACCCTGTCAGCATGTTAAACATTAGCATCTTGCTCAAAACATGCCAATTTTGTTAACATAATGTTAACAACATAATTGTGTTAGCGTGATGCTAACAACATGATTGTGTTAACATAATGCTAACAACATGTTAATTTTGTTAGCATTATGCTTACAACATGCTAATTGTGTTAACATTATCTTAACAGCATGTTAATATTTGTTGAATTTGGAACCGCATACTAGTACTCATGGTACCTTTATATCTTTCTATGACAGAAATAGTTAAAATAGTATGCTAGCATTCAGTTCCAAACTCAGCACGTGTTAACACCATACTTCAAAATTACTAAAAGTACCATTAAATTACCAGATACATGCTAATAGCGATTAGCTAAGTGTTAAAACCCTTATTATTACAATGTGATAAAAACAAGTCAAAATGTACGAGCATCATGTTAACAACATATTAAATCATGTTAGCATCGCCTAGCTATGTGCTAAAACATGCTAAGAACATGTTAACATATGCTAGCAACATCTAGTAAAGCATTAAAACATACTAACATCATGCTAATTCCATGTTAACCATGTTAGCATTATGATAAACATTAGCATCTTGATCAAAACATGCTAATTGTGTTCACATAATAACAACATAATTGTTAGCATTATGTTAACAACATGCTAATTGTGTTATCATCACCTAGCTATGTGCTAAAACATGTTAACACATGCTAGCAACATCTAGTGAAGCATTAAAACATGTTAACGTCATGTTAACCATGTCAGCATGTTAAACATTAGCATCTTGCTCAAAAAATACTAGCAACATGCCGATTGTGATAGCATAATGCTAACAACATGCTAATTTGTGCTGAATTCATAACCGCATGATATTACTTGTACTTCTTTTATCATATCTTTCTATGGCAAAAATAGTAAGAGTAGTATGCTAGTATGTGGTTCAGAACTCAGCATGTGTTAGCACCATGCTCCAAAATGACTAAAAGTACCATTACATTATCAGATACATGCTAATAGCAATTGGCTAAATGTTAAAACTTGTTAAAATCCTTATTAAAACATAAAAACAAGTCAAAATGTACTAGCATGAGGTTAACGACATACTAAATCATGTTAACATCATCCTAGCTATGTGTTAAAACATGCTAGCAACATCTAGTGAAACATTAAAACATACTAGCATCATGTTAACCCTGTCAGCATGTTAAACATTAGCATCTTGTTCAAACATGCTAATTTTGTTAGCATAATGTCAACAACATGCTAATTGTGTTAGCATTATGTTAACAACATGTTAATATTTGCTGAATTCGAAACCGATATCGTTATCGTGTCCATGTAAACTACAAAAACGTAAATTTGTGAAAGCGGTGACATCATGCGCATGTGTATTACTTGTTCAGTCTATATGTGCGTAGTGTTTCTTTACAAAGTGACATCGCCATCTACTGGCCTGACAGCAGAATACAGCGATTTTAGTCATTTCCACGGATCTGTGTTAACGGGGATCGTTTTGACAATGGTGTCATCTATACATGAGAAATGCAAAGGAAAAACATCATTGTAGCAGTCCTCTGAAAGTTACTGTGTTCTTCTGTGTGCGT
Organism: Megalobrama amblycephala; assembly: GCF_018812025.1. Lineage (NCBI taxonomy): Eukaryota > Metazoa > Chordata > Actinopteri > Cypriniformes > Xenocyprididae > Megalobrama > Megalobrama amblycephala. The sequence goes on along the minus strand of NC_063055.1, from coordinate 2,186,224 downwards.
TATGTTGCAGTAATGATGGTACGGAGTTCGGCGGCTCCATCTATCAGAAGGTGAATGATCAGTTGGAGACGGCGGTGAATCTGGCCTGGACCGCAGGCAGTAACAACACACGCTTTGGCATCGCTGCTAAATACCAGCTAGACAAAGAGTCCTCCATCTCTGTGAGTCTGCAGAACTCTGTCCTTCTAAAACTGACAAATATTACTTACGCTTGATGCTAATGTGTGTCTCTCTTCAGGCTAAAGTGAATAACGCTAGTCTGGTTGGAGTAGGATACACACAGAGCCTCCGGCCAGGTAAACAAACACCTTTATGATTTTTTTATGTTGTTTTCGGGCTCTACTAGAACAGGTTTTCATGCTTGAATGTTGATTATTTTCCTCATATTCTCCATTGTTGCAGCTCCTCTCTTCCCAGTCTGTCAGTAACGCTCTGTTTAGTTCCTGTCTCTATGAAGCCCCTCCTTTTGAAAAGCACAATGTGCTCTGATTGGTCGGCTAGAGCAGTGTGTTGTGATTGGTCAAGCGCTTCCAGCGTGTTTGGAAAATGTCCCGCCCCTTACAATAACCGCCAGTTTCAACACACTACTAACTAACTCAACCAGGCCCCGCCCCTTTATTCTGCATATGAATTATTTAAATGAGGAATATTGTGACGTGTTTGTTCCCGGAAGAAATCTCAAGGCTACAATGGACACTAAAGATTACACACTACTTGTAAAAAGCATAATTGGTCCTCTTTAAATGTTTAACAAGTGCCAATGAAGCATAATAATTGTCTTGTATCTTCTGCAGGTGTGAAGCTCACTCTATCTGCTCTGATCGACGCCAAGAACTTCAACGCCGGAGGACACAAGGTGGGCATGGGCTTCGAGCTGGAGGTGTAACGACAGATGGACGAAAGCAGAGAGGCATCTGTAGAAAGGGAAGGAACACCAGGGAGCTGACAGCACGACTTCTGCGCCTGCAAACACACACTTTTCCCCTGTAATTCCTGGTTAGCTAATCTGGCCTTAAATCCTGTAGAACTTCAACCAATAAGAAACAAGATCATAAGTCACATGATTTCTGTCCACACCAATCCTCCAACTCACTATGTGACAACATATCAGCAATTATTAATGTTACACATGTGGCACAGTTTCTTTTGCTTTTAAATTGAACTAGAAAAATATCCTGATGATTGTTTTTGGTGAGCTGATGTGTATGTTTTGCTCATAGTTCATGGGTTTAATGGTACTCTCTGAATGTCACGCCCCTCTCACTCACGTTTGTCCACTTTCTTCATAACGTTCATTGCCAAACGCATAATATATTATCACACAAGTGGGTTGTCTATGTTTGCAGGCTGAAATTATTAGAGGACGGTCCATTGACCTTCTCTGTATTTGTTTTTATTCCCATTAAAAAAAACAAAAAAAAAACTGATTTATGTTAAAAGCGGAGGACTAGAAGAAGAATCTGGTGTTGTGGAACTCAATAAATTGAAATGTTGACTGAATGAACTTTATTCTCATTTGCTTTTTATCCTTTTTAGTAGTATTAAGAAATATTTTAAATTAAATTACACTAGAAAAACAAACACAAAATGCTTGGATACACCATTTTATTTAATTTTTTTGTGTGTGTGTAAAAAAACTGTACACCAGGGTTAGTAAATACGGAGCCCCGCACATGACATGCAAGAAAAAAAATTAAATCGTGCACACGATTTACTATTTCGATCCCTCGATTTACTAATTTGTGCACACGATTTACTATTTCGATCCCTCGATTTACTAATTCGTGCACACGATTTACTATTTCGATCCCTCGATTTATTAATTCGTGCGCACGTTTTACTATTTCGATCCCTCGATTTACTAATTTGTGCACACGATTTACTATTTCGATCCCTCGATTTACTAATTTGTGCACACGATTTACTATTTCGATCCCTCGATTTACTAATTCGTGCACACGTTTTACTATTTCGATCCCTCGATTTACTAATTTATGCACACGATTTACTATTTCGATCCCTCGATTTACTAATTAGTGCACACGATTTACTATTTCGATCCCTCGATTTACTAATTAGTGCACACGATTTACTATTTCGATCCCTCGATTTACTAATTTGTGCACACGATTTACTATTTCGATCCCTCGATTCACTAATTAGTGCACACGATTTACTATTTCGATCCCTCGATTTACTAATTTGTGCACACGATTTACTATTTCGATCCCTCGATTTATTAATTCGTGCGCACGATTTACTATTTCGATCCCTCGATTTACTAATTTGTGCACACGATTTACTATTTCGATCCCTCGATTTACTAATTAGTGCACATGATTTACTATTTCGATCTCTCGATTTACTAATTAGTGCACATGATTTACTATTTCGATCCCTCGATTCACTAATTAGTGCACATGATTTACTATTTCGATCTCTCGATTTACTAATTAGTGCACATGATTTACTATTTCGATCCCTCGATTCACTAATTAGTGCACACGATTACTATTTCGATCCCTCGATTTACTAATTAGTGCACACGATTTACTATTTCGATCCCTCGATTTACTAATTAGTGCACACGATTTACTATTTCGATCCCTCGATTTACTAATTTGTGCACACGATTTACTATTTCGATCCCTCGATTTACTAATTTGTGCACACGATTTACTATTTTGATCCCTCGATTTACTAATTTGTGCACACGATTTACTATTTCGATCCCTCGATTTACTAATTAGTGCACACGATTTACTATTTCGATCCCTCGATTTACTAATTAGTGCACACGATTTACTATTTCGATCCCTCGATTTATTAATTCGTGCGCACGTTTTACTATTTCGATCCCTCGATTTACTAATTTGTGCACACGATTTACTATTTCGATCCCTCGATTTACTAATTTGTGCACACGATTTACTATTTCGATCCCTCGATTTACTAATTCGTGCACACGTTTTACTATTTCGATCCCTCGATTTACTAATTTATGCACACGATTTACTATTTCGATCCCTCGATTTACTAATTAGTGCACACGATTTACTATTTCGATCCCTCGATTTACTAATTAGTGCACACGATTTACTATTTCGATCCCTCGATTTACTAATTTGTGCACACGATTTACTATTTCGATCCCTCGATTCACTAATTAGTGCACACGATTTACTATTTCGATCCCTCGATTTACTAATTTGTGCACACGATTTACTATTTCGATCCCTCGATTTATTAATTCGTGCGCACGATTTACTATTTCGATCCCTCGATTTACTAATTTGTGCACACGATTTACTATTTCGATCCCTCGATTTACTAATTAGTGCACATGATTTACTATTTCGATCTCTCGATTTACTAATTAGTGCACATGATTTACTATTTCGATCCCTCGATTCACTAATTAGTGCACATGATTTACTATTTCGATCTCTCGATTTACTAATTAGTGCACATGATTTACTATTTCGATCCCTCGATTCACTAATTAGTGCACACGATTACTATTTCGATCCCTCGATTTACTAATTAGTGCACACGATTTACTATTTCGATCCCTCGATTTACTAATTAGTGCACACGATTTACTATTTCGATCCCTCGATTTACTAATTTGTGCACACGATTTACTATTTCGATCCCTCGATTTACTAATTTGTGCACACGATTTACTATTTTGATCCCTCGATTTACTAATTTGTGCACACGATTTACTATTTCGATCCCTCGATTTACTAATTAGTGCACACGATTTACTATTTCGATCCCTCGATTTACTAATTAGTGCACACGATTTACTATTTCGATCCCTCGATTTACTAATTTGTGCACACGATTTACTATTTCGATCCCTCGATTTACTAATTTGTGCACACGATTTACTATTTTGATCCCTCGATTTACTAATTTATGCACACGATTTACTATTTCGATCCCTTGATTTACTAATTTGTGCACATGAATTAGTAAATTGTGTGCATGATTTAGCCTATTTTTTTTCCTGCATGTCATGTCCGGGGCTCCGTAAGTAAAGTAAACTAAAACCAAAATCATAAAATAGACTAACTGAAAAAAATAAAATTAAAAAATATAAACATTTTATTTCAGCTACATTTCTCATTTTTATTTAGTTTAACTTGATGTACTAAAATAACAAACTAAAATTGAAATGAATAAAAACTATACAGACAAATAAAAATGAAAAAAAAAAACTAACGGACCCACTTTATATTAAGTGGCCTTAACTAATATGTACTTACATTTAAATTACTCATTTGATACAATGCACTTATTGTGTACATACATGTTTTTACATTGTAGTTATATTTTAAAAACACCTGCATGTAATTACATCTGTAATTAATCTCTGTAATTACATTTATAATTACACTCTTGACCTATCCCTTAACCCTTAAACCTACCCATACCACCAAAGCTTTCCCTAACCTTACCCGTATCCCACCTCAATAGCAGCAAAAGTGTTTTGCAATTCAATATGAACCCAATAAGTACATTGTACTTATTTTTTGATGTAAGTACATAGTAGTTGAGGCCACTTAATATAAAGTGGGACCAAACTAACTTTAAAATAAAAAAATATTACAATTGTTTTTGTCAGCATATAAAAATAACTTCCTCAACTGAAGATGTACTTTGCATATTTCATAAAGCCCAAAGTTAACTTTTTACGCATACGCAAGGGTCAGCGTACAGTGCGCGTGATGCGAATTTATCAATCAGAAGAGTACCCGTCGGATTTTTGTAACCGCGCATACTTCTACGCGCAGGTCGCACATGCACTTTTTTCTGTTTGTTTGCTTGCATTATTTAGTTTATTCACAAGGTGGCCTGGAGGCATCGATTCACAAGGCAGTCAAAGAAAAACTGCATAAACAGAACAGACAGTGACAATGGATAGACGAGAGATTGTCTGAAGAGGTTAGAAAGTACCTTCATTTTAACAACTCTAGCATGAAAGAATTCAAAGATGTATACATGGGTTGTAGCTCGTGGCGAGATTGCTCAAAACTGCGCATGCGTCGAACGCACGCATACGCGTACGAGTCAAATGAAGTATACTTTTCAAGGCTGTGCGTGTACTCTAGCGAACGCGTAAAAAAACTCAGGGCTTGAGTTCACACACTCATCTGGACAAGATTAATAACAAACGACCACATTTAAACATCATTTACACCTACTTGAGTGATCAGTCCATCTAGTCACAGGGAGGTAATGACGAACTAGGACAGATTTATGTTTGCATTTACTCTTTAGTGCAAACTTTTATCCAAAGCGACTTACAAATGAGGAACAGCACAAGCAATATGTCATAGAGCCGATAATATTCACAGTACACAATTCAATGGGCACGTGTGAAGAGGAGTTTGCATAGAAGAAAGGCTGGAAAATAGTTAAGTATTTTGATACAAGATTTTGATTAAGAAATCTTTTTAAAAAAAAATGTTTTTAAGGGTTTATAACCCTATTAAAAGTAAGAAAGGCATCCAGTGTGATTTCACAGGAGTGAATTGGCCAGCACACACTGCCTGCAGTATCACGTTTACTCCAGTTGGTGGCGGTAGAGCATCATTTCTGTTTGCTTTTTGAGGTAATGAGCCGTTTGACTGGCAGATAACCGTGACATCAAGCCAGATCCTGCCCTCCATTCAGCCACTTCCACTCTCTCAGTATCTGAAAGAGAACAAGAGAAACGTCAGTGATCAGCGTAATCTCATTCTGGGGCGGATTCACAAAACTTTTTAAAGAATAAAATTCCTCTGGACTGCCATTTTCTTAATAGTAAACAGTTACAAAAATGTTGCATTTTCCAAAACTACTTCATAAGAATGTTATCTTCTTTCTTAAGACTGATCTTAAAACAAAACTTGTTTAAAGAATGATTATTTTTATAAAGAATTAATCATAAATACACCTTTACATCAGGATGACCTCTGACTTAAATCTTAAAAACTGTAATATGTTTTATTAATTTATTGGGTTGTTCAAATTAATTATTATGCAATTAGTCAATAAAAAAAGTAATATAATTATGATTACTAGGGATTTGCTCGAGTACTCAAGAGGTGACACCAATAATTGATAATGTCAACAATTACTGTTACTTTTTGCTGATTTTGGAATTCATTAGCAACATGAATCAAGTAGTTATATTTCTTAAAGTTCCCCTATTATGCATGCAGTTTGTAAAAATCTGCAGTTTCAAAGATTAAAGTGCAGATAAATGGAGTTTTTGTCTCCCAAACAAAAGAAACGGCCTGAAACGAGTAGGTTTGTAACTCATTTGCATAATGCCAGCATATTGTGTTCATTGGCTGAACAGTGTCTGCTTTCCCCCGCCCTCAAACACTGTAGTTGTATCTGAGACTGGTAGAGTTTGGTTTGTGTTGTTCATGTCAGGAAGACGCTGTTTTCTGTTTTCCACTTTGATGAGATTGATACGGTAAAACCGATGATGTTATTTTGGGTCTCTTCGATCCGTGGACATGAAAAACAACCCGCAGCAACAGTGTTAAAGGAGTCCACTTCCGCGGGAAAACCGTGGACTTGGCAACACTGATCCAGAGCTGAAATTCAGATATGCTAATGTCCATTTGGTTTCAGACCAATCACAACAGACTGGGCTATCTGACCAATCAGAGCAGAGGAGGCTCTCAGAAAGGCGGGGTTTAGAGAGACCGAATCTTCAAACAAACCGTTTCAGGCACTGTGAGAAAAGAGTTGATGCTACAGTGGATATTATGAGAAAATTAAAGTGTTTTTGACCTTGGATGCATGTAAACCTGTTGTAGGTAGGGTTGCAAAGGGGCGGAAAGTTTAACCCTAACCCAACTTAACCTGGGGAATTTTGGAAATATTCCAATTTTGAAACTTAACAGGAATTTATGGGAATTTACGGGAATTTATGAGAATTTATGGGAATTAATTGGAAATTTTGGGAAATTTATATAAATGTATAATATTTATATAAAATGTATCATATAAAAACAAATATAAACATTTTGTTTGGTCATAACATGAAATAACAGTTATTTATTTTTCGCATTCAATTAATTCTAATTTAGTAAATATGTAAAATAAATATTTTTATTGCAGCAATTGTTATGTGTTGTTTATTTCAGTGTCACATGATCCTTCAGAAATCATTCTAATATGCCGATTTGATACTCGGTTATTATTAATGTTGGAAACAGTTGTTTTGCTTAATATTTTTTTGGAACCTGTGATTCAGGATTCACTGATTAATAAGTTAAAAAGAACAGAATTTATTTAAAATAGAAATCTTTTCTAACAATATCACTATAATATCACTTATCAATTATCAATTTCACATCCTTGCTGAATAAAAGTATTCATTTCTTTCAAAACAAAATTGAAAAAAAATTACCGACCCAAAAATTTTGAACAGTAGTGTATATTGTTACAAAAGATTTCTATTTTAAATAAATGCTGTTCTTTAAATTTTTATTCATCAAATAATCCTGAAAAAAGTATCACAGGTTATAAAAAATATTAAGCAGCACAACTGTTTCCAACATTGATAATAACTGAGTATCAAATCATCATATCAGAATGATTTCTGAAGGATCATGTGACACTGAAGACTGGAGTAATGATGCTGAAAATTCAGCTTTGATCAAAGAAATAAATTATATTTTTATGTATATTAAAATAGAAAACCCATTATTTTAAATTGTAGTTATGTTTCACAATATTACTGTATTTTTGATCAAACGTGCATGTTATGGACTGGAGGAATGCACAGTGCATGCAGGGGGTGTGGCCTCAATAGCCCTGCAGTAAGTCATGTGATGTGTGACTATGATTGAGGAATGTGCAGGGTAGAAATTCAACTAAAATTGCATTAAATATGGTTGTTTTAACCACAATTATGCTGCAAGATGTTTTTTTTTTTTTCAACTACAATCAAGTGCCCTGTTATAGGCTAACCTGCAATTTTGCAAATTCCCTGTTTATTCCCATTAATTCCCATATATTCCCGTTAATTCCCGTATATTCCCGTGAATTCCCATGGACAGTTTCCAACTTTGGAAATTACCAGACTTTTGCAACCCTAGTTGTAGGAGACTTTAAAATAGCATAATACGGCCACTTTAAGAAGATTTTCATGCCCACTGATTACCTGCATGCTGGTCTCTGTTTCCTGAATGGTGTCCTGCACTAAACTCTGCAGGCGGTTCTCAAACATCTTGCTCTCCTCAATCACAAGCTGAGACTCATCTCTGAACACACACAAGAGACAAACGCTCATGATGGAAACATGCAAATGAATGCAAATGTGTCTGACACTGGCGCTGGACTCACGTCTGCGGTACGTCGGACGAGCTGCTGGCATGTGACGGCCTGTGAGACATCAGCGGGTGTCCGGGGGCCGGTGGAGTCCGTCCTCCATCTGGACTGCCACTCACGGGACTACGAACTTTACTCTAAAACACACAAACTCAAATCAAGCATCCAGCGCAGTGTGATCTGTGTATATTTTGGCCATCTGGGTTTTCCATGTATGCAGAGATGGTTTGCATAATATACTCTAGTATGAGTAGTATGCATACACAGGCGACTTTGAGCAGGTTCCACAGCTCCTTCTGTCTCTTCTCCTGCAGGTGGAGCAGTCGATTCTCGCTCCGGGCCATCGCGCTCACCATCCCCTCCACACGCGGCAGCAGCTCCAGCACTTTCTGACGGCACACCATCGTCTTACTGCACACACACATATACCATTTTAACTTTATTTTTATGTGTTATACGAACAGGTCATTGTTTGACAGTGACAGTATACAGGATAGAGCAAAGACAATATGAAGAAAACACACAAAAACATGTTGAAATGATCAAGTAAAAGGCACAAAAGAGGGAACTGGTCCAAATTAAATACTAATTGGATACAGATACACAATGAATAGAATTTAAAACCTCAGCTTCCTATCAAAAACAACTGGAGCTAGTCAAGTCACATTTACTTAACATAGTGTTTTATTCAATACAGATTGCTTCAAAGCATCTTAAAGGGATAGTTCACCCTAAAACTAATTGATTTTTGGGTTTTGGGGTGAAATATCCCTTTAAGATGCTTTGATTCTTTCTTTCTTTATTTTTTGTTAACTATGTCCCGTCCGATCCCACATGAAATAAATACTATAGTAATTTATAGTAAATACTATAGTGTTTTTGAACCATACTCTAGTAAATTGTAGTATACTGTATATATTATAGTATTTACAACAATTTGTTAATGAATGCTACAGCATACTGTAGTATTAACCAAAGTGAACTGATAAACTGTAATAAATACTGTAGTATACTTTAGTTTTTACTACAGTAAACTGTAGTGTATTGTAGTATAATTTATATTTCTAGTGTTTTATTACCACAGCAACTATAGAATTACTACAACAAATTAATTCAAGTAGTATGGTTCAAAAACATTATAGTATTTACTATAAATTACAATAGTATATTTTCATGTAGGATGTTATGGCTTATCACTACAACATCCCAACTTCAGATATGCTAATGGCCATTTGGTTTCAGATCTATCACAACAGACTGGGCTATCTGACCAATCAGAGCAGAGGTCGCTCTCGGAAAGGCGGGGTTTAGAGAGACCGAATCTTCAACAAACCGTTTCAGAAAACAGCTGATGCTGCAGCTTATATTATGAGAAAATTAAAGTGTTTTTGACCTTGGATGAGTGTAAATCTGTTGTAGGAGACTTTAAAAACAGCATAATATGGGCACTTTAAGAAGATTTTCATGTGGGATGTTATGGCTTATCATCACTACAACATCCCAATTTCAGATTCAATCTCATATTTACATTGCACAATGAATAAATTATTATTAACACCGTGTTTATACTTCGTTGGTCGTTATGAAATGATTCGCGGACTAACTTAAACGCCTCTGATTGGCAAGATGTAAATGGAAACCGTTGACGCTTTACAAGAGCGCGCACAAATATGCGCGGGAGGATTTAAAATCAGCCATCTATCAACGGGTACCGAATTGAGGTAGTTTTTTACCATTTCAGTATCGACTTTGTATCGAAATAAGTGCTTTTGACAGTTTGATTGGCAACTTCGTTCTGAATAAAATGTTCTCCATTTAAAACAAAACAAAACAACAAAAGAACACGATGTAAATGGAAACCGTCAACGCATTTCACAGAGCACAAACAAATATGCGCCGGACGGTTTAAACTCAGCCTTCTACCAGCAGGTACCGAATTGAGGCATTATTTTTACAATATTATCGACTTCGTATCGAAATTATTTGTTTTTTGTATTTGTTTTTAATTGACCACTGCGTTCTCGCGCTCAACAGACGTGTTTGTGATTGGATAAAATGTTCTCCGCTTCAAAAAAACACGATGTAAAAGGAAACCGTTGCTGCTCGTCAGTTGTCATAGAGTGAGGAGAGTTTGAAAGCAGCCATCTATATGATACCAAACTGAGTTTGTATATTTACAATTCCAGTGTCGACTTCGTACCAAAATAGAGGTGCTTTTGAGAACCCTACTACCTAGATGAAATCATAAAGCATGAAGTTAAAGGGTTAGTTCACCCAAAAATGAAAATAATGTCATTTATTACTCACCCTCATGTCGTTCCACACCCGTAAGACCTCCGTTCATCTTCAGAATTAAGATATTTTAGTTGAAATCCGATGGCTCAGTGAGGCCTGCATAGCCAGCAATGGACATTTCCTCTCTCAAGATCTATTAATGTACTAAAAACATATTTAAATCAGTTCATGTGAGTACAGTGGTTCAATATTAATATTATAAAGCCATGAGAATATTTTTGGTGCGGCAAAAAAACAAAATAACGACTTATATAGTGATGGTCGATTTCAAAACACTGCTTCAGGAAGCTTCGGAGTGTTATAAATCAGTGTGTCGAATCATGATTCGGATCGTGTGTCAAACAGCTGAAATCACATAACTATGGCGCTCCAAACTGCTGATTCGATACACTGATTCATAACGCTCTGAAGCTTCCTAAAGCAGTGTTTTGAAATCGACCATTACTAAATAAGTCGTGTTTTTGTTTTTTTGGTGCACCAAAAATATTCTTGTGGCTTTATAATATTAATATTTAAATATGTTTTTAGTACATCAATGGATCTTGAGAGAGGAAATGTCATTGCTGGCTATGCAGGCCTCACTGAGTCATCGGATTTCATCAAAAAATATCTCAATTTGTGTTCTGAAGATGAATGAAGGTCTTACGGGTGTGGAACGGCATGAGGGTGAGTCATTAATGACATTATTTTCTTTTCTTTTTTTTGGTGAACTAACCCTTTAATCAAAAGGTAGGAAGCATAACTTAATCAAATCAAATGTGTTATTCATTGTTGTGTCTGCAGATAAGCTTTTAATTTAATGTCTCACAGAAACAGACCTCAGGTGTGTGTAAAAGTCCCGTAACTTCCTCTCGTAGAACTGTATGGCTTGAACCACCAGTTTGATCACTTCCTGACAGTCGCCATTACTGCGCTGCTCTGGAGACAGTAAAAAGACTTTCAGATCACATGACGGAGCGGCTCATCCGGACAGAGCCGACTCAAGGTGAAGCTTACCTCTGGGTTTCTCTCTCAGTTTACGGAAGAGCTCCATCGCCTTCACCTCACTGCAAAACACAACACAGGTGAGTGGGAGTGCATTCACACACTCATGGTATTTTAGGGAGTCAGACACAAAGGTTTACGTCAGTCTGATGGGAAACAAGTCATGTTTATGATGTACCGGACTACAATGTTTTTTTTCTTCTCAAGTGTGAGCTCCATATTTTCACTATATCTTACTATATGAGCCATAAAAGCCTGATTTATCAAATATGATACAAAACAAAAAACACATATGCAAACATTTTTGGGTGGGATTTTTGTCTAAAGGCTGAATAAACACTTCCATCTGAAAAAATTATTATTGCATCTGTCAGAGTAAACCAGATCTGTATAGTAATCTCAAGTATATGCCCCTAAATGTCATAATAATACTAATATTTGTTCAAACTAATATTAATACAGATATTATTAATACTAATATTTCGTTTATGATTCATCATTTAAACTGATAATACTGGCTGCCTCACACCAATCATATTGTCATCAGTATGACTACATGAGACTGGTATGAGTGTGTGTGTTGGTTTACAGCGTCTCTAAAGCCTCTCCACTCCTCCACGGCTGTCTCTGGAGTTCAACGATATCAGTTTGAAGGGTCATCATCTCCTCCTCCAGTTTAATCACGTCTTCTGTCTGATGCACACACAAAAATTAGAACACTAAACAACCACACAAACATTCGCTCTGATAGTAAACATGTAGGGGTGTGTGACGATACACTTAGCTCATGAGTCGACGCACGATATTGGGTTCACAAGAGCGATTTTTAAGAAACACTATATTTAAGAAATCTTCAATGACAAAATATGACTGGAAAAAGTCTTTTATTAGACTGGAATAATAATAAAAATAGACCTAAGAGAACAATAGCATATATAACAAGGCAATAATAATTGGCTTAAATAAAGTAGTAAAAGCAAGTAATTTTATGGTTTTATTGAACAACACTGTTATAATACATAATGTAATATGCATGGTATTATAATGCACATGTATTAAAACAATTACCTGCAGAGGGCGCCAACAGCCAGGTAATTTCTGTTGTTGGGTCATTGATGAATACGATTTTAAAAGTATAAAAAAAACATAATTCATTCTGAAGTTTTATTAAGTGTTAACAATGAGATTATATGGTTTTTATAATCAATTAACACTGCTTTTGTCATTTTTTACAAAATTTGTCACCAAAAAAGTCATTCGGTTTAACCAAAATCTCAGTTTAACCGAATGACACTTTTGGTTATACCAACGATATTTTCAAACAATGCTAACAGGCTGATACCTAACAAAAGGACAATCAAACTTTATATTTTGTACAAGTTTTTAAAATATTACAACATTTTCCATGTTTTATAGCGGTTGCACCGAATGACCTGATGTTTCGGGACATGCGTATGATCAAGAGAAAACATGAATTTTTCCAAATAGTTAGAGAGTTAGTTACTTTTCTTCATGACCTTGTGGTCCTTTGCAGGTGTCTGAATGATGTCACATTCCGTCACATGATATTGACCACATGACTTGATCCAAAATGGTCCCTTTACATTGGTTACTCCGAATGACATCAATGAAATTCATTTTTCCGGATATTCTTTCTCATAAAGCAACAACTTCTACACATAATTTTAATACCATTTTGCACTATGTTGATATATGGTCATAAAATCATGCCAGAATAAAAAATATATACATTTATTACATTTTAAGATATTTTAATCACTAATGAAATGGCTGTATTGGAGTCCAGTTAAACCAAATGACCTGTTGACACTTCAAAATCTTTAAAATACATTTATATGTAGAAAAATATAAATAAAACCTTTTGGATTCAATAAAAGAGATCTAGTTGTACTGCCTTGCATACTTTGGATGTCATATCTTTGTTTTTTATTATTATTAAGGCCTTTGGACAAAAAAAAGACCCTTTATTTTGAAATCGCGATGAACAACAGTTTGCATATTTAGAAACATACTAATGTATTCTCCAGTGTTAGTGTAGGTTTACAAATGATAGCACTAATGCTATATTATGATTTTTAAACTGTTTTAATGTATCGTGCATCCTTAGAAACACTATCTAATAATGCGGTTCATGGACTCTCAAATCGCGAGACAGCTTTTCACCTCGACGAGAAATATTATCACATTTTAATAACACAAGATCTCGTGGCACAAGATCTCATCATACCCCTACAAATATAACATCAAATAGGCATGTACCTGTCCACAGTCGAGGGCGGTTTGCTCCATCTCTCTCCAGACACTCAATAACTTTTCAGAAGCTGGAAAACATAAGTAATGCTAAAAACAACGTGTCAGTTTGGCTACACTAATATTTCATTCTGAAGGTGTGTCATACCGATCCCCGTAGCTCTCTGCTCCTGGTATTTGTCGATGTCGATGTGCAGACTAGTGCTGAAAAACTCCAGCGTGGCTTTTAACCTCTGGTGCATCGACACCATCTCGTTCTTCTGCTTGGACAATGTGCCGTTATGTCTGAGGAGACTCATGCTGGAACAGAGAGAGTGAATGAGTCATTTACAGCCTCTCTCATCAGCGTTAGCACTTTCAGATCGCTTCCTGTCTTACATGGCGACTTTCTGGCCTTGCTGCAGCCTCTGCCAGTCTTCCTTCAGCGCGCGGATGGTGTGCCACGCTTGACCCCACGTGCGTCTCTGGGAGCTGTAGGGCAGCGAGCGTTTGGGCTCGTTCTCTACATCACAAAAGACAGATTAGTGAGGTGTAGACATTACTGGTGATGCACAGTATAGTGGCCACTTTAAAATACTGTAAATTATTCTAGATAACTTATTTCAAACTTCTTTTCCATCAACCTTCGTGTGTGCTGCTTAAAAAAGGCATGCACACTTTGATGTGAACAACCATAACACGGACGAGAAGCATGGCGAAACAAGAGTTTAGCTGAATGTAAATGCAAATTCACTCTCTGACAGTAGGTGGCGCTTATAGAAAGGCAGAAATAATGCAGTTGTATCGGTAACCCGGTTAACTTTCTGTTTGTAACTCACTTGTCATTGAGAAAAAAAAAGGAAGTCAAACAGTATTTACATGTTTTCAAACAGCCGTTCAGATTATTAATACTTAAAAACATTTTTACATTTTAAGTAGGGATGCACCGATATGAAAATTTTGGCCGATGCCGATAACTCTTTATATTTGAAAGCCGATAACCGATATATCGGCCGATAACTCTAAATTCACAACATTTTTTTACAGTAGTGTTCTCATTATAATTTTTTATAGCCTATATGACAGACTTGCACTGCAAATATTGCACTTATTTATTATTATTTATTATTGCACGTATTTATTTATACCGATATATCGGGCATCCATAATCTGGACTTAAACCGATATCTGAACCGATATTCTTTATTATAGTTCTTCTGCACTTTAATGTTTGAAACATTTGTTTATTTTAAACATTTTCAAGGTTTTTGTTATATGGAAAAAAGTTATTAATCTTATTTTTAACACTCTGAGGTCTGAGGGTATCGCCGGCGTGACCACCGCGGTTTTTTTCTTACCAGTGTGAAAGAGACTCAAAATACTCCGTCAATGTTGCACATACAATTAAGAGCTATACACCATTTTAATCTGTGGAATATCTTCTTTTATTTGTGTTCACTCAGAGTAAAAACTAAATGTTGTGCTTTTTGAAAAATAAAGAAAACTAACATGATGCGTGATCTCTCGTCTCCCTCTGAAGGAAGTCCAATCTGATAGTTCTCAGAAAATGAACTGTAACTTAGTGAATACTAATGACAAAAAAATTAGACTTATGTCTAAAAAAACGTTGAAATGTCAGGTTTTAAATCGTGTAAGTCAAATCGAAAACAAACATTCTCTGTTTATGTAATCTGTATGAAAAGAGAGCCATGTCAGAGGTCCGTGATTCAGCTCATTATCTGCTGATGTGGCCACGCCCATGGAGCCAGCGCTATTCAGACGCAAATTCAGTCAATACATGCATTCATCATCTCAATCGTGTATTTATTGTCTTGAAAAGTGTTTTGAATAGCCATAGTTAGCGATCTCTGGCCTCTGTTAGTTCAGTTAGTTCCTGGATTGCCTTTTCTTCTTTAGCAGGCATTTGTGGACTAAAAGTGTACAGAGCGCCCTCCGGCTGCAAGTATGAATTGAAAACACAGTATCCAGCACTCATAGTAATGACAATAAATCCTGAATAAATATTACTCCTCTGTATAGAAAATTGACATAAACATATGAGAATCCATCAATATTTCTCCAAATGTGTATGCTTTTAAGCTAAAAGCTTATATGAAATGCCATAGAGGTAACATAACTGTTCAAACACTTTGCATCACAGAAATACATTATATTTTAAAGTATATAATAGAATACCATTATTTTATATTGTAATAATATTTCACAGTGTTGCTGTTTTTTCTGTATATTTGATTTACAACATGATGAGCTTTGAGACATGATCACAGAGGGTTTTTTCACAGCCTACCTGACTGAAAGAGCTCATTATTATGCAACTCATTAGAGCTCTTTTATGTGATTCTTTTGTCTTCTCAGGTGTAAATGACCCATTATTCATGATGATTCACGCCTCCACGCATACTGTTTCTTGACCAAAGATGTTTTAGAAAATTTAAATCTCTCTATTGTTTTATATGAAGGAGTAGGAAGGATAATTTTTACATAATTTTGAAGCAAAAACTCTAGTCTACAACCTCCAATACCCAGAAGTCTTGTGAACACGTATATAATATTATTTTTTTGGCCTTATTTCAGTGACTTAAGTTTTTTGCATAAATGTTATTCCTTCAAAAATACAAACATGTACATACATGTTTCTCACATATTATTGTAGCCTAGTTTGTGCTGAATACAGTGTAATGACACTTTTTCCATTAATATGTTTATGAACAACTGAAAAAAGCACAAATGTCAGGGCATGTCAAAACTTCTCCAGGCCCCAAATCAGCCTCAGACTCCAGAGGGTTAAAAGAATAACATGTAGTTTGTGTCAATATAGTGATGAAGTCTACTGAGAAATGGACAGTAACTCACGGACGAATCGGACGTTCTCAGGAAGGACACGTGGCGTAAACTGAGGCTCGTAGCTGCAGCACGAACGGTCAAACAGGAAAACAAGCGGCTCATCTGTGCGCCGAGCGTCCATCAACTAAAAAACACAACACAATCAGGCTAAACTGGGTGAACACAATTGGATTGAATTTCAAACATTAGGCTTTCAAACATACGCTATAATCGATCGCACACTGCATGACGCTGTTATGCGGCTCGAGGGCTAGTCCCGCCTCCAGCAGCAGCTCCTGATTGGCTGGAGGAATGCGAGCGTCCTGTGCGATTCGCTCCTGCAGAGACGCCACGTCTTCCTGCGGCTGCACGGAGTAGGTGAATATTTCAGCCGAGGTCATGTTGAGTACGTGGACCAGCTGAGAAGAGAGAGACGATCACATGAGATATATTTACATACGATACTGTGAACCAAGGGTGTATCCATATTTAATCCATATTTTATCCAAAAATATCCATATTTAAAACTTTATTTACTATAATAACTAGCTTCTGGCAGACAGACCCACATTCAATGCTTGGAAGAGCCAGGATATTTTAAAATATCTCTCTGATTGTGTTCATCTGAATGAAGAAATATACACCTTGAATGGCTTGAGGGTGAGTAAATCATGGGGTATTTTTCATTTTCAGGTGAACTATCCCTTAAATCAGGGTGCCCAGAAACCCCAGTGATGCCCCTGCTGTGATCATTCCATCATCGAGAGCTTCAGCCTACCTTTAGATTCAGAATACGGCGTAATTCATCAAAGCAGAAACAGGAACTTTTCGGAGAGTCTTTGCCACTCTCTGTACTACTGGTTTCTTTACTGTCCTCCTCCGTATCTTTGACCCCCTCCAGACTGTCTTTGCTCTGCTGTCTTAAATCTTTGCCTCGCTCTTTTGGTGACCATCTCAGCATCATTTGTAGCCAGCTCTCCAGCTTACCAGCTAACAGTCTGAAACACATATTTACAGTTAGATTAACCACTCTAGCTACATATTCCCTCTAAATGTGGTAAAATCTATCGATTTAGCTGTACTTGAAACTATTGAATGAATAATTGTCACTGAATAATTTAACTTAACTCTGTGGGCCCTATCATACACCCGGCACAATGCAACTCCAGGTGTTTTTGCTAGTTTCAGCCCGAAGCAGTTATCATTTTCACGTCCTGAGGCACATTGTTTAAACAGCAAATGCACTCGTGCCCATCCGTTCGCCCATGGGCGCGCTGGTCTGAAAACGATCTGTTCAGGTGCATTGTTGGCGTGTTGCTATTTTGAGGCAATTGAAAACAACTGCGCCATTGACCAACAAAAACCTGCTCTAAAGTCAATGGCGCAGTATTTTTTTGTGATTTAAAGAGCGCGTTAGTAATATGCGCCTATAGGCAGGTGCACAATGTGCGACACTCCGCTTGTTACATACACAGAGACGCGCAGCAGCACACAAACATGCCAGATATTAAAAATAAAATGATTACAATGTAAAAGATTATTAATGTGTGCATATGAAGATAAAAATGCCTACATGTCATAATGGATAGTCATTGCATGTATCAAAATTACCTATTTGCAGTTAGATTAACCGCTCTAGCTACATATTCCCTCTGAATATGATAAAATGTATCAATTTAGCTGTACTTGAAACTATTGAATTAATAATTGTCACTGAATAATTTAACTTAACACTATAGGCCCTATCATACACCTGTCACAATGCAACTCCAGGTGCGACAGAAGTGTTTTTTGCTAGTTTCAGCCCGACGCAGTTATCATTTACACGTCCAGAGCCACGTTGTTTAAATAGCAAATGCACTCGTGCCCATTCGTTCGCCCATGGGTGTGCTGGTCTGAAGACGATCTGTTCAGGTGCATTGTTGGCGTGTTGCTATTTTGAGGCAATTAAAAACGACTGCACCATTGACCAACAAAAACCTGCTCTAAAGTCATTTTTTTGTGATTGAAAGAGCGTGTTAGTAATATGCGCCTATAGGCTGGTGCACAATGTGCGACACTCCGCTTGTTACACACACAGAGACGTGCAGCAGCACACAAACATGCCAGATATTAAAAATAAAATGATTACAATGTAAAAGATTATTAATGTGTGCATATGAAGATAAAAATGCCTACATGTCATAATGGATAGTCATTGCATGTATCAAAATTACCTATTTGCAGTTAGATTAACTGCTCTAGCTACATATTCCCTCTGAATATGATAAAATGTATCAATTTAGCTGTACTTGAAACTATTGAATTAATAATTGTCACTGAATAATTTAACTTAACACTATAGGCCCTATCATACACCTGTCACAATGCAACTCCAGGTGCGACAGAAGTGTTTTTTGCTAGTTTCAGCCCGACGCAGTCATCATTTACACGTCCAGAGCCACGTTGTTTAAATAGCAAATGCACTCGTGCCCATTCGTTCGCCCATGGGTGTGCTGGTCTGAAGACGATCTGTTCAGGTGCATTGTTGGCGTGTTGCTATTTTGAGGCAATTAAAAACGACTGCACCATTGACCAACAAAAACCTGCTCTAAAGTCATTTTTTTGTGATTGAAAGAGCGCGTTAGTAATATGCGCCTATAGGCAGGTGCACAATGTGCGACACTCTGCTTGTTACACACACAGAGACACGCAGAAGCACACAAACATGCCAAATATTAAAAATAAAATGATTACAATGTAAAAGATTATTAATGTGTGCATATGAAGATAAAAATGCCTACATGTCATAATGGATAGTCATTGCATGTATCAGAATTACCTATTTGCAGTTAGATTAACCACTCTAGCTACATATTCCCTCTGAATATGATAAAATGTATCAATTTAGCTGTACTTGAAACTATTGAATGAATAACTGTCGCTGAATTATTTAACTTAACACTATAGGCCCTATCATACACCTGACACAATGCAACTCCAGATGTTTTTTGCTAGTTTCAGCCCGACGCAGTTATCATTTTCACGTCCAGAGCCACGTTGTTTAAATAGCAAATGCACTTGTGCCCATCCGTTCGCCCATGGGTGTGCTGGTCTGAAAACAATCTGTTCAGGTGCATTGTTGGCGTGTTGCTATTTTGAGGCAACTAAAAACGACTGCACCATTGACCAACAAAAACCTGCTCAAGTCAAAGGTGCAGTATTTTTTTGTGATTTAAAGAGCGCGTTAGTAATATGCGCCTATACGCATATGAAGATAAAAATGACATATCATAATGGATAGTCATTGCATGTATCAGAATATATAATGATGAATGAAATCGGCTAATTATTTGACCAATCGTGGCAATACACACATTTTTAAACCGACTCGTCAGGTTAAGGGGTGTCTATATTCTGCCATGTAAATAGCAATCCGACATGGTTCAAGCGCACCTCTCTTTTAAAGGGAATGGGAGATGACACTCTGATTGGTTTATTGTACGTTAGACCCAAAACACACCCATGACTCATTAAGAGACTATGTACAACCCTTTTGGACCTTGCGCCTGGTGCCCTGACCATTTTTTTCCGTCATTAAACTAGCAAAAGTGGATTCGGACACGCCCTAAGTGCACTTGCGCCATGCGCTTCAGACCATGTGCTTAGATCATTAAAATAGGACCCTATATATCTACTGTAGAGCTGCTAATATTATTAAAATACTAATATTAAAAAATAATGAAATTATAAAAATGACTAATTCCTGAAATTGACTAACTTTGCCACATTGATGCAGTTTTTTTTCTGTATATTACTGTGAAGCTGCTTTGAAGCAATCTGTATTGTATAATAAAGCACTATATAAATAATTGTGATTTCACTTTGTTTAATAAATGGGTAACACTTTACAATAAAGTAGCATTAGTTAACCTTGTTGTAAAGTGTTACCAATAAATGTATGGGTTCTGAAGAAAAAAAAAAAAAACTTTAATTGTAAAATATTATTATCTTCTGTTGTTGTAACCAAGTAGGAGAGTTGAAATAAAATTAACTAATAATATCACAGACCACTTTCATGATCCAATCAAATACTGATGGATAAAAGTGTCGCCCTACATTACTTTCCCTCCAAATATTCTGTTTCACATTACAGAACACATACAGAATTAAATGTATCATAAATAAATCCAGAAAAACTCAAAATTTCACATTCTTAATAACAGATCCACCCATCACAGGACTCACTTGTTGAGGTTGTGAGGGTTCGGCAGGTGTTTGGAGAATCGAACTTCTCCCGTCAGATCCTCATAAACCACAATGTCATCCACCTGTTTCTTCAACAGCTTGCTATGCCTGAGGAGAGAGAGATGTGAGTTCCAGCGAACCTGGGTTTATTTTGCAACACACCCTTCAGCGCCGGCGTCAGTTTTGATTTTTCTTTCATTCTCAGAGGTTATATTTTAAAAACAATCCATGTGGTGAGAATACTGGAGCACAGCCAATCACAGTACAGCGATCTCTGGAATAACAAACGATTGAAGCAGGAATATTATCTTTACTCAAACGTAAGATATAAAATATAAGAACAATAGTGTGTCATGCAAGTTTGTGAAGGTCTTTTCTGCATGAAGCACAGAAAGGTCAGGTCATGACTTGTTCTTTTGTTCTGAGTCTCACTAATTCCCACAATTTTGGGATAACAAAACAAAACATGAATATACGAGAAAGCCTCATTTTAAAAGTGTAATATCTAGACCTGGAAAAGTCATGGAAATTAATAAAATCTTAAAGTGCCCCTATTATGCTTTCTCGAATATTACCTCTTATGCAATGTGTAATATAGCTGTTTGTAAATGTATCTTATCTTATCTTATGTTTGTAAATGTAAATGTATCTTATCTTAGTCTCACGGAAACAAGGGATTTAGAGAGAACCATTTTCAGACTCTTTGAGAAATGAGGTGATGTGCAATGAATATTATGAGAAAATGAGTGTTTTTGACCTTGGATGCATGTAAACTTGTTATAGGAGACTCCAAAACAAAATTAGACATTTTTAAAATAGCATAATAGGTGCACTTTAAAACATAACTTTCATAAAGAATATACTTTTTTCTAGCTGTGACAAGCTCTGAAAAATATTTTATCAGGTAGAAGTTGTTTAATATTTTTATAAATACATATCTTTAATCCTTACCCAGCAAATCACAAAAGACTCAAAAAGGTTGAGAAGCACTAAAAAGATAACCATCAGGCCTTGCGGTGTATAATTCAGCCACAGACAGCTGAGGGCATAATTACCATTGCACGGGTTGCCAGTTTGGTAGAAAAGGCCTGAATCCTGTGATACACTCAAAAACCAGCGTCCCGAAACTCCAATAATCCACCGCCACAGTGTACTTCTGCTGTTCTAACAGCTCAGGGGCCTAAAAGAGAGACACCGACAGACTTTATATCAGTCAAGATGAGATACTAAACCATTAAGTCTGGCATTTTGCATAAATCTGTCGATTTACCCACCAAATACTGCAGCGTCCCAACAAACGATGTGCACAGGCTGCTCTGGTCCAGTTCTTTAGCGTAACCCAGATCTATGATCTTATGGACCAACTACAAGATGCAAGAAATGTTTAATTTAGCAATAAGATATGAGAGGTTGTGATAATGCCGTCTAAATCGTGTCTTAATGCTTTTAAAACTGCAAAAATAAAAATATTAAAGACCATTTTTTATCATACATTATTATTTAATGAATCACATCTCAGCACTCACCCTTTTTTCTCCCTGTTGAAGGACGATGTTTTCTGGTTTGAGGTCTCTGTGAATAATTCTCATCCCGTGGAGGTACGTCAGCGCCGAGGCTGGAGAGAGACAGATGTTTTTGTTTTTTAATTGGCTATATTTACATTTTAATAAGATAATAATCAGTATAACTTAAGATATAACTTGCTTAGCCCGCCCAGTGTAATCATGCAGGTCCTGTACAAACCTCAGTGCCATTAAAACCAGATGTGTTATTATTCAGACAGCTAGACATAAAAATGTCAGTAGTTTAACTTTAATTATCTTGCCAAAAGGTGAAGAAGAGTGTAATTTTTGTGAAAAAAAACAAATGGCATAGTTTTTGTCCTAAATATACACCATTGGTTCACCCAGTGTTACTGCTATAAGACATTTTATGAAAATAAAATGATCAACTACTAATGGTTAATAGTGATTCTAGATATATAAAAGTATTTTAAAGGTCCTGTTTTTCGTGTTTTTTTGAAGCTTTGATTGTGTTTATAGTGTGCAATATAACATGTGTTCATGTTTTGCGTGTAAAAACACAGTATTTTTCACATAATTTACTTATCTGTATACCGTTGTTTCCACTGTCATAAAAACGGGCTGATGACTTCCTTGTTCTATGAAGTCCCTCCTTCAGAAATACGTAACGAGTTCTGATTGTGCCAGCGGTTCCTGTGTTGTGATTCGACAGCAGCTTAGCGAACCTTGCCCGGAAAGGTCACGCCTCTTACCATAACATGGAGATGCACACGCTCAGTGTTATTGTAAACATGTCTTTAATTTTACCCTATCAATTTGAGCCGGAATCAGACCCGGTGATTGGACTGCGGGATGAAAATAACAGCGTTTCGACGACATGGCGACAAACACACTCTACAAACGCAACTCTTGTGTATTCCTGTGAGCGGAGGTTAGTCAAAAAACTGTTTTAGTGACGTCATTAAAGAAGGAAGTAGAGGGATGTAGTCCAAACTGGCCGTTCGATGTAGGCGACTTCTGTTAAATAAAATATCTCGCTTGGCATTGAACTTTGAGCTTTAAAATTTTACAGATTTTATTTATACTCTAACAACAACATTACACACTAACTAAAGTTTGAAACATGGGATCACGAAGAACGGGACCTTTAAAGGAGACCTATAATGCCCCTTTTACAATTTGTAGTAAATAGTCTTTGGTGTCTCCAGAATGTGTCTGTGAAGTTTCAGCTCAAAATCCCCCACAGATCATTTATTATAGCTTGTCAAATTTGCTTCTATTTGTGTGTGAGCAAAAACACGCCGTTTTTGTGTGTGTCCCTTTAAATGCAAATGAGCTGCCACTTTCCAGAAGAGGGCGGAGCTTTAACAGCTCAACAACAACAAAGCTGGAGAATCTCACGCAGCCAAAATGATGAAAGTGTTCAGCCTTACATTGTTCAAACCGGAGTCGACACTGATGGAGAGACTCAGGAAGAAGTTACAACTTTTAGATGTTTCTGAATGGTTAGTGGATAAATTGATGTAGTTGCTGTGGAGTTGATTCAACTCATACAACTAGCATGTGCCGTCATGTTCATCTTTTGTGTTGAATTGACCCTCGTTTGTGAAGCAGTCCGGCGTAAAATGACAGCATTTACAAAAACAACTCTTCCTCTTCTCTAAAGCAGCCCAACATGTTCTTAAAAAGCGATTTCTGTTAAAGAAAATATCTCTCTTTGCTTTGAACTTTGAGCGTCGTAACTTTGCAGATGTTTTTTATGCTCAAACACCAACATTATACACAAACTAAAGTTAGTGAAATCATAATCAACCACCCCTTTAAAATCAACAACATTACACAGCTCACCTTTAAAGGGATAGTTCACCCAAAAATGAATATTCTGTCATCATTTACTCAAACTGTATGACGTTATTTCTTAATAAAAGAAGATATTTTGAGAAATGCAGCTTTTTTCCCCTTCCTATTTTCTTTTGGGTTCTGCAGAAGAAATAAGAGTCATACAGATTTGAAATGACATAATGGGCGAGTACTGTAAATGATGACGGTATTTACATTTTTGGGTGGACTGTCACTTTAAGACATCAAACCCAACACTCTTCTGTCACTGCCAGAGAGAAATTCCAAGTAAAGTTCTCACATTCTCTTTCTCAAGGCTTCCTAATAAATCCTCAGTAACATGCTCACATAGGATCAGGGTCTAACACCCAGCCAATATTACTGGAAACATGACTTCCACATCAACTGACATCTCGCATATTTCAATACGGTCACTTAGGAAACCGCAGTGTTTTCACTTAAGAGAGGAAACTGTACAGGATGAGGCTGGTGACTAAATCCAGGTTCATGTTTGTGATTTAACAGGAAAATCTCTGGTGGACCACAGTGACGGTAACGCAGAGTTGTATATGACACAGTGACATGTTGTATACAACTGCATTTGTGACCTTTCATTAGATCCTGTTTGAGTTTGTTAGTTCTGGATCGAGTGTAAACAAAGAGAATCTACTCATAGTGGATAATAAACGGCAAACGTACTGTAACATCCCAAGCCAAAATATCTCAATAGTGACTGAAGGTTATAGGTCACTTAGCGTTCAAACCAGTTTTCGTGTTTCACAAAATGCAGCAGAACGTTCTGAAAGGTACAAATGAAAAAAGAACTAGTTCTCCTAAAAAAGTCCCTAGAAATCTCAAATTTGCAAAGAAACCAAAGTCTGCAATCAGAAGTCTCAATATGAACTCAACTCTTTACTCTTACTGCATTGACTCATTTATTTCTTCTAGGGGATTCTAGGAAAAATGTCTGAAACAAAGCTGAATGAATCATAGTTCAATGAACTGAACATTTCTTTTTGTGTTCTACATACGAAATCAAGTCGTATTGGTTTGGAACGACATAAGGGTGAGTAAATGATGACAGAATTGTCATTTTTGGGATAAACTATCCCTTTTAAGCCCACAAGTTTTAGTAGAGTTCCCACTCATTTTGTGATGTGTTTTGCTTCTCTGTTTTCTTTCTAAAAAAAAAGTCTTACACTGCATAATGTATCAGACGTCTTCTCTCTGGTAATGCGAGTATATGTGTGTGTGGACATCTGATTCATACTCTCCACCACTTTCAGCTGCAAATCTGGGTTAAATATTTGACTCGGTTTATGTTCTGACATTTGCAAGACCTGTTCCGACACAAACGCAGACTCAGCAGAAACGTAAACAGACGCAGTCACCACAAGATTTCGGCTGACCTCCGTTTACGGCTCACATATGTTCACGTGCTCACGTGATTAAGGTCAACTAGTCTGGTTTGCCGTCTGCAGGGACTCAAGACTGTGCTGGAAAAACTGAGTTAAACAGCTGGATGTTATTTGTGTTGTAGGGCCCTATTTTTTCCCAAATTCCTTTTTTTCTGGATTCCATTTCAAAGGGCTGGTTGATAATGATTTGACTTTTTTAACTTTAGTTAGTGTGTAATGTTGCTATTTGAGCATAAACAACATCTGCAAAGTTACGACACTCAAAGTTCAATGCAAAGGGAGATATTTCCTTTTACAGAAATCACTTTTTAAACAGCTGGTAGGGACTACAATGAGCTTCTTCCTGGGTTAGTGACATCATAACCCTAAAATTTACATAAACCCCGCCCCCGAGAACACGCAACAAAGGGGGCGGGGCCATGTTGGGCTGCTTTAGAGAAGAGGAAGAGTTGTCTTTGTAAATGCCGTCATTTTACGCCGGACTGCTTCACAAACGAGGGTCAATTCAACACAAAAGATGAACATGACGGCACATGCTAGTGGATGAGTTGAATCAACTCCACAGCAACTACATCAATTTATCCACTAACCATTCAGAAACGTCTAAAAGTTGTAACTTCTTCCTGAGTCTCTCCATCAGTGTCGACTCCGGTTTGAACACCGTTACTGACAATCCTCATTTTGGCTGCGTGAGATTCTCCAGCTTTGTTGTTGTTGAGCTGTTAAAGCTCCGCCCCCTTCTGGAGCAGCAGCTCATTTGCATTTAAAGGGACACACACAAAAAAGGTGTGTTTTTGCTCACACCCAAATAGAGGCAAATTTTACAAGCTATAATAAATGATCTGTGGGGGATTTTGAGCTGAAACTTCACAGACACATTCTGGAGACACCAGAGACTTATATTACATCTTGTGTAAAGGGCATAATAGGTCCGTTTTAATGGTTAAATTAAATTTCATTAATCAGAAAGCATGTCTAGTTAAATGAAATCATGAAATTTAAACAAAATAACAACATCTTATTACAAGTTTAATAAAAATTACATTTTTACGACTTTTATTTTTTCTGAAATTCCATTTAATTTTTTTCTGGATTCAGTTTTAATGGACTAATTACATTTTTTCAATAACCAAAAGCATGATGTATTGATTGTATTCATAAAACTATAACAATATAATAATATATTAAAATTTTTACAATTTTTTATTTTTTTCAGAAACTCTGTGTTGTCTCTTTACAATTTTACTAGAAAAAATGGTGGAAATCAAATGAAGGCATAAAACATTAAAATAATCAATCTTTTAAAATGTAATCAAATGAAAATGTAACTTTTAGTTTTTGCCAAACAAGGTGCTGCACAACATAGGTTTACTATTAAAATTAATATATTGAAGAAAAATTATATTTTTGAGTCTTTTCAACACTAGAACATATCGCAATTTCTTTAAGTGTACAGCTCTTACTTTTGATTTATTCATCCAAAATCTGCCAAATTCCGTGACATTCCATGTTGTACTGAAAATTCTATTTTTATGACTGGATTCTGCAATTTCATCTGTGTTTTCTGCATTGTGGAAATCATAGGGCCCTAGTGTTGCGACTGAGTGGGTATAACTTTGGAACGCCATTCGCTGGTGTATGTGGACTTACATATATCTTGAATCAGTGTCAGTACAGCAGCTTCTCTCATCCCACAGCAGTTCTCAAGCAGGTTCAGATACTGAACATACAGAAAGCACAGAGATTATTTTGATAATGCAACATGAACATGCAACTGAATTACTGGAATATTCATATACCATGGTTTTACAACACTGCATGACCAAAAACCACACCTTGCGTAGGTCTCCTCCCTGGCAGTACTCCATGGCCAGCAATGGCAGGTCATTTGTGGCCAGTTTCTGGAGTTCTTCTGGAACATCTCTCGCCGCCACCACATTCATGTGATTCAACCTGCGAACAGAGATGCTTCATCGTTACGTGCAAACAACAGAGAACTCAACGTACATATAACCCTCTCATAATCTGGGTTATATAATGTTGTTATTAAAAATGTGTTTGTAATATTCAGACGGCTGGCCGGCCCTGCCCTACACGAACCTCCTATAAAACACGCTCAGGACAAAGAGGAATAAAAACAGATGGATTCCAGGCACCATAACAGGATAACTGCGACGGCAACACCTAAAACTATCATCTGAGAACATAAACAGCTCATTTTAACCTTCACAGGCAACTATCCTGACATAACTGCAGTAATAACAAAAATTAGGCCTTGAGTAACAACGGGTGAGTTGCATAAGAGGCGTTTCATTACGTATTTCATTCATTACGAGTTTCATTTCATTAAAAGCATCTAAACTTTGAAAATGTCACACTTTTTCCTTTCCTTTAAAGATGCTGATACCTTGGAGAAACAAACCTCTTACTGTGCTTGAGCTCTCCTAACCCAAAATTCACCAGTTAAGTCAATTTCAGTAACTTTAGTTCAATTAGAGCATCACAAATCATAAGACATTGAAAACAGCATGTCAACAATGCTTTTACAATTTCTGATTTTCAGCTTTCTTAGAGTTGATATTAGCCACAATCCCTTGTGCTTCGGAAGACATTCTCTATCGCCTTTTTCAACTGAAAAACAAAAATGTATGAACCCAAGTGAAGTAATGATGAATGTTAAAGTTGGCATTAAATGGAAATTCACCTTGTTTTCTTCAGTATACATAAAAGTTGTTGTTTGTAACCTGTAGTATAGCTAACTGCTTTTTCAAAAGGGTACAGAGCAAAAAATAATATTATTTTTATCTTGTTTTCCAGTTAAAATATCTAAAATTCCTTATAACAAGATACTTTTACTTGAGAAACAGCACTGCATCGGATAGTAAAACTTGTTTTCACTAGGGATGCACCGATATGAAAATTTGGCCGATACCGATAACCGATTATTCTTTTTATTTGAAAGCCGATAACCGATATATATTAGCCGATAAATCTAAATCAGAATTTTTATACAATTTTTGAGAGCCTAATTACAAAAACAAAAGTCTCAACATTAAAAGCCATGTCCCAAGCACACAATTATAATATTATGTAGCCTTTATGACAGACACATGTTGCACTTAACTGTATTTTCCTTTTTGAAGTGATTTCAATCGTATTTCAAACAATTCAATACCATAATGGTGAACAGTGCGCATCTGAAGTGTCTCAGCTGAAGGAAATAATCAATTTTTTGTCAACTTTAATATATATGCCAAATTTTCATATTGGGCCGATAACGGTAAAATTAAAAATTAACATATATCGGCTGATACCGATAACCGATAATTCTTTATATTCGAAAGCTGATAACCGATATATTGGTCAATAAATCTAAATGAGAATTTTTATATAATTTTTGAGAGCCTGATTATAAAAACAAAAGTCTCAGCATTAAAAGCCATGTCCAAAACACACAATTATAATGTTCTCATTATAATATTATGTAGCCTATATTACAGACTTGCGCTGCACATGTTGAGCTTAACTGTATTTTCCTTTTTGAAGTGATTTAAATCATATTTCAAGCAATTCAAAACCATCATGGTGGACAGTGTGAATCTGAAGTGTCTCAGCTGAAGGAAATAATCCATTATTTATCGGCTTATATATAATATATTAGCCAAATTTTCTTATCGGGCCGATAACGATAACATTAAAAATGAACATATCAGCCGATACCAATATGGTGGCGGATATATTGCGCATCCCTATTTTTTTTTTTACAAATTATATCTTGAATATGAGTGTATTTTGTAAAGATACAAAAAGTTCTAAAACTTCTAATATCTTATGCTTCTTGTTTGAAAAATAACCAGTGTTCAAGATGACCTAAACAGCACCAACCAAAAAATTCCATGTTGGAAAGTAATGAAGCAGACAGCAAAGATTCATCACAAACAGTATGTTATCATTATGTGACCACTCACGTTGGGTTACGGTGGACACGTCAGAGTCTAACACGCTCCGACAATCACTAGTTATTTATCATGAGGGGTGAGTTTAATCAGACTTCATGCCGTTTTGACGTCAGTCCATTTCAGAGCTGCTGCCAGTACAGTCAAATTCCTTGGAAAACATGACGGGATTCCTTTCCCTCCACGAAAAAAGGTTGAGCAGCTTCAACTGAATGACTGAGATTGAAAACCGATATCATCATAATTAAGGGTTGATCATCACCAAATGTGTGAACTAGAAAAACCCAGTTGGCCTGGGTGGGTGTGTTCCCCAGAAACATCTGTGTGATCGTTGTGGTTTGGCTTCATACACACTGAGCTCTACAAGAGGGTGTTTGAGTCCAGGTTTGTGGCTCAGACCAAGTCTGGGGACAGTCTGCTATAAATCTGAGAAAACCAACATGTCCCCCAACCCCTCTCGCTAGTTAACTAGCAATCCATGCAACCACACCAAAGCATCACGGAAACACTCACACTGTGACATTCAACGAACAACATGTAGTTTTAACCATTCACATTCATCTTGCATGCACAATTTAACTAGGTTGAATTTAGTGTGGATGACAACAAGACCTCTGGATGAAGATTTCTTCAAAATCTATAAAAACAATAGCACTACTATGGCTTATTGGACATGTAGCATGGTAATACAATGATATACTTTTAAAGTGTTAGTTCACCCAAAAATGACATTTCTGTCATTAATTACTCACCCTCATGTCGTTCCACACCCGTAAGACCTTCGTTCATCTTCAGAACACAAATTAAGATATTTTTGATGAAATCCAATGGCTCAGTGAGGCCTCCACTGACAGCAAGATAATTAACAATGTCCAGAAAGCTACTAAAGACGTATTTAAAACAGTTAATGTGACTACAGTGGTTCAACCTTAATGTTATGAAGCGACGAGAATACTTTTTGTGCACCAAAAAAATGAAATAACGACTTTATTCAACAATGCAAAACACTGCATCATGAAGCTTCCAATCTTTATAAATCTTTTGTTTCGAATCAGTGATTCAGAGCGTGTATCAAACTGCCAAAGTCACATGATTTCAGTAAACGAGGCTTCGTTACGTCATAAGTGTTTCGAAATGTTTCGAAATTTCAGTGGTTCACCACTGGGGGGCAAATTACCACGAATTTACCATTACTGTACCATGGTGCTTTGTTCCAATAAAAGAGTCTAGGGCTGGGCGATATATCGCATGCGATTCTCACGCGCATTTCGTCAGTAAAGCCGGTTCCCTGATTACCGCTAAATCGCCATCACCTGCTTTCAAATGGTGCGGCATTTAATAGACAGAGCCGTAGTTCACTGATAAGCCACGCAAATATCGCGTTCATTATCGAAGGCGATTCATCTGCGATATGAACGTGGCTTATCAGTGAACTACGGCTCTGTCTATTAAATGCCGCACCATTTGAAAGCAGGTGATGGCGATTTAGCGGTAATCAGGGAACCGGCTTTACTGACGAAATGCGCGTGAGAATCGCATGCGATATATCGCCCAGCCCTAGACTCTTTTATTGGAACAAAGCACCATGGTACAGTAATATATCGCCCATATAAGCGATATATCGCCCAGCCCTAAAAGAGTCCAAAGATTGGTATAAAATCAAATGGAAAGTCTTAGGGCTGCTCGATTATTGCAAAAATCATACTCATGATTATTTTGGTCAGTACTGAGAACATGTTTACTCACTGACTTTGGAAACATCATGCATTTAATAAACTTTGCATGTGTTCATGCTAGAGCTGCACGATTAATCGCTAAAAGATCGCCATCTCGATTCAAACATTCACACAATCTCATTCTTAAATTAAATGACAACAATTCGCCTGTGTGATCAGAATAGAGAAAATCACCTTTGAAAGTAACTTGGCGCTTCAAATAATGATTGTATCAATTTCAGACAAGTGACTTAAAAAAATGTAGTCATTGAATCATTCACTCAAAAAAATTGTTTCAAAAACACTGATTCATCCAGTAATGAAACAAGTATTGATGAGTGAGTCATTGAATCATTCACTCAACCTGTTTTTTTAAATGATACATTCAGATTAAACATTTTAAATAGACTGCAGGAAGTAACAATTTGTCAGAACCTCTAGTAAATTACATGATATTTTGTTAGGTTGTCTGTTCAGAATAATGGGAGAATCATGTTTGAAATAAAAAAAAAAAAAAATTGTGATTCTCAATTTATCCAGAGTCATGCAGCTCTAGTTCACGCCCAAAAAAACTTAATACAATAAGCAGCTTTCCAATAAACAACTGGACATGAATACAGCCACAACAAAATCAGCCCTATACTAATAACAGGAAGAAAACCTCCAGAGATGCACTTGCTCCTAATTTAAGATGAGCCTGAAGGTGTTGTGACGGCACAAACCGATGCTGTGGCTGCTGTACTGGGTCACATTTTTACTACTGCGGTGTCATAAATCCATCCCTCTTTGTTTTGCTCAGAACTTTGCTCATAAAAACACTTATAAATAGCCGAATAACAACGGAAGGCTTTGCGTGGTCGCTTAATGGACTGCACATTAAAAGATGGTAAACATAGATGAGATTCAGAGGGCAAAAAAATGGAAAAATACCATGAAAATAAGAGTGTTTTCACTTTAAAGAAGCATCTGCTATGATGTGAAAGCCAAGTAATCAGCCAAAAAAATGGGTGTAGTCATTTGCAGAATTACTGTGAAGGAGTCATTACATATATTATTTTCGTTTTTTAATCACCCTGAGTTCCAATGACAATGTTTGTGCAACAAAAACGGCTATAGTTTGTTTTTCGTGAACATGTTCCTTTCTCTCTGACGCTGATCAGACTTCTATGTAAATGCCCCTTGAAATGAGGAACAGACCTGTGTTTGAACCGTACTGACCAACAGGGAGAAACAGGAAATTGACTCTTGATATATTCACCTCTTCATGATCTGAATCTCTAAACTCCATCTGCCCTTGTTCTTGACACTGAGCTCCTGCCGACACTGTTTGATGGCGATCTGAACGCTGCTCTCCTGTACACAGATACACCAACACATGTTAGAAAACATCAGAGACAAAATTACTGTCACAGTACCATAGTACATTGATGGTATCAGATGGTAATACCGCGGTACTTTAATATACAGCAGGCACAAACAATGGGGAAGTGGAAATGATCTGCTTACATTTCATAACCACAATGTCTCACAATACATTCAATCTTCATTTTAACCATTAGATCCATTTTCTTTACAGTACATGACTCTTGCTTTAATAATAACATTTTATTTATAGGGTCATTCCGTGTCAAATCAACCAAATTTCGGAAACTTTCCCAGCTCGAATTTTTTATTTTGTTATTTTGTTAATTTTTTCTGTAGAAAGACGGTATAAATAGTGATGAAAGACAAAATATTAAATGTCATTCAGTAATTCACTATTTTGTACAGGTGCTGGTCATATAATTAGAATATCGTGAAAAAGTTCATTTTTTTATTGTAAATTATTTTTTAAAATTAAACTTTCATATATTCTAGATTCCCTACATGTAAAGTAAAACATTTCAAAAAAAATTTTTTTTTTTTAAATTTTGATGATTAGAGCGTACAGCTCATGAAAGTCCAAAATCCAGTATCTCAAAATATTAGAATATTTACATTTGAGTTTCATTAAATGACCATCCCTACAGTATAAATTCCGGGTATCTCTTGTTCTTTGAAACCACACTAATGGAGAAGACTGCTGACTTGGCAATGGTCCAGGAGACAATCATTGACACCCTCCACAAAGAGAGTAAGTCACAGATGGTCATTACTGAATGTGGTGGCTGTTTACAGAGTGATGTATCAAAGCATATTAAATGCAAAGTTGACTAGAAGGAAGAAATTGGGTAGGCAAAAGTGCACAAGCAACAGGGATGACCACAAGCTTGAGAATACTGTCAAGTAAAGCCGATTCAAACACTTGGGAGAGCTTCACAATGAGTCAAATGAAGACGGAGTCAGTGCATCAAGAGCCACCACACTCAGACATCTTCAGGAAAAGAACTACTAAGCCACTTCTGAAACAGAAACAACGTCAGAAGCATCTTACCTGGACTAAGGAGAAAAAGAACTGGACAGAGAACAGTGGTTGAAAGTCCTCTTTTCAGATAAAAGTAAATTTTGCATTTCATGTTGAAATCATGGTCCCAGAGTCCGAAGGAAGACTGGAGAGGCACAGAATCCAAGCTGCTTGAAGTCTAGTGGGAAGTTTCTGAATCTAGTAATGATTTGGGGGGCCGTGACGTCTGCTGGTGTTGGTCCATTGTGTTTTATCAAGTGCAAAGTCAATGCAGCCATCTTCCAGGAGATTTTGGAGCACTTTATGCTTCCATCTGATGACAAGCTTTATGGAGATGCTGATTTCCTTTTCCAGCAGGACTTTAGCACCTGCCCACAGTGCAAAAACCACTTCCAAGTGGTTTGCTGACCATGATATTACTGTGTTTTATTGGCCAGCCAACATGCCTGACCCCTGAATCTATGGGATATTTTCAAGAGAAAGATGAGAAACAGTCGATCCAACAATATACAGATGATCTGAAGGCTCAATAGTGCCTCAGCAGTGCCACAGGCTGATCACTTCCATGCCACACTTCACTGATGCTGTAATTTGTGCTAGGAGCAAGTCATTTGCTGTAATATGTGCTGCCGACCAAGTATTGAGTGCACAAATTAACATACTTTAAAGAACTTGAACTTTTCTGTTTTGAAAATCCATTTTTTGATTGATCTTAGGAAATATTCTAATATTTTGAGATACTGGATTTTGGACGTTCATGAGCTGTACGCTCTAATCATCAAAATTAAAAAAAAAAAAAAAAAAAGACTTTTGAAATGTTTTAATTTACATGTAGGGAATCTAGAATATATGAAAGTTTCATTTTTAAAAATAATTTACATTAAAAAAATTAACTTTTTCACGATATTCTAATTATATGACCAGCACCTGTAGAGGAGGGTCAAAATGACCATTTTCACTTCAGATTTGGAGCCAATTTACAGGGGTGTAAAATGACTTTAGAAAGATGGCAGCATCATTATTTTATTTTATCACAGAGATTGGTAGGTTTATTATTGACTTTATTAATCTTTGTTTCATTATATGCCAACGGTGACAGTTCAAAAATGGGAAAAAGCACTTCTTTGCCTCAAGTTTGCATGCCTGTAACTCAAGAAGTATTAAAGATATCTTAATATCCTTTTAGATTCTGGCTCTTAACAAACTTTCCTTTTGACATCTCCATTTTAAAGGCCATCGATGGTTCAATCCCAGAGATTTGGATATCTTAATGTGGCTCCATGAGTAAATTGTACACATTTTCAGTGGTCAAAAACCAAATATGGGTCACTTTGCATACAGCTGATACTTTTTTATTTTAAAGAAGAATATCTGAAGAACAAATCATGTTGAAACTAGAAATGTATCTCGTATTTGTCTGTCAATTCAATTGCCTAAAACATACCTGTCTGAGTGCCATAAATATTCCTTTTCCAGAGTTTGCATGCCTGTAACTTTAAAAGCATTCAAGATATATTAGTATCCTTCTAGATTCTTATTATTAATAAACTTTACTTTTGTAATCTTCATTTTAAATGCCCTATATAGTTCAGTCCCATAGATATGGGGATCTCAAAACAGCTCCATGTTTAAATTGTTGAATTTTACCCATTTTCAGTGATCGAAAACCAAATGTGGTTTACTTTACACACAGCTGATACTTACTGCACTTAAAGAGGAATGTCTGAAGAATAAATAATGTTTAAACTAGAAATGTATCTTATTTCCCTCTATCAAAAGAACTGCATAAAACATAACTCTCTGAGTACCAAAAATCCACTGAAGATGACTGAGGCACATTAATCTGCTCTCAAAAGTGTATTTATAAGAATCTATATTTGAATCAGTTTTGAATTTTGTTTGAATTTTAACACCTTTTGAAGCAACCAAGAGTTCAAATACACAGTGTCGTAACTACACATTATTGCATTGACATCCCTACATCTATGAGATTCCAAAAGAAAAGTTTAATAAAGAACAAGAATCTAAAATGGCATTAAGATATCTTTAACACTTCCTGAATTAAAGACATGTAAATTTTGGAAAAATGTTTGTTTTTGGCACTCAGAGAGGTGTGTTGTATTCAACTGTTTTGATAGAGGGAAACAAGATACATTTCTAGTTTCAGTGTTATTTGTTCTTCACACATTCTTCTTTAAACACAAAAACTATCAGCTGTTTTCAACCATTGAAAATGGGTCAAATTCAACTATCTGAACATTGAGATCCCTATATCTATGGGACTGAACTATATAGGACCTTAAAAAATGAAGATTACAAAAGAAAAGTTTATTAAGAATGAGAATCTAGAAGGATACATATCTTGTATCTTGAATACTTTTAGAGTTACAGGCATGCAAACTTTAGAAAATAAATATTTATGGCACTCAGGTATGTTCTTGTGTTGGAAAAAAAAAAAGAGATACATTTCTAGTTTCAACATTATTTGTTCTTCAGATATTCCTCTTTAAAAGGATAAAGTATCAGCTGTATGCAAAGTGACCCACATCTGTTTTTTGACCACTGAAAATGAGTAAAATTTACCAATTTACTCATGGAGCCACATTGAGATCCCCATGTCTCTGGAAATGAACCATGTTGAGCCATAAAAATGAAGATACTACAAGAAAAGTTTGTTAAGAACCAGAATCTAAAATGATTTTAAGATATATTTAATACTTCTTGAGTTACAGACATGCAAACTTGAGGCAATAAATAACAAGAAGTGCTTTTTTCCCATTTTTGAACTGTCACCGTTGGCATATAATGCAACAAATATTGATAAAGTCAACAGATTTGACTAATAAATCTACCAATCTCTGTGTAAAAATAAAATAATGATGCTGCAATCTTTATAAAGTCATTTTACACCCCTCCAATTTGGCTCCAAAGGTGAAAATAGTCATTTTGACCCCTTGACAAAATAGTGGATTACTCAGTAAATATACATCTTTATATAAATATACAGCCTTTCTTCTTCATTTATGCATTTCTTTCACCAGAATAAATATTAACAAAATCAAAATTTGAGCCGGGGACCTCTGGTTGAGTTGACACACAAACTGTCATGAGGGTGAAATGCGTCCGTGACCTTTGGAGCCCAATGTGAGTCTACTATCATAATGAATGAATGATCAATAGTGAATTAGTGTCTCTGTGGCGGGTCAAGAATTGTCATACTATAGTGAAATTCAGGGAGGAAATCAAAAAGGCGGCACTTGAATTCCATCTTGCCCATTTCCTATGGTACTTCCTTTTAGTTCACTCCTCATGACAGGAATTATGACGACCGGTGACATCAACCGGAAAGCGGCAGAAAGAGAGAAACCAATGCAGTCAGGTGAGTAAGCAAATATGATGCATTTTGCATGTAGTAAACTCAATGACATCATCATCACGAGGCTTTAACTGTAATGGCACAAATCTATTTAGAAGATATTTCTATTTTGCACTTATTTAATATGATTATTCAACGTGATCTCAGACGTTTGCACATACACAACAGCCACAGACACACAAACACAGTATTTCCACTCTGGTTTCAGTGAGCGCTCATCAACATCCGCTTCACCAACACCCTAATTACTGGTGACATGACATGATGTCACCCCTGAACACAACCAGTGCTGGACAGGATATGGAGACAATAAAACGTGATAAGACTCTGTTATATGGTCCAGCAAGTAAACTGGTGCATCTGATGACTTATTAAAGCAACATGAACACTCATTAAAACAGCCCTGTAACAGCACACCTCTCCTCAACACGAGGAATCATTAACCTTTAATCTTCTTCAGCATTCCTCTCAGAATATATGATCGTCACGCTCAGTAAACCTCTTTAAGAATGTGTGTGTGTGTGTGTGTGTGTTTCAGTGCAGGCAATGAGTGATCATGATGTCATCCGTGACAGGAAGTAGGACAAAGCAGGTAGATGCATTTCCTCCTTTCATCCTATTGTTAGAGTCCCAGTGCCGTGAAGGTTAAATCATGGGAATCTGAAGTGCCTCTATTTTAAGACGTTGAAACACCTTTATCCTGATGTGCTGTGTCAGGATGGGGTGGGACGACCCGGGTGCGCCGTTTACCAGCAGACCACCAAAGAAATTTTTTTTTAAAAAAGACTGTGACCCTAATTTGAGTAACATATTATTGGATCAACATCCTCTCTTGATCTTTGCATTGAATTCTTATTATAATATCATTGTCCTAAAGCACTGTGTGTCATGAAGTGCCTTTTTTAATTTTTCTAGTTAATCGCTGAGCTATTCAACAACCACTTTTCATTTTACCATCGTTGATGTACTATTTTAGTTTTTGGCAATAATTAGAATTTTACTTTTATATTTTTTGTTTTCATTTTAGTTTTTTGTAATTTAGTTGTGTGCTTTCGTAATTTTTAAATGTTTTAACTTATTATATATATTTTCATTAAAGGCCCACTGAAGTGTCTTAAAGGTGCACTAGAATCAAAAATTGAATTTACGTTGGCATAGTTGAATAACAAGAGTTCAGTACATGGAAATGACATACAGTGAGTCTCAAACTCCATTGCTTCTTCCTCCTTATGTAAATCTCATTTGTTTAAAAGACCTCTGAAGAACAGGCGGATCTCAACATAACACAGACTGTTACGTAACAGTCGGGATCATTAATATGTATGACCCCAATATTTGCATATGCCAGCTCATGTTCAAGGCATTACACAAGGAAAGGCAGTATTAACGTCTGGATCTGTGCACAGCTGAATCATCAGACTAGGTAAGCAAGCAAGAACAATAGCGAAAAATGGCAGATGGAGCAATAATAATTGACATGATTCATGATTACAAGATATTTTTAGTGATATTTGTAAACTGTCTTTCTAAATGTTTCGTTAGCATGTTGCTAATGTACTGTTAAATGTGGTTAAAGTTACCATCGTTTCTTACTGTATTCACGGAGACATTTCATTTTTAAACACTTGCAGTCTGTATAATGCATAAACACAACTTCATTCTATATAAATCTCTCCCACAGTGTAGCGGAGCACTATCAAACTCATTCAGAATTAAATGTAAACATCCAAATAAATACTATACCCACATGATCCGACGCATGCATGCAGTATGCATGACGAACATCTTGTAAAGATCCATTTGAGGGTTATATTAGCTGTGTGAACTTTATGCACTGTATTATAGTCGAGAGCTCGGGGGGTAGGGAGCACGCGATTTAAAGGGGCCGCAGCCTGAATCGGTGCATATTTAATGATGCCTCAAAATAGGCAGTTAAAAAAATTAATTTAAAAAAATTTATGGGGTATTTTGAGCTGAAACTTCACAGACACATTAAGGGGACACCTTAGACTTATATTACATCTTGTGAAAGAACGCTCTAGGGCACCTTTAACACGCAGCATTATTCATATATATAATTCATTATATATAATTAGAGAATAGAGATATAAAAATTTCTCCACCGATACCAATAGCCAATTATTCAGTGTGATATCTTCCGTTACCGATAGCGATACCAATACTTTGGGGGTTCTGCCTTTTATACACCTTTTTTAAATTAATGATCATTTCATTATAATTAATAACTATATTTTTAATTATTATATTTTGAAAGAAATGCAAATAAAAAATTTATTTTCTCCATTTCATCAACTTGTTTCAGAGTAACTGGTATCAGTTATAAACAAACACATTATTCAAACTAATATTAACACACATTAACTAAATTCTGATGATTAAATTAATATTTCTTAACTTTCTGAATGTTAATTTAATTTAACATTGAACATCAAACTGGTTTCTTAGCATTTTCTTTACACAAAACTCAAATGCAAAACTTTTGATTGACAGGATATATCGGCCCTGATTATCGGCTGTTGGTAAACTGTGAAAATTTGCTTTTATTGGCCGATTATTGGTGCATCTCTAATATATATACAAACTTGCTTATTTGATTACTAACATAGAAATAGAGCAGAATGTTAAATCCTTCCAAAGCAATCCCCATAAAATGTGGTTTAAACTCTAAAGTTTGTTTATTTTGTGGTTTAGATCTGAGCCTGGATCCACTTGGATCATGAATCACTTATCATAAATTAATATAATTATAGCATGCCTTTCTCCACCATGAGAAACTGAGCATCTGCAGCTACGCATATATACTATACAAATATGCATTTCACAATATATTTGAACAGGAAACAATAAATCAGTTGAACATCTGCCGCTCCTCGTGATCCTGATGCACAGCGGACAGTAAATGCACACTGACGCATGCTAAATGTCAAAAGAACGGATTCACCCTCATCTACGTCTGTGTGTCCAATCAGCTTGATTCACTTATAATACAACACTGTGGTTTAAAGCAACATTTAACTCCCATTTTAAAAACATTCCCACCATTATAAATCAGTCCTAAAACTCTGAGGAACATGAAAAGTTGATAAGAATGTTGTTAAAACACTAAAACTAATCCGACTGCTTGAAAGAAATATTATTCCAGCACCCACAAGGATGTTGATCCAGGCAAATGTTCTAGTCATGTTGCGGTTTATGAGTGTGCTTCGCTTGAATTTCTAAGGAATCATATTTTACCTTATTTTGCCAGAGAGTGACATTCCCAAAGCCTCCGGTTCCCAGTCGCTCTTTCAGTTCCCAGGGGCCACACATCTGCGGCTGCATGGAGGGCGGACGGCTCATGACGGCCCCTCAAACCTGCAGAGAGAGGGAACAATATCAGAACG
The DNA here is from genome assembly GCF_018812025.1 of Megalobrama amblycephala. Classification (NCBI taxonomy): domain Eukaryota; kingdom Metazoa; phylum Chordata; class Actinopteri; order Cypriniformes; family Xenocyprididae; genus Megalobrama; species Megalobrama amblycephala. Next base: position 2,145,667 of record NC_063055.1, on the reverse strand, counting down.
GTTAAAAACACAGATGTGTACTATAGATTCATGAGTATATGTGTGAAAATACAAGAGCTAAATATGACACCTGAAGAGGTCCTCATTTGTAAAAATGACACAAACTAAATGTTTTATGATAATTATTGTAATTATCTAGATTATTATTATTATTTAGTTTATTATTAGTATATATTTGAGGGTTTTAGTTAGTATATAGACATTTAAAGACACATAAAGACAAAATATAACCCTGAATATGAAGCAGCACAACTGTTTTCCACATTGATAATAATCAGAAATGTTTGAGTGATTTCTGAAGGATCATGTGACACTGAAGACTGGAGTAATGATGCTGAAAATTCAGCTCTGATCACAGCAATAAATCACACTTTACTATATATTCACATACAAAAAAAACTATTTTAAATTGCAATGATATTTCACAATATTATTGTTTTTACTTTATGTCTTTATATCTAAAAATGCACTTTTGGTGATTAGATGTCCATGTCCTCATTTAGTCAGCTAAACACGTGTGTGAGATTTCATATCGCTTTATTTTCTGTTTTAAGCTCTGTTGATTATATTGTGTGAACTTGATGTTATGAAACACAGTTTTGTTCATTATAATCAGCACATGTTTGTACACAAGATCAGATCAGTTTATTAAACTTTCATAAAGCTGCTGCTTCACATAAAACTAACTAAAGTTCATATGTTTACATATAAATAAGTTTAATTCGCAGTATATAGTGCGATAAAGCAGCTCGTGTTCACCTTTACCGCCGTTATTGTGAAGTGATTTTACCTGCTGCTGTCAGATTTGATCTGATCTACTCCAAAACACTTCTCAAAACAGAGGATTCCTGCGATCTTTACACATCTAAGGTTTTCTTTCGTAAGTTAGTCAGTAAATGTTTATGATTATGTTTTGAAAGCAGAAGAGCATTGAGTTTCTCTACTTCCTGAAACTTTCCTTTACCGTAAATATTGTAAAAGAGCAGACTCGCAAAATAACATCCGTACTTACAATAGGCTACTATACATACTACATACTACGCATATCAAATCATCATACTTAGCCTACATTTCTGTACAATAAACATCTATCTATACTCATCTGGTGTTTAATGCATGAGTTAAAGTGCATTCAAACAATGAAAAATGTCACCAAACTTTTAAAATATATTTTCATTTATGCTGAATGCATAAATTACAGAAATGATGTGCATTATATGAAGAACTGATTCTTGAGATAAGGGACAAAACATGTTTTAGAAGTTTTTATTATTTAATAATACATTATATATTTGTAGACAAAGGTCTCAGCTAATGAACCATGTAAGGGAACAGGTTTTTCTGAAAATGTACATTTATGCACTTCGAATCTTAATTTGTGTCAACTCCATCAGACACATTAAAAAGCATGATATTTTAATTTGATCCATCCAACAACAGTGTAAAGTCTTCAGTTATGTAATAATGGTGTTCAGGAGCTAAGTGAAAAAAATTAATTCTCTAATTTTTTTTCTTGGGTTAAGGGTTATAATCTAAATTCCTTAATTCTCTAACCTTCTTTTTAATATTAAACATATATAACCAATGTTCTTAGGTAAATCAGACATGATATCATGTAGTTCAGTTGATGTTTTAGGGCCAGATTTACTAACAGCTTGCTCCAGCGCAAACCCTCTTTTGGCATTAAAAAACTACTGTCAGAATTTACTAAAGACACACAGTGCAAAATTAGAGCTGAAAAGGCGTGGACTGACTTGTTTTTGCGGCTGACCTTATTGCATATGCATTTGTAGGAGTTTCCCTTTCAGACACAAAATTTGCACTGCTCTTGGTAGATTGGGTTGGTCATTATGGAAATGATTGTGACTGCATCTGTGTTCTTTAATTTGCACATCAGCAGTAGATCACGCACAAAACTTGCCACTCCCATCGCCACATTTGTGATATTGCACTTGCACAATAATTTGCCCCGTTTACTAAATCTGGCCCTTAATATTTTAACACAATTAATTGAAAAATGAATAAGACATTTACATTAAAATGAACAAAAACCTTCACCTGACGGTGTTAAATACTGACAGAGTTGACAAATACTGACGGAGTTGACAAATACTGACGTGTTGACAAATACTGATGGTGTTGGCAAATACTGACAGAGTTGACAAATACTGACGGAGTTGACAAATACTGACGTGTTGACAAACACTGACAGAGTTGACAAATACTGACGGAGTTGACAAACACTGACAGAGTTGACAAATACTGATGGAGTTGACAAATACTGACAGAGTTGACAAATACTGACGGAGTTGACAAATACTGACGTGTTGACAAACACTGACAGAGTTGACAAATACTGACGGAGTTGACAAATACTGACGTGTTGACAAACACTGACGGAGTTGACAAATACTGACGGAGTTGACAAATACTGACGTGTTGACAAACACTGACAGAGTTGACAAATACTGATGGAGTTGACAAATACTGACGTGTTGACAAACACTGACAGAGTTGACAAATACTGATGGAGTTGACAAATACTGACGGAGTTGACAAATACTGACGTGTTGACAAACACTGACAGAGTTGACAAATACTGACGGAGTTGACAAATACTGACGTGTTGACAAACACTGACAGAGTTGACAAATACTGACGGAGTTGACAAATACTGACGTGTTGACAAACACTGACAGAGTTGACAAATACTGACGGAGTTGACAAATACTGACGGAGTTGACAAATACTGACGTGTTGACAAACACTGACAGAGTTGACAAATACTGACGGAGTTGACAAATACTGACGTGTTGACAAAAACTGACAGAGTTGACAAATACTGATGGAGTTGACAAATACTGACGGAGTTGACAAATACTGACAGAGTTGACAAATACTGACGGAGTTGACAAATACTGACGTGTTGACAAATACTGACGGAGTTGACAAATACTGACAGAGTTGACAAATACTGACGGCGTTGACAAATACTGACAGAGTTGACAAATACTGACAGAGTTGACAAAGACTGACGGAGTTGACAAATACTGACAGAGTTGACAAACACTGACGGAGTTGACAAATACTGACGGCGTTGACAAATACTGACGGAGTTGACAAACACTGATGGAGTTGACAAATACTGACGGAGTTGACAAATACTGACGTGTTGACAAACACTGACAGAGTTGACAAATACTGATGGAGTTGACAAATACTGACGGAGTTGACAAATACTGACAGAGTTGACAAATACTGACGGAGTTGACAAATACTGACGTGTTGACAAATACTGACGGAGTTGACAAATACTGACAGAGTTGACAAATACTGACGGCGTTGACAAATACTGACAGAGTTGACAAATACTGACAGAGTTGACAAAGACTGACGGAGTTGACAAATACTGACAGAGTTGACAAACACTGACGGAGTTGACAAATACTGACGGCGTTGACAAATACTGACGGAGTTGACAAATACTGACGTGTTGACAAACACTGACGGAGTTGACAAATACTGACGGAGTTGACAAATACTGACGTGTTGACAAATACTGACAGAGTTGACAAATACTGACAGAGTTGACAAATACTGACGGAGTTGACAAACACTGACGGAGTTGACAAATACTGACAGAGTTGACAAACACTGACGGAGTTGACAAATACTGACGGCGTTGACAAATACTGACGGAGTTGACAAATACTGACGTGTTGACAAACACTGACGGAGTTGACAAATACTGACGGAGTTGACAAATACTGACGTGTTGACAAATACTGACAGAGTTGACAAATACTGACAGAGTTGACAAATACTGACGGAGTTGACAAATACTGACGGTGTTGACAAATACTGATGGAGTTTACAAATACTGACAGAGTTGACAAATACTGATGGAGTTGACAAATACTGACGGAGTTGACTAAAACAACCGATGTAGTTGACAAATAGTTGACAAATTGTAGTTGACAAATACTGACAGTGTCGACAAATACTGATGGAGTTGACAAAAACAACTGACAGAGTTTACATACTGATGGAGTTGACAAATACTGACACTGTTGACAAAGGTCCAGCTGGGGCCAAATATACAGTATATATAAACAGAATCATGAAACAACATTAGAAGAATTCCCCATATGCAAAAAACATATTAAATCACATTATATAGACTTTTTGAGAGCACTTGTAACCATCAGACCTGATGGAGTTGACTTTATTTCCACCTTAACCACGTGTTGTACAGTGGAGTAATTTTGTTTTCTTTCTCAGTTGTAGTTGCCTTGATAAACATATAAAAAATGCCAAGATTTATCCCACAACTATTTACAGAAACTATTACAGCGGGATGACGGAGCTGACATGTTAAAGCTGTGACCGCAAAGACTTCAACATTGTTTGTATAAAATATAAAAAACTATAAAACTTCCAGGACTGTGTCCTACTGTGAGATCCACAATGAGCAGGAAAAAGGAAAGGGGTTCTCAGAGTTAAAGATGACCATGACACTGCCTGATTTATACAGAATTAGAAAAAAAATCATAGACGCAAAGTGAGGACACAACTTGTACTGATAGGCATTTTTTTATTGAAAATATAATTCATGACTTAGATATATTACAGATCTCTGACTTTCAATTTAAATGTATATTTTTGAATTTGTTGCATTTTTAAACACTTTGTTTGGCAATTTTACATTGTGACATCATGCAGAGGACAGGCTAATACATGTGTTTTCCCTATATTTAAATAATACTAACAAAAATATTTAAAAAATAAAAGCAATGAATGTCCTGAGTATCCAGATTTCCTTTATAACTTTTTAAGTACTTTTATTTTGATTAATTAATTTATTTTTAACATAAATGCTTTTGTGTGTATATGACATGATTTGTCCCCTATCTCAAGAATCAGTGAAAGGTTTATACATTTTCTCCATCTCTTGTACCCACTGTTTGAATCACTGCTGCGTACTCTTGTGATCATTTCCTCAAAAAAGTGAGCTGTTAATGATGATTTCCTGTGGTGCCACCCTCCAAGAGGACAGATTTACAGATATAACCTCTCAGCCTTGAAAATTGGAGTTTCCTTCATTTGTTTTTTTTTTTTCTTTTTCTGTCAAAGGATTGACATTTAAATTTGTAAGAATTTCTGCTGAACTGTTTTAAATCTATTGGGAGCAATGCAACTTTATAAGCAGATCATGTATTCTTGTTTAATCTAATGCATAAAAAGCAATATTTTTAAAAGTAACTTTTATTTGTGTAATAATATCAGATAAATAATCATTTGACTGTGTCTCTGTACTTTCAGGAGACACCCTCACCTCCTCATTATGACCCGTTTTCTGTCCAAATAAAAGGTTGCTTTTATGGGTTTGTTCCTCAGAGATGTTCAGTTTACAAGAACTGCTATGTTCCTAAATGACCACAGTAACATAATAATCCTGATGTCCTGCGTCATTATGAATAATCTGCTCTCTGAAAGTGAATCTAATGAATCTTTTGGCCATTTCGGCCTGAGCGATACGGAAACTCTCAGATGTAGCCTGTGGAAACGTCATCGTTGAGTAAATAACAGAACAGATGCTTTTATGAATCGCACGTTGCCTCATATAAGAAATTCTATGGGTCATTTTGGTGACATTGGTCCATTCTGGTCACTAGCTGAGTGACGAAGATGGCGTAGATGTGACGTCCTGAACCGCCCCAGCTGCTCTCGTTATGTGTTTACACTGAAGTTTCCTGTTACCGTGCATAATACTTGATGATACAAGAAGATAATCTGTGTTTAACATTATACAAATAATAAACATGCTTGAGTCACACAATACCAACACAAAGACTGTCACGAAGAGCACTACACATAGGCCTATAATATATAAAAGAGTTATCTTTCTCTTCCTTTCTGCATTTCACTTCTCTTGCTTGTTTACTAATCCAGCTTGTAATGTTTGGCATTGTTGGCTCAATCTGACAAATTGCTTGTGATGCTCTTTGGATAAAGCATCTGATAAATGAATCAATTTGAATTAAAATAACATTGCGTGACGTAAATTGAAGTTCATTACACTTCAATCTCAAACATAGTACTCAACTGCTGATTTCCCCCTTTTTGTCAGGCTGGGGTTTTAGTGGGGTTTTTATACTGACTCTTTCTGCAAGTTACATCTTTACACCAGTAGATGGCAACAATTAAGTGACTATTATAAATGGGAATTGAATCATTCATTCAACTGATTCATTCAAGAGTTGATTCCTTCATGAACTAGTCATTGAATCATCCACACAAACAATTATACAAGAACAAAAGAAATGAGTGAGTCATTGAATTATTCACTGAACCAATTTGTTCAACAAAGGCATCAAGAAATGGAACGGTTCTGCTGTGGTTTTGTTTGGATCGTTGAGGGAACAAAAACAAGTAAGTAGTGGGCAATAATGTGTCTAAAATGTAAGTTACTCATTATTAACTTCTTGTTTTTTGAAATTTAAAGCAATATCACACAGTCGCGCTGCCACTTTGTCAAAAATAGCAACCAAGCCATCGTTGCTACTTAACGTGCGCCTCTTTTGAACTAGCAACTAAAACTTTTACGTTCTCAGTTCTTTCACCTCCACACCAAGCCAGACCAAAACCCAGACCAATGGTTTTTAGATCCCGCCTGGTTCCATGATGGAAGTTGAGACGTCACAAAGATTTTTCCCTCAAAAACACACAATTCGGCTAATATATACACCCACATAATTGTGGAATGAGCTACTAAATATAAACCAGGGTTAGTGGTTTACAGCACAGGCGCCCAAGGTGATTTAGTCTTCTAATTTGTTGTCTTCATTTTCTGCTGAGTAAAACACCAAGATTTCTAAAGGACTCACAGATGTCGGCTACAGCTAAACTACACAGCTGGGCAAATAGGAACCAAGAATATGTTCTTGTTTTCTGCAATCAAAGCACATCAGAAACATCTTTCCAGCAAGTTCACACTTCTTTATCTATAGTATTTGTATCATGTATGAAGTAATTTCTCCTCATGTGTAGTTCTGCACCTTAACTATCAACATTAGTAAGTGTCACAAAACGTTTTTGTCTTTAATACTATATTGTTTTATCACCTAAAACCAAACGAACTTCTTTTTGTCTGATATTTTAACAGTATCTGACAGTTTCTTTGATGTTGGCTTATGCAGTTCCATGCATACGTTTTTAAGTGCCAACATACTTGTTGGGTAAGTATTACATCCCCGATACGTCACAGATACTGTATGTCATTACTTACTGAACTAACGCACTTGTCGGTGTGGGACTCTCCCTCTCCCCGCCCCCCTTCAGCATCATCACCTCCGGAATAAATATCCTGAGATTCACGAGCTCAGACACAGAGACCCGGAGGAGACCCAGAGAGACACTTTGGATTAAGACGCATTTACGCGCATTGAAGAGGAGTAACGCGCACTTGTTTCGGGAGGTAAGACCTGGAAACAGCGGCTTTATTTATTGCTTGAACAGGTTTCGAGTTCAAAACCAGGGCTGTGTTTCAAAACAGTCTGCCTAGACAGCATCATATAATTACATCTGATGCAGGAAAACTTGCAGGAACGCACCGATGATGCCCACAAATGCTGTGATTTGAGACACTATAGTTATGCGTTTATTTCAGTTATATAGACTACAAAATTGCATCGTGTTTGAAAATAATATATAATAATACACTGTAAACATTAACATAAGTAATTGTTTCCTTAAGTTGTTATCTATATATGATATGACTATTATATTGATTCATTATTTAATACTTAAAATGTAACCTAATTTAGTCAGGTTGAGTCATATATAATAATATGCATTTATTAAAAAAAACTGTATTATGTTTTATCATTTTGTACAGTGCATATAACCATAATATAAGCAAAATTGAGCTTATATATTATATAGAACATTATGTAGACATAATAGTATAATGAAAATAATGTGATTTATGACTTTCTTTCTGTGGTTTGACGCAAACTGGGATTTGAGACACTGCCAAATAACTTATATATATATATATATATATACACACACACACACACACACAGTAAACATGAACGTGCAGTTGTTTCCTTAAAACTACTTTATTATTTTATAGGCTACTTCAGTTATAATGCAGTCAGTTTGATTCAGTCTTATAAAATATTTTTGTATAACATGTGACGTAGTATTAAAAAACAACTATAATGCAAGTAAAATCTTGTCTATTTATATTAGCTATATGAATAAAATAATGTTATTGTAAGGATATGCCAGTTAATTTTTATACATTGTAAATACTTGCAGTGTGGTTGATCAAGTTGATCCGGTAAAACCAGTTAATTTCAGTTTAACCGCAAAAAGCACTTTGTATTTTCATAATATGTGTATAAAAGCATTGGTTTGTGTTTCTCTCTGTATCAGACAGTGTTCAGATCTGCATGAAACTGTGCTGTTATTGCACTGCAGTCGTCTCAGGCATTGATCCAGCGTTTGCAGTAATCAGACTATAATTCATGTCGTCTGTATAAAGTCCTTCAGGCTCACGTGACGTCGACGCTCAGGAATTCAATATTGCCCTAATAAAGTTTTGCTGTGTGTAAAGCTGCTCTTATCTGCAGAATTACCAAACAGCATGCTTGTGCCGATGAACGTCCAGCACTGCTTGTCTAACGTCATCCGTATGAGAGATACCGGGCATCAGACACACTTGACGACAGCTCCGAATCTAACCTCGATTGGACAAACTACAGGCCAAAACGCCTCTGGCTTTTATTAAGACCAGGGTTATGGTGCATATCTCTGCATTTGTTTGCAGTCGGATCATAGTCAGCACATTTAGACCATGCTCTGATGCAGCTTTGTGCTTTACACTGCTGTGTTAAGGGGGTTGGCAGGACCTTGTTGGTTTAAGTAAGATCTGCTCATAACTCACCAAGTCTGCTTGTGCTGACGTGAACATGTTGCCAGTAAGAGTTGTTTTTTGCTTTCAAATTGCAGGCAGCTTCTCTTATCCTACGTTGGTTCAGCCGTGGTATTTATCGAGAGCTTACAGATGGACAGATGCATGGCAGATATATACGCTCTCGTAATGAGAACACCGTGTCTCTCCTTTCCTTTCTCTCTGCATGCGGTGACTCAGCTTCACTCCTTTACAAGCTTTTAGAATCACTCATCACGTTTGCAGTAATCTATTCCTCCATTCTTCCCTCCCACATGAGTTGTGTCTGCTGGACAATAACGCTCTGTTCTGCCTTTGGGGCCCGGGATTGGATTTCACACTCTATCTCACACACACACACACACAAATGTAGATGGCTATTTAATGTTGCTTAGTTTCAGCAACTCGTTGTTTTCCAGATTCCAGAGAAGAAACATTTCTTTATATATTAAGACTTGTTTGCAAAGAATATTGCGATTTTAAGATTTGTGACACCCATTTCAATGCAAATGTTGTGGGTTTTATGCTGTGAAAAGACAAACGCTGCTTATTTTTAAAGGAGGCCTTAAATGCCCCTTTTCAGTCTCTGGTGTCTCCAGAATGTGTCTGTGAAGTTTCAGCTCAAAATACCCCACAGATCATTTATTATAGCTTGTAAAATTTGCCCCTATACATGCAGTTTTTGTGTGTGTCCCTTTAAATGCAAATGAGCTGCTGCTCCCGCCCCCTTTCCAGAAGAGGGCGGAGCTTTAACAGCTCAACAACAACAAAGCTGGAGAATCTCACGCAGCCAAAATGACGACGGTGTTCAGCCTTACATTGTTCAAACCGGAGTCGACACTGATGGAGAGACTCAGGAAGAAGTTACAACTTTTAGGACGTTTCTGAATGGTTAGTGGATAAATTGATGTAGTTGAACGACACTCTACTACAACAACTTTTCCTCTTCTCTAAAGCAGCCCAACATGGCCCCGCCCCCTTTGTTGCGTGTTCTCGGGGGCGGGGTTTATGTAAATTTGAGGGTTATGATGTCACTAACCCAGGAAGAAGCTCGTCGTAGTCCCTATCAGCCATTAAAAGGCGATTTCTGTAAAAGAAAATATCTCCCTTTGCATTGAACTTTGAGCGATGTAACTTTGCAGATGTTGTTTATGCTCAAACAGCAACATTACACACTAACTAAAGTTAAAAAAGTCAAATCATTATCAAGGACCGCTTTAAGATGCATCCTCTATATGTTGTGCAGTGTTACCTCTCAGATCAAAGTGTCTTGTTTGAAGCATATTTTGACTGGAAACTAGACTAAAATACTTTTCAGCTTGTGGTTGTTGCTGGCTGTGGTTTTGTATGCATGTGACTCAGAAAGACAGACTTCATACTGACTCACTATAAGAGCTGAATGAGGTCAAATAATAAAGAGACCAAGAGAGGAGAACGGAAGGAAAGGCAGTTAAGAAAGGAAAAGGGTGTCATTCTGCAGACGGTCGGCTCACATCAGGTCAGACAGATCCGATTGTGTTGTTTCTGAGTCTGTGTGTTGTGAAGGGGCTTCTGTGTTGCATGTGTGTGTGTGTGTGTGTGTTTTCTCTCTCATGTCAGCTGGGTCCATATGTTTCCTGCACAACATGGTGCCTGTATGTCTCACGCCCGTAACGAACATGCAAACCGTGTTAACTAACCGCTGCATTATACTGCAGGAGTGCTGACTTTATATGCATGTGTTTTTGTGTTTGCATTTAATGCCAACTCTGTCGCAGATGCAAATGAGTCAGCTATTGGCATGCAGTGATCTTGATGAGAAATTAGATTGCAGACTCTGGTGTCTTGGGAAATCTGATGATGGTTTGAGACAGTTGAGATCTCTTCTGAAGCTCTAGAGGAAACACGTGTGAGATTACTGGGGGATTTTCGTCTGGAGAAACATCTGAGGAACAAGAGACTTCATTTGATCTGCATTCTCATTGTCTTTTAGGAGAAACAGCTGTGATATTATAGAGATCTACAGGTGTGTTCCTGTTATTCATTCTTTAGGGATATTCCTACTTTAATCAGTCAGCACTGACTGATTAATTATTGTAAAAATGTATAAACGTCGCCCTGAGGAACGCTGGTTGAACGGGTTAGTTTGTATTCTAGACACTGACCCTTGAAATGCATGAATTGCATTATTGTATCAGAGACTTTATTACTCAAGCTATCCACGGACTTCACTGTGAATGTGTATTTCAGGTTTTTTTCATAATCATTGTGTTCCTCAGAAATGCTTCCTTGTTTTCTCAAGTTACACACACACATATAATCAACTGTGTTTACAAGACACTGCAGCCAATAGGAAGAGACCCATAAACTTCCTGTCCGGCGTCATCACACACACACACGCACACAGAGAGAGAGAGAGTTGCTTGAAATCCTTGTCCTTGTGGGAACATTTTTTTTGGTCCTCATGAGGAAAGCAGCTTATAAATCATACTAAGTGATGTTTTTTGAAAATGTAAAAATGCAGAAAGTTTTCTGTGGTGGGTAGGGTTAGTGTAAGGGGACAAAATATACAGTTTATTCAGTATAAAGACCATTATGTCTATGGAAAGTCCCTATAAATCATGTAAACCCAGTGTGTGTGTGTTTGTGATGTGGTGATTTGACTCATTCCTGTACAAGAAGCACAAACTCTTTTCTCTGTTTTGTGGTCAGTGTTGAAGTCTCTATTGTAGTTCCACACGGGACACTCACAGTGTCAGACAATAGAAAAAAACGGATCATAAAGCCATTAAACCCTTTCTTTTTTTAGACTGAAATGCCCACGCATCACCACAGAAATTTGTTTATAAGTGGAAACAGATTTTCATTGCATTTCTGCTGATGCCATGACACATTTTTTGTCCATTTTTTGGTGTTATTTTAGTATCATTGAGATACTTTTATAGTTTTTACTAATATTTCGAATTTTTTTTTTTTTTTTAATTTCTAACACTTTAAAGGACTTATTTAAATTTATCCACTAGTTTCATTCTAAAAGTTGTAACTTCTTCCTGAGTCTCTCCATCAGTGTCGACTCCGGTTTGAACAATGCAAGGCTGAACACTTTCCTCATTTTGTCTGCGTGAGATTCTCCAGCTTTGTTGTTGTTGAGCTGTTAAAGCTCCGCCCTCTTCTGGAAAGCAGCAGCTCATTTGCATTTAAAGGGACACACACAAAAACGGCGTGTTTTTGCTCACACCCAAATAGAGGCAAATTTGACAAGCTATAATAAATTATCTGTTGGGGATTTTATTATTTTTTATATTTTATTTCAATTTTTTTGAATTTTTTTTTCAATTTTTTTTATTTTTATTTCAATGTTTATTTATGTTTAAGTATTTTATGGTTTTAGTTCTATGAACTTTTTGTTTTTTTCATCAGACTTTTCACATTAATGTTATAGCTAAGCTCTGTACTCTTACTGTACATCGACTACAAATATGTTTCAAGATAATTATCAGAGAATATTTAAATGAAGCACACATTAATTTTCCATGCAAGAGCAAACTATGAGCAATAACATCATGCAAATGTGTAACAATCATTTCTGTTTGTTTTGCAGGTGTTTACAGAGAGATATACAGGAGAACATGAAATTATTACTGAACCTGATGCTGCTGCTTCTGCCTGTTCTGTGCAGCGCTGCAGATCCCACTGTAAGTGTGTGTGTGTGTGTGTGTGTGTGTGTGAGATAAAGGTGTTAATGGATGATATCTGTATTGAACATTCTGTGTCTCTGACAGGTGCTGCATCACAGGCAGAAGAGAGGCACACGCACTTACAGAGGTGAGTTTTACTCTCTGGCTTTATTCAAAATAACTCCACCATATACTACTCAAATTGTGTCTGCAGTATGCAGCATGCTAATTTCCTGTACGCATGTAATACAACGGAGGCGAACTCACATGGTCAGCTTATGACCAACACTTCTGCTGGTGTAAGACGTCAATAAACAATAATAAATCACGTTCCTTTTCATCATATTTATTTATGTATTTTCTAGATTCTGTCCCCTGGCAGACGACAACACGTCGGCTGCATCCGAAAGGTACTTATTTTGAATAAGTAGTTACTTTGCGACCTCTCAAAAAAAATCCGGACGTACCACATTCGCCATGTGACCTAACAATGTCAGTTGCTTTGCTTCACTGCCATTCGCAAATCCTCTCCAGTGGATCTTTTTCATCTACTATACAATAGGAAAGTATGCAATTTCGGATGCAGCTGACTGTGTGCAAGCAAAAAGAATTTGTTCTGTGCCTTTAAGTTTAAGCCCCGCCCCCAGGGCTGTCCAAACTCAGTCCTGGAGGGCAACTGTCCTGCGGAGCTCAGCTCCAACTTGTCTCAACACACCTGACTTTAAGTTTCTAGTATGCAAGAGCTTGATTAGCTGGTTCAGGTGTGTTTAATTGGGGTTGGAGCTAAACTCTGCAGGACAGTTTGAACAAAGCTGGCTCATGTAATGTTTTCTTTTGACTGTAATGCTACTAACCTAAATATGCTCTTTCCATAGCTATTGTGCAATGCGTTATTGTGGCTTTTCCAACAACAAGCTACCTTTACCTACGAGCAGCTGTAGCGTGACCGAGTCAGATTCAATCTAGTGAATCAGTTCGTTCTAAATGGTGCTTTCTTTTATAAGTAGCATTGAAAAAGTGATTCGTTATAGTGAATCGGTTCGTTCAGACTGTTTGTGTAAATGAACATATTAGGAAACGATTCACTGATTCAAGTCCCTGTTGCAATGTGCTGTTTTCAACATGGTTATATGTAAATTAAGATGTTTTGTTGACCTTAACTGTCACCCTAATTAAGATTAATTCATTTAAAATCACTTATTGTTTTTGTGCCAGAGACAATATGGCTATATATAAAAAGTTATACATATTTTAATTATTTGACCAAACTGTGAAAAGTCATTTTTACACAAAATTGGAAAAAGACAGTTAATTGTGTGTGTGTGTGTGTGTGTGTGTGTGTGTGTGTGTGTGTGTATATATATATATATATATATATATATATATATATATATATATATATATATATATAGTTTAAAATAGTTTATTTTAATACTTTATTATTATTTTATTTTTTAAAAGGCTGTATACTATAAATAGTCAAATAGTATAGTAATATACTATTCAAAATAGTCCTCAGTGTGTTGTTGTCCATGTTGTCCACTAGGGGGCGCAATATAAGCAGGGAAAGCATGAATGTCACACATTCACAAGCAGAACTTCAGCATTCAGGACAAACACAGTGAAGCAACACAGCCTCACTTTTGTCCTCTGTTTGCTTCTGTCCTCTCTGTCCTAACCCAGTCTGTGTTTCAGCTGTGGAGGAGAACGCTTGAGTCATTTAATTTGCATTTATCCCTGACCACAATCATTATGTCCATTTCCGTGTCATTTTGTGTGTGTGTCAGAATCTTGTGTGGACACTGATTCGGCTGCGGTCAGAGACATGGGGGCGACGTGGTTGCGATGGAAGGGTCCAAAAGTTGAATTCTGCCGCTGCGCCGCACGAGCAAGAGTCCGCTGTCATGAGATCCCAGTGACCAGTGAGTGATCACACACTCTAATAGACTAAACTTTTTAAAGAAAATAAACATTTATTATTTTATATATACAATAATAAGTGTATATAAAGTATAAGATGTATATGTTTATGTTTTTCCTTTTGTGTGTGTGTGTCTCCACTGCATGAAAACCACAGCATTTCTGCAGCACCACCTATTTTCATTATTTCAAATCATTTAAATTTCAGTGTAGAGCGTCTCCTCCCCATGAGTCACTCGCTCAAGACTATATTCTCATCCTTTGTTCTGAAATCATGGAAAATTCACTGGAATTAAAAACACCTGTCATTTCGAATTATGCACGGGATTATAAGTATTACGACTTGACCACAATTTATGGATGTTGTAAAAGTTGTCCTCTTTCTAAATATAAAATGATGTAAATATTATATAAAAACACTTTACACCCAATTAATTACAAATACTTTGGAAAGACCAAAAATGTACGTAGCACACTTAAAATAGCATTTTACTATAGAAATGTCACACAGAGTAGCAAATATAATTTATTAAAGTCAGAAATAGTCCTCAGGATATGAATGTGCACAGATATTTATTGTTCTGTTTTTCTTCCTGTTCCTCAGCATGTTTCGTGTCTAAGTGTTATAATGGAGGCACGTGTAAAGAAGCCGTTTACTCCAGTGACTTCATCTGCCAGTGTCCGCCAGGGTTCACAGGAACACAGTGTGAAATCAGTAAGTTTTGATCTTGTAGCAAAATACATATTTACTATTAATTATGCTGTTTGTCGCTGCGTTTAGATGCTTTCAGTTATATTAGTAAAATTAGTACAACTTACTATTTTTACTAGTATTGTTAGTTGCTAGTTAAATTAGTATAACTCACTATTTTTATTATTGTTGCAAGTAAAATTAGTATAACTAACTAGTACAACCTTTTAGTTTTGTTAGTTGCTAGTACAATTAGTATAACTAGTATAACGTATTGTTTCTAGTAATTTTAGTTGCTAATAAATTAGTATAACTAATACAACTTACTATTATTATAATTATTAGTTGCTAGTAAAAGTAGTATAACTTATTATTTTTAGTATTGTTAGTTACTAGTAAATTAGTATAACTAATACAACTTACCATTTTTTATAATTATTAGTTGCTAGTAAAATTAGTATAACTTACTATTTTTAGTATTGTTAGTTACTAGTAAAATGAGTATAACTAATACAACTTATCATTTTTTATAATTATTAGTTGCTTGTAAAAGTAGTACAACTAGTATAACTTACATTTTAGTATTGTTAGTTACTAGTAAAATTAGTTATATTAGTTAGTATAACTAACTAGTACAAGTTTTTAGTATGGTTAGTTGCTAGTACAATTAGTATAACTTGTACAACTTACTATTTTTAGAATTATTAGTTACTAGTAACAGTAGTACTAGTATAACTGACTAATTGTAATATTGTTAGTTGCTAGTAAAATTAGTATTACTTACTTTAGTATTGTTAGTTACTAGGAAAATTAGTATAACTTGTACAACTTGCTATTTTTTAGAATTATTAGTTACTAGTAATAGTAGTAGTAGTATAACTGACTAATTATAATATTGTTAGTTGCTAGTAAAATTAGTATTACTTATTATTTTTAGTATTGTTAGTTACTAGCAAAATTAGTATAACTAGTACAACTTGCTATTTTTAGAATTAGTACTAGTAGTACAAGTAGTAGTACAACTAGTATAACTGACTAATTTTAATATTGTTAGTTGCTAGTAAAATTAGTATTACTTACTTTAGTATTGTTAGTTACTAATAAAATTAGTATAACTAGTACAAATTACTAATTTTAGAATTATTAGTTACTACTAATAGTAGTACTAGTATAACTGACTAATTATAATATTGTTAGTTGCTAGTAAAATTAGTATTACTTACTATTTTTAGTATTGTTAGTTACTAGTAAAATTAGTATAAATAGTACAACTTGCTATTTTTAGAATTAGTACTAGTAATACAAGTAGTAGTACAACTAGTATAACTGACTAATTTTAATATTGTTAGTTGCTGGTAAAATTAGTATAACTAACTAGTACAACTTTGTAATATTGTTAGTTGCTAGTGCAATTAGTATAACCAGTATAACTTATTTCTAATATTGTTAGTTGCTTGTAAAATTTATATAACTAGCATTACGCACTATGTTTACTATTGTTAGTTGCTAGTACAATTAGTATAACTGGTACAACTGACTATTTTTAGACTTATAAATTGCTAGTAAAAATAGTTTAACTAACTACTATAACTTACTAATTTTAGTATTGTTAGTAAAATTAGTATAACTTACTATTTTTAGTATTGTTGCAAGTAAAATTAGTATAACTAACTAGTACAACTTTAGTATTGTTAGTTGCTAGTACAATTAGTATATCTACTACAATTTACTATTTTTTAGAATAATTAGTTGCTAGTAAATGTAGTACAACTAGTATAATATACTAATTTTAATATTCTTAGTTGCTAGTAAAATTAGTATAATTAGTATATAACTAACTTACTATTTCTAGTATTGTTAGTTTCTAGTAAAAATTTGTGTATTCATTTGTATAATTAGCTTTTTCTGGTTGATGAAAATGAGTGCATGTAAACATACCTACTGTTTAACTAAATTATCATGTTTTATTAGTGTCTTGTAACTTGTAACTAAACTACAGTTTCAAAGCAGCTTGACCAGACCGCTGTAGCTGAACACTGTCTGCATTTCTTGCTTGCTTCTCTTAGACACAGGTGAGAGATGTTTGAGGGGTCAGGGGTCAGGTTACCGTGGCACCTGGGGCATGAGCATGTCAGGACTGGAGTGTATTAACTGGAATTCCAGCTCACTCCGAGGAAAGAAATTCACTGCCAGGAGACCAGAGGCCAACACACTGGGACTGGGCAACCACAACTACTGCAGGTACACATGCTCTTCCTCTTCTAGCATGAATTAATTCATGCATGGAATTATTTGTTGAACGTTGATGTATTTTATCATATTGCTCTTCCGTGCAATTTGCAAATTGATGTCACCATGCTTTTAAACTAAAAACTAAAATCACCAGCGTGTTGCTTTTGTGCAGTAACAGTAGCTGCATTGTGTTTTTGGTGAGTAATTGTAGTGTTTGGGTTGTGTTTTATTCCTCAGGAATCCAGACGGAGACACTAAACCCTGGTGTTATGTTTATAAAAAGGCTCAGGTCTCATGGGAGTTTTGTTCTGTACCGACCTGCATAATAGGTACAATCATTCAGCACACTCACACTGTAGACACAAACATCCGTATCCATGTAGTGTACTAATGTTGTGTGCTGTGTTATCATGTCAGACCCCTATCTAGAGTGTGCACAGGGATCAGGACAGACCTACAGAGGGACGAAAGCCGTCACACGCAGCGGTTTGAAGTGTCTGCCGTGGGATTCAGCCGCAGTGTCTCGTAAGATATACAACGCATGGAGACCCGACGCCAGAGAGACGGGCATCGGCAGCCACAACTTCTGCAGGTACAATGAACTAGAATTTGAATAATATAAATCTCCAGAATGTGTCTGTGAAGTTTCAGCTCAAAATACCCCACAGATCAGTTATTATAGCTTGTCAAATTTGCCTCTATTTGTGTGTGAGCAAAAACACAAAATTTGTGTGTGTGTCCCTTTAAATGCAAATGAGCTGCTGCTCCCGCCCCCCTTTCCAGAAGAGGGCGGAGCTTTAACAGCTCAACAACAACAAAGCTGGAGAATCTCACGCAGACAAAATGAGGATTGTCACTAATTAAACTTTATTTTATTAAATTTAATAAACTTTGTTTATTAATCAATATATAATGCAAGTAAGAAATGCACATTTGTGTAAATAAAACCTACTTAAAATCAAAATATTATTACACAAACATTCAACCTCTTTGTTTTGCTTAAAAACACCAAACTTAACAATGTGATAATCAGAAGCAGGTATTACGTCCGTTCATGCATTCTGTCCCAAAAGCACTGAGATCACACGGTTATTTCACAACAATTTTTTTTTTTATATTGTCAATTGTTTTGACTAATCATTTCAGCTCTGTATTAGTCGGTGGATTGCATGGTAATTACGTGAATGTTATCACACACAGGAACCCGGACGGTGACCTCAGCCCCTGGTGTCACGTCTATAAAGGTTCTCAGTTGACCTGGGAGCTCTGTGACGTCCCCAAGTGTCGTAAGTCTGCAGTGCTGCCATGACAACTGATCAATACAGCTCACAAATACATTAGTCACTGATCTACAGCATATGACTAACAGATGCGGTGGAATGTTTAGTCTTAAGGGATAGTTCACCCAAAAATGAAAATTATCCCATGATTTACTCACCCTCAAGCCACCCTAAGTGTATTTTCTTTCAGACACACACAATCAGAGTTATATTAAAAAAAAATATCCTTGCTCCTCCAAGCTTTTTAATGGTAGTGAATGGGGGGGCGAGATTTTGAAGCCCAAAAGGCGCATCCATCCATCATAAAAATAATCCATAGGACTCCAGGGGCTTAATAAAGGCTTCTGAAGTGATTGTTTTTTGTAAGAAAAATATCTATATTTACAACTTTATAAACTATAATAACCAGCTTCCAATAAACATCTGTACGCAAGTTGACTTCTGCGTGACCTCTGATGCAACGCAGGATAATTTTTGGGTGAACTATCCCTTTAAGGCCATTCACACTAAGAATGATAACTATATAGATAACTAACGAAAACTATATTAGTATCCACACCAGCAGACAATATTGTTTTTATTCTAAGCACTCTGTAGTTTTGTCATCTGACACTTTAAATGCTCAAGCTCTTAAAGCAGGATGGATTCTGATTGGCTGTCATTGTTTTTATCATTCATCAGCTGGAAAAAATTTGTTCTGAAAGTGATATTGTTTCTCTGTGTTGTTACGGTGTGATATTATTTTATATTTAGTATGATATTTAGAACTATGTATTTATCATTATAACTATCACGCTTGGTGTGAACGAGCCTTTAGAGCAATTCAGGGTTTCCCAAATAGAGGTTTACAGTTGCATAATTTTCACCATTTTTGTGGACAGAAGTTTGAAGCTTGAGGATTTGAAATGTTTAAAGCTCATAAATATTAGTGTATATAAAATGTATTATAATTATGAAACATTTTTTATTTAACAGGACAATTGTAATTTACAACAGCAATTCATTTCTGTCTTCATTTTTATAATTAGAGTTAAAACATATTAATATGTCGCCTTTGGCTTGCTTAGTTGGGGACACTTGACATTTGACTTGACATTTGATATTCAACAGTATTCTTGACATTTATTCAACAGTGCTTTGATCTGCCTGCACTGACTGTCCCTCCCTTGTTTTTGAACCATGTTTGTCTTTTCTCCACAGCGAGGAAAACTCCGTCAATCACCACACTTGGACCACGAGCCCCTGCAACCACCAACAATCAAGGTGAGACTGTGAAAGATAACTACACTAGTACATTTTATAAAGAAAACGAGATGTGTTTACTCAGGTAAAAGTGACTCTAGGGTGTTCTGGGTGGTATTTTACCATCTCACATGAGAAGAATAATTTTAGATTAATTTATTGTTTTGTGTGTACAGAAAACGTCTCGCTCCCAAGTTTTGTGTTTGTAAGGCAGCTTCACAGAGCGTTGCCATGTCCACTTATTTTAAGCGTTTTGGGGCGTGTTGTTTGGGCTTGGCTAATAAACAAACAAGTTTATGGAGTTATTAAAGTGGGCAGGTGAATGTCATGATATTTTGTTCTTTCAATATAAAGCATTTGAATTATTTAATTTTAATTATTTGAGTTTATTATGGGCTTGTTCTTGTCTGCTGTTTTGTTTCTAGCAAGATATGGCAACATGAGTGAGTCAAGGCTCGTACTTCTGTGTCTTTCTTGCACATACAGAAGAGAGACACATCTCTCATGTGCGTTTAAATACGGCATTGACAACTAGTTAACTGCGTAGAATTGTTGTAAATGCGATTGTCACTACCTGATAGGGCTGAATGATTGATCGCATTGATCTGCTTCTCTGGATTATTTAAGCATAATCATCTGTGATATTTGTAATAAATCTAAACATGAATTATTTTTGCTGAATAAATGCACTTATGCAACATCTGTGATACATTACAGTCTTTTTGTTGTCTTAATAGATAAACATAAAAATCATTTGGAATTATTGTAATTAATTTTAGGGATTTCACTGTTTTAGCAGTGTACACAGCAAAATCCCCAGAGTTAAATCAACTCTGCTCAGAGTACATATGGTCACTCTCTAAATAGTGTTAAAGTAACACTAAAGCATAATTAAAGTTAATGAGATAATTAACCAATTTATAAGGCTGTGACTGGAGTTTTTCTTATTTCTTCAGTGATTCTGCTTGTTAACAGCAGGTGTTCATCACTAATGCGCAATCATTACTTAAATAATTGGTTAATTATCTCATTAAATTTAACTCTGCTTCAGTGTTATTTTAACACTATTTAGAGAGGGACCATATTTACTCTGAGCAGAGTTGATTTTGCTGTGTACAGAGATAAGGTAGAATAAATCTTGCATGTGAGTTAATCTTAAGCATTCTTATTGTGTTCTTACATGAAGGTGCAATAAATCTAATGAAAAGCAATTGTGATAATCAAGATTATAATCATGATTATTAGTTTAACCATTATCGTGCAGACCCACTACCTGAATTTTTCTGGAAATGGACTCCAGTAAATGACTGAACTGTGTGTACCGAATGGGATTAAGCACTAAAAAGGGAATTGACAGAGTTTTCCCACACTTTCCTCCATCTCTCTCTCTCAGGTTCCTGCGGTCAGCGCATCGAAGCTCCTTCGAACTCTCTGCCCATGTTCAGGATTCGTGGAGGTCAGGTCAGCGATATCCGTGAGCAGCCGTGGCAGGCCGCCATCAACGTGTATTGGCCGCGTGCCAAAGCCTACAGCTTCCGTTGCGGCGGTGTCCTCATCGACTCCTGCTGGATCCTCTCCGCTGCTCACTGCTTCCAGGAGAGGTGTGTGTCCGCTCGGCCTGTATCGTGTGTGTGTGTTTGGGTCGGTTTCACTGCTGTCAAGTCATTTTAATTCACTAATCTCATTGCCTTCATCATGACCTTCAATCAAATCATTCTTGACACCTTTACCATAAACATTGACCTACATTCCCCCCCTTTCTTAAAAAATGTCTTAAAGTGTTAGTTCACCCAAAAATGAAAATTCTGTCATTTATTACTCGCACTCATGCCATTCCACACCCGTAAGACCTTCGTTAATATTCGGAACGCAAATTGAGATATTTTTGTTGAAATCCAATGGCTCTGTGAGGCCTCCATAGGGAGCAATGACATTTCCTCTCTCAAGATCCATTAATGTACTAAAAACATATTTAAATCAGTTCAAGTGAGTACAGTGGTTCAATATTAATATTATAAAGCGACGAGAATATTTTTGGTGCACCAAAAAAACAAAATAACGACTTATTTAGTGATGGCCGATTTCATAACAGTGCTTCAGGAAGCATCGGAGCGTTATGAATCAGCGTGTCGAATCAGCGGTTCGGAGCGCCAAAGTCACGTGATTTCAGCCGTTGGCAGTTTGACACGCGATCCGAATCATGATTCGACACAAAAGATTCATAACGCTCCGATGCTTCCTGAAGCAGTGTTTTGAAATCGGCCATCACTAAATAAGTCGTTATTTTGTTTTTTTGGCGCACCAAAAATATTCTCGTGGCTTTATAATATTAATATTGAACCACTGTACTCACATGAACTGATTTAAATATGTTTTTAGTACATTAATGGATCTTGAGAGAGGAAATGTCATTGCTGGCTACGCAGGCCTCACTGAGCCATCGGATTTCATCAAAAATATCTTAATTTGTGTTCCGAAGATTAACGAAGGTCTTACTGGTGTGGAACGGCATGAGGGAGAGTAATTAATGACATTATTTTCATTTTTGGGTGAACTAACCCTTTAAAAAGCCTTAAATTTGATTTTAGAAATCCTGCAAATACCCTGTTTTTTTTTTTAAGATGTTTCAATTTTACTGAAAACAAGACAAAGATCTTGATTGTGAATATAACTTTTTTTTTTTTTTTTTGCATTTTGTAGTTTCGATGTTATAGTTTGACTTCTGTTATCTGTGTTTAGATTTGAGGAGAAGCGTCTTCAGGTGGTTCTAGGTCGAACCTTCAGGCTTCAGAACTCCAGCAGCGAGCAGATCTTTGACGTGGAGAAATACTGGATCCACGAGCAGTACGACGACGAGACGTATGACAATGATATCGGTGAGACTTACACAAACATTCTACACAGTTACATGCATGAAACAGATCTTAATGATTATTAAGATCATCATCGCCTCACAATCAGCTGGTGTCACTGTGACGAGTGGAAATTTCAACAGAACCAGTTCAACTGAAAACACTGTTTATTGTGACATTGACTTACAATCTCAATCATCTTTTTAGGGTTTCCATCAATTTATCATATTTATTTAATATATTTTACTTATTTTATATATTTTGTTTAGGTGTTGGTAAGATTTAAAACATTTTTAAAGAAGTCTCTTCTGCTCACCAAGGCTGCATTTAAAATACATTAAAAATTGTGATATATTATTACAATGTAAAAATAACAATTTTATATTTTATATATTTTAAAATGTAATTTATTCCAGTGATCAAAGCTGAATTTTCAGCATCATTACTCCAGTCTTCAGTGTCACATGATCCTTCAGAAATCATTCTAATATGATGATTTGCTGCTCAAGAAACATTTCTGATTATTATCAATGTTGAAAACAGATCATATTTTTGTGGAAACCGTGATGCACTTTGAAGAATAAAGAGTTTAAAAGAACAGCATTTATTTGAAATATAAATATTTATTTGCATATTTAATATAATTTAGACTTTATTTTAATCTATTGGCTAATTTTTAAAAAAGTTTTAAAAATAGTATTTTTTAATGCTTATGAAATGTGAAATTTCTCTGACATGGTTTGCAACAGTAGAATATTAGAAACACTAGTCCATACCATCATATCATGTGACTTTATTTAATAGGTTTTAAATACCAGTAGTTTATTTCAGTTGTAAGTAAATTTGACTTTGTGTCTTTAGCTCTGTTCAAGTTGAAGAGCGAGTCCGGTATCTGTGCCATCTACTCTCCAGAAGTTCTTCCTGCATGTTTACCAGAACCTAACCTGGCTTTACCGGATTGGACGGAGTGTGAGATCTCTGGATATGGAAAAGAGGAAGAGTGTAAGATCAGCGTTACAGAAAAACAAGATAATTTTTTTTTGTAGTGCTCCTTGATAGTCCAAATAACACTTGAAGTATTGTATAATAATTGTACTCTTTCCTTCTGTCGTTGTCTCTCTCAGTTTCTCCGTTTTACTCTGAGAGAATCAAGCGTGGTATGGTGCGGTTGTGGCCGCAAGATCAGTGTGTCCCGGAGAAGCTGTCCGGCCGTCTGGTCACCTCAAACATGCTGTGCGCCGGAGACACGCGTGGCCTGGACGACGCCTGCAAGGTGACACACCACATTCAGTACATGCTAGTTAAACAGTGAGTGAAATGATTTGTGCATCTTGATTGAACAGTTTCTCCTGGTCTTTCTTTAGGGGGATTCCGGTGGTCCTCTGGTGTGTCAGAAGAACGGCAGAATGATTTTGATGGGTTTAATCAGCTGGGGTGACGGTTGCGGGAAGAAAGACATACCAGGCGTTTACACACGTGTCACAAAATACTCAAACTGGATCTCCAGCAGGATGAGAGCAAACTGAGACAAACAAACACAAAATACAGAGACTGTTGGGTACGGAAAATAGGTGATGGGGAAAACATCTCCACATTCACTGAACTTCACACCTGATGGACTATATTTGACCTGCTCTCCAGTTGTTTTAAGTGGCATTTGAGGAGGAAACCATGGGTGACATGGTGTGGGAATGTGAAACTGATGCTGCGAGTCGATCGGGTTAGATCATGTTGCACACAAGACAAGAAATCTGAATCCAAAGACCATGTTTTTGATTTACACCACACAATGTGGCCTTCAATTTCAGCTTCCAAATCGAAAGTTCTGCAAAAGGATGACATGAAAAATGCATGATAAAGACTTCAGGGTGCTAAAGTGCAAACTGCTGCACAAGATCCTTTAAAAGTACTTCATATTTTACTTTTGTTTTGCTTTTATATAGTAAAGATGGCACTTTTGAATGTTACGTGACGCTTCAGCTCTTATAATGATGTTCGATCTTAATAATTGTACAGGTTTTTAACACTACACTTCTGCTGGGTCAGAGAGACGTTTGTTTCATGGTCAGTGTTTTTGTGTTGATCCAAACAGATTCATGAAAAGTTCATTTGACTGTATTTAATACGACTTTAGGTCCTTGTTAACTGGATGTTTGAATGCAAAATATCTTTATTAACCCAGATCTAATATTATTACTGACTTTAGATGTCGGGATGCATATTAAGTTAATATTTAACTATTTAACATATTTTATAAACTTTTATACACATTGAGCAGCTAGTGCTAAATTATTGTTGTTGTTGTTTTTTTTTACAGTAAATGCGTGCATATTACTTTCAACAGACTTTTTATAAAACGTGAAATGGAAACAGATCTTTGTCTTCTGTATAACAAATATTCTTTATAAATGCAAGATGATTTTTTTCAGCAAGTGTTTTGTGAATTCACACTATAATTGTATGAATTTGAAAGATTAATTATCGAATTGTCGAATAATAGATGAGTGCAGAAAAAAGTCATATTCTTGTGTTTCTTTCCTTAAAGGGGCTATATGTAAGACTTTTCACGTACTATTTGTATTGCCTATGGGAATCTTACGGGAAATATTTCCCAGGGGTTCAAAAGGTTGTTGAGACAAAGCCTCCAGCACCATCGAGAGGTCAGACTCTGGAACTGCTCTTCTAGTGACTGGGTGTTGCCCAACCATAGCGCAGTTAAACCCAACATGACATGCAACAAGAGCCATTAAATAGACCTTAATAGTAGAAAAACAAAATATTCAATTAAATTCAATTCACATATATTTGTATAGCGCTTTTCACGATACATATCGTTTCAAAGCAGCTTTACAGAGAATGCATGTCAACATTACAATTTAGAGAATGCAGTTAGCTAATAATCTAATCATTTAGGCAATTAATTTACAATCACTGTTAACAGTTTAATTGAAGGTAGAAGCAATGAGCTCCTGGAAATAATCAATTACATATTAACAATAATTAGGATATATAGAAATTTGGGAATGTGCATGTTGATCCAGATCTGAAGTCCTCGCAGGAGTTGGCGCCGTTTCTTCAAAGGTGTGGGGGCGTACCGAGGTGAAAAAGAAAAGCAAATGGAGAATAATTAGCGTAGCTGCTGTTCATAACATTATGTGAAGATAGTCATGTGCTATTGATCTGATATGAGATGCATTATGTGAATGCTTGGCTAAAGAGATGCGTCTTTAATCTAGATTTAAACTGGGTGAGCGAGTCTGAGCCCCGATCATTATCAGGAAGGCTATTCCAGAGTATCGGAGCCAAATGTGAAAACACTCTCCCTCCTTTAGTGGACTTAGATATCCTAGGTGCAACCAGAAGCCCAGAGTTTTGTGATCTTAAAGAGCGTGAAGGATTGTAGGGCGATAGAAGATCGGTTAAGTACACAGGAGCTAAACCATTAAGAGCCTTATAGGTCATTAGCTATACTTTATAACAAAATTTAACACAAAATATCAGAAACTGAGCACTGATATACAAACCCGATTCCAAAAAAGTTGGGACACTGTACAAATTGTGAATAAAAAAGGAATGCAATAATTTACAAATCTCATAAACTTATATTTTATTCACAATAGAATATAGATAACATATCAAATGTTGAAAGTGAGACATTTTGAAATGTCATGCCAAATATTGGCTCATTTTGGATTTCATGAGAGCTACACATTCCAAAAAAGTTGGGACAGGTAGCAATAAGAGGCCGGAAAAGTTAAATGTACATATAAGGAACAGCTGGAGGAACAATTTGCAACTTATTAGGTCAATTGGCAACATGATTGGGTATAAAAAGAGCCTCTCAGAGTGGCAGTGTCTCTCAGAAGTCAAGATGGGCAGAGGATCACCAATTCCCCCAATGCTGCGGTGAAAAATAGTGGAGCAATATCAGAAAGGAGTTTCTCAGAGAAAAATTGCAAAGAGTTATCATCATCTACAGTGCATAATATCATCCAAAGATTCAGAGAATCTGGAACAATCTCTGTGCGTACGGGTCAAGGCCGGAAAACCATACTGGATGCCCGTGATCTTCGGGCCCTTAGACGGCACTGCATCACATACAGGAATGCTACTGTAATGGAAATCACAACATGGGCTCAGGAATACTTCCAGAAAACATTGTCGGTGAACACAATCCACCGTGCCATTCGCCGTTGCCGGCTAAAACTCTATATGTTAAAAAAGAAGCCGTATCTAAACATGATCCAGAAGCGCAGGCGTTTTCTCTGGGCCAAGGCTCATTTAAAATGGACTGTGGCAAAGTGGAAAACTATTCTGTGGTCAGACGAATCAAAATTTGAAGTTCTTTTTGGAAAACTGGGACGCCATGTCATCCAGACTAAAGAGGACAAGGACAACCCAAGTTGTTATCAGCGCTCAGTTCAGAAGCCTGCATCTCTGATGGTATGGGGTTGCATGAGTGCATGTGGCATGGGCAGCTTACACATCTGGAAAGGCACCATCAATGCTGAAAGGTATATCCAAGTTCTAGAACAACATGTGCTCCCATCCAGACGTCGTCTCTTTCAGGGAAGACCTTTCATTTTCCAACATGACAATGCCAGACCACATACTGCATCAATTACAACATCATGGCTGCATAGAAGAAGGATCCGGGTACTGAAATGGCCAGCCTGCAGTCCAGATCTTTCACCCATAGAAAACATTTGGCGCATCATAAAGAGGAAGATGCGACAAAGAAGACCGTTGAGCAACTAGAAGCCTGTATTAGACAAGAATGGGACAACATTCCTATTCCTAAACTTGAGCAACTTCTCAAGTCTCCTCAGTCCCCAGACGTTTGCAGACTGTTATAAAAAGAAGAGGGGATGCCACACAGTGGTAAACATGGCCTTGTCCCAACTTTTTTGAGATGTGTTGATGCCATGAAATTTAAAATCAACTTATTTTTCCCTTAAAATGATACATTTTCTCAGTTTAAACATTTGATATGTCATCTATGCTGTATTCTGAATAAAATATTGAAATTTGAAACTTCCACATCATTGCATTCTGTTTTTATTCACAATTTGTACAGTGTCCCAACTTTTTTGGAATCGGGTTTGTAATATCAGCCGGTGCCCTTCACACTACTCCTCAAACACACACCACTTACAGTCATGAAGGTATCGTGTAGAAGAGGATTGTGACATTCTGAATTGTGGCAATAACACATGGGGGGAGCCCAATAACCCTTTGGGCCACCTGCTCAAAATCAAAATCAGAATCAGGCTCTGTTCTCTTACCCTGGCCAGAGTCGGCATTATTAGGCAACATCAGGTCATGGATGGGCCAGTGAGTCCACGCTGAGGGGGCATCCTCATCCTGTAGAGAGAAGAACAATGGTTTTTTTTCGTGCAAGGCAAAGAGATCAACAGTTGCCTGGCCGAATCTCCCCCACAGCAGACTCACTATCTGAGGATGGATACACCAGCCTCAATTGAGTGGGTTCCCCCTCAACAATTGCCTGTACCCCTGTTCAGAATGCCCGGGCATGGGTCGCCCATAATGACAGAAAGTGCTGCCTGCTTCATATAAACAGCTTGTGAGCTAGAGCATGAAGCTTGGATCCTTGGAGGTTGATATGTGCTACAGGTGTGGTATTGTCGTGCCGTACCAGCTCACGATGTCCCTGTAAGCGAGGCAGAAAATGATTCAGAGCTTTCCACACAGTGAGGAGCTCCAAATACTTTATATGGGGAGTACTCTGGGTTCGGGCCAAAATACAGAGCTGGGAGCCCTCTCCTCGGACAGCACGCCAAATATGCATACTACTACGCATACTATTTACTATCTGATTATTTGTAAGTGTGAACTTGTGAAATGTAGTTCTAAACGTAGGTTCAGGAGGATCCTAAACATTCAGTCCTGTCAATCTGCGTATATAAGCAGCAGTCACTGCGTCATCCCAGCGACAATTCTTCCAGCATCCCTCCTCCTCCTCATCTCCTCTTCTATTTCTCTTATTCTCCCGCTATGCAGTACTGTTATAGGGGGGTTTAACTCGGAGCTCGAGCCGAGCCTTGGGTTCGAGCCTCTTTCAAGTTCAGCAAGCCAAGTTTGTTTTACCATTAACCATTCAGCCTGAATGGGCAGGCGAACTTGTGAAAGTATGCATCTGTCGTTACCATTTTCTGCAACATGATCGTCCCAAGGGGGCTTACATGAGCGTAAAACTCAGTATTCCTCCAGCGGTGCAGCATCACTGTGACAGAATGGCACAGATTGCATAAAGGGCTGAGATGAAGAGATAAAACCAATTTCATAAACACCCTTTTTCTCAAAAGGCCTAGAGGCAGAACCTGGACAGCCGAAGCCATAAGATCCTGTAGCCTGAGACATGTGTGATATTGTATGCTCACTCCTTCTCTGAATTGTGAGAGGCAGTTCAATAAGGAGAGAATTAAATTCAGCTCCAAACCCAGAAATATAACATTCTGAGCAGGAGATAAATTGCTTTAGCTCACATTCACTCTGAAGTCGAGCGCTGTGATATGCACGCACATTGTCTTGCATCAATTTCTCTCTTGAATCAACAAATCGTCTATGTTAAGATCTTGAGCCCTGCTATCCTCAGCGGGGCTAAGCCCGACTCCACATACAGACAGAACACTCTGGGACTCAGTTAAGGCCCAAAAGGAAGAACTTTGAATTTATAACATATGCAGAAACAAAGAAACTTACTATGCAAAGGATAAATGCTTATGTGGAAAAAAGCATCTTTCAGATCAACTGATGTCAACCAGTTGTTCTTACGTAATGAACAAGCGAGAGCACTGAAATTGTATTTCCTCAAAAGTTTGTTCAACACTCCAGAATGGGATGAAGAGAACCATCCTTCTTTGGAATTAAGAAATAACAGGAGTAAAACCCCCAATTGCATAGATGCTATGGTACCACTCGGAGCATCCCCTTCTCGGGAAGGGAGAGCTCTTCGTAGGAGAGCTTGTCTTTTAGAATGTAAGCAGAGCTCTCCTCTGTGTGAGAAGAGATAAACCCCAATTCAGGGGCCGACACAGACTTCTAGGCTGTTACATGAGTCCCCCTACACACCCGAGAATTGCTTAAGGCTAATTCGGTCAGATTGTTCATTAGCGATACAATGGGGTTAACATTCATAGGAGTTTCCCATTGGAGACGGCCTGTTCTTGGTCAGAGGCACTTTTGATGTTGAGGTGAACGTGCATAGCCTTTTTCCCCATCAGAGTTGGACAAACCTAAATTAGCACTCTGTGTAGCCGACGTAGGTTTTGAGAGAGCCGTTAACAATGAAAACACACGAAATAAAAGTAATCCGACAGATGGGCAGCTGTAGAACTGGGGAAACTAGAGAAGAACGAGGTGGTCAGCCTAATAAAGATTGCGAGCATGGGCGGCTTGCAGTAATTAGGTCCGCCAAGCTGGTTCATAGGACAAACACATCTGGCGGAGGCATATTCAAAAAGATGTGTCTTTTTAAAGACAATCCTGAAGTTCGTAAAACCACGAGCTGAGAGTCGATATTAGGGAGGCCAAGAGAAATGAATGACAACTGAGGAAATGTAGCTCGTGCAGGTACTTTATGCGCTTTGGTAAGCAAATGCACTTACCTGGCATTGGGCATGTGCTTCTGTCTTTGTGCATTTGGACAATTCTGCAGAGGTCAGATGCCCTTCCCTGGATCTCATCATGAGATGATGAAAGAGAACCTGTAGACTGAATTTCATGTGAAGGACTTCAACGTTCAGAGTCTTGTACGTTACATGTGCATGAGTGCGAGCAAGAGCATGAGCAGTAAGTTGCTGGCTGCAGTTCACTTAATGGCCACTGGTAATAACAAGGGTTTCTGAATTCTACATATAACCCCTTGGTCTCCACTGCCACACTGGAGTCTGGTCCTGATGAAGCAGTCTGCTCTAATATAAGAGTCATTCTACGAAACGGGTGCCATTTGGGTCCGCAACATTTGATCAGATGCATAAGGCACAAAAAATGTCCTAAAGTCTGTTTCCAAAGCTTAAGGTTATTAATTCAAGTGTTCTTTTTAACATGATATATGATCAAATGTTTTTTTTTTGAAGATTAGCATACTATTTTTAATTATTTTTCATTATTACATAGCCAATTTCACATGTCCGTGTTAACCAACATGACATTTGCATCTAAAATATCACCAAATTAGTTATATATTTCTTCAAACATATACTATTTTCAGGATTATATGTGTGTCCCTGTTTACACAAAATATATTTATTCACAATAAATCACGTGACGGGGTGGTAAATTTCATCCCAAAATGTACCCTGATAAAAATCACATTCTGGGGGATAAAACTTTTTTTTTTGTCAGGGTTCCCTCAGTAAAATGTGCATTCCAAGGGCTAAATATCATGTTACTTGGGCTCGCTTCAACCCGTGGACATGAAAAACAACCCCCCGCAACAGTGTAAAAGTAGCCTAGCCCAATTTCGCAGGAAAAACGCAGACTTGGCAACACTGTTCGTTTCATTAATTCACTCAATCACTCACTCACACACTTTTTAGTCAATTTGTAGGGTCTCTCCTCTCCCAGTTTTTAAAGTTTAAAACCAGCAGATCATATAGAGAAACACTTTGTCCATACCCAAGGGTGTAGATTTGGTTTCAACTTTGGGGGGGTTGAATGTTGGTATGGTTGTATTGTATTGGGGGGGGGGTTGCAACTGATGGCTTTGAATATTGGGGGGGGTTACATCCCCCCCATAAACTACGCCTCTGTCCATACCACCCCGTCACATTTACCACCCCCTCACAGGGTCATTTTGTTAAAGGTTTATGGAAAGAAAATGAAATATTACATAAATGAATGTTGAATGATGTTCTTGTCAGATAAATGTAACTTTATTTGTATTTTTTAAGTAAATTCATTTTTTTCAGTACAAACAATGAGGCCATTGAAAGGTGTCTTAAACAAGGTCATGAAGCAGCACCAGGAAACACATTGACTACTGGATGAACAGGAAATCCAACAGAATGACAGTTTTAATTATTAGTTTGCTCATTTTCTAAATGTTTTGGTTTATATGAGTTAGTCATCAACAGACAGGAATCTTAAAAATGGGGAAGACCAAGTTAAAAAAGAAGCAGCAGCAGATTCCCCTTAGCCACAAGGAATTACAAGAGCGCAGATAATTAAACTGATGTTTTCTTACACATTCTTTCCATAGTTTGCTTCACACATATAAAGTGTTTGTATGTTTAAGGTTAAAACATTTAAATGGATAAGTTTTGTTAGCAAATGCAATGTTTTAGTTGAACCATCACAGTAAATAATCTCATATTAAGATAGTAAAAGTTAAAAGCTTTACTGTAGCTCAGTAGTTAGAGCATGGCACTAGCAATGCCAAGGTCATGGGTTCGATCCCAAGGATTGCACATACTCAGATACAAATGTATAGTATAATACAATGTAAGTCGCTTTGGATAAAAGCGTCTGCCAAATGCATAAATGTAAATGTAATGTAAAAGTCCAGCAAGGATGAGGATTTTTCATGTTTGTTCCTCTCGACTGATTTCTGACTCAATCATATGGTGATGATACCGGCTTAATTCTTGTGACCTTCAAAGAGATGATGTCAGTATTATTCACTCCTAATAAATTCCCCAGCAAAGCGCCAACCTGAGAAACAAGATGACAGGAAATGAGAAAACAGCAGGTAAAGAAGAAGAAGAGCATAATAAAGCTGCGTCACAATTCTGAGTGCAGAAAAGATCTACTTTTTTTATGATTCAGAACAACATCAAGAAATAATGGAGGATTTCTAATCGGGTACAAAACAGATACCTCCTCAAAAGTTCTTTCAACCAATAGAATCACTTTGGGACCTAAAAGGGAAGTGACATCACACCTGTTCACTATTAACTTGATTGTAGAGCAACTGTGAGGATGAAGCTTGATGCTTGAGATTTGATTTATAGTTTGTCCAAATACGGGCATACTTTCTTTTGCATACCTAAAACCATGTACTTTCCCATCACCAGCACTTTGAAGTACTTTAGGCCCTGTTAACACTTGGTATTAAGATGCATTTTGGTCAAATGGACCACTAGTAGACGAGAGAGACACAATCCCTTTACACTTTATCAGGAGTGGTGGGAGAACATTGTGCTTGGTACATTTTTCATCTTCAAACCAAACTTGGGTCTTCAGCAGACAAAGCTTAAATTCTGTCTGGCTAGCGCGCTTCCCGTAATGTTTACACATTAGGTCAGTAGACGGAGAGGCTGTTCGAACACATTCAACCACATGAGTGTCTACACTATGAAAGCAATCCGGTTGAATGCATTTTCGACTACCTCTGGAAGTGCTCGAAAGTGGACATGCTCAAAACGTTTCACTTGTATTTAGCGTCGTCCACTTGTGATCCGATCGACCAAAACGCATCTTAATACCAGTTCAAGTATGTGAACTGGATGCCGTCAAACAATCAGAATCACTTCTCTCACCTGATGCATTACAGCCTGACGCACTTCTTCAGAGGAAGCCAACTTGGTCAAAACCCTCGCCTCCAGAACATTGAGTACTGTAGGAACATCTGCAAAATACCAAATCACTTATAAGTGATTTCAGGTTTCACTGAATCTCAGTTTCAACAGTGATGATAAAACTAGACCTAAAGATTCATACACTCAGAAACACACACAGATGAATTACCTTTTGGTGGAGTTGCTGTGGATGTGAATGGAGGGGCTGCAGTGAAGTTTACTGGAGGGGCTGTAGTAACGTTGAATGGAGGGGCTGCAGTTGTGGTATTGAAAACTATAGAGAGTGACAGATGTCATGAATGTTGTTGTATGAGAGAGGATTGAGGATTCATTTAGCAATAAATACAATACTGATTACAGTGACACTCAATGCAGTGCAAATCAGGAACAGAATACTTAGTAAAACACAAAATCCTCTCAATCTCAACATACTTCAGCTCAAAGAGAGAATTAGCCCATTAAACAAAGTGTAAACATCTCTATATGTGTGTATGTGAGTTCTTACCGCATGTGCTGTTGATGTCGGGGCAGCAGTCATTGAACTGTTTGCAGTTCTCGTCACAAAAACAGCCTCTGAAACAACTGTAGTTTAAGCCACTGCAGCACAGAGTCGGCTCTGAACACTTTCCTACAGGAGCAGTGAAGACGACAAATACACCCATTTACATCATTGTTATAAGGATCAAACTCATATTATATGTATTGGTTGCCATAGAGAGGTTTTTGGCATCCAGTTCAGATGTTAAAGTCCCCCTGTGGTGAAAATCAAGTTTTTAATGTTGTTTATATGTCTATGTGGTGTTTTTGATATGCTTTAAAAAAAAAACCAAGTGCAAATTCATATAAATAAGCGCGCTCAAAATGGAAGCGACATGGTCGCGATGCGCATGCGGTGCGGCACGCTCGTTTTTTCCAGGCACGCCTATGCCGCGGCGAGATGGAAACATCTTCAGCTTTTCAGAATGCCATAAGCACACCGCAGGCAGGTCATGTGACAAGAACCAAACGATCAGCTTCGGCCTTTCTGTAATAACATCGAAAGCTCTGCAAAACAGCTGATCATAGCTGTACAGGGCGGGTTTTTATTTCTCATCTCAATATATCTAGTAGTAAAGCTAATGTAAGTCTTAGAAATCAATTAATCCTTTGTTGATACTTCCTCGTCATCGTGCACAGCAACGACAGACGCCACGGGAACGCAAGGAAAGGAGCGTTTTTTCGCACGTTTTTAGACGCGATATGTGAACTGACCCTAGAAGGCAGACTGAGATGGCGAACGGGGTTTGTGTAATATTAACAACACATTTTTAGCTGTTTGATATCATAGTCAAGCAAAAGGCTAATCATATTAATTACCGTTAAGTGTCCGACATTGCAAAAAGCGATACCATTGTGCAGCGTTTACTTGGTAAGTTGACCGAGTGGATCTCTGAGCTGGTGTGACTGAGTGGAGGTGGGATACATATCATAATATATAGCATATTCATAGATATACGTATAATAAATTAGGAAAGGGTGTAGAGTTATATTCAAGCTATTTTAAGGCATTTTCCTTTTTTCAGAGGAAAAAAGATCAAAGATGAGTTTTAAGTGATGCAATTATTGAAAAATAAAACATACCTGTTAATGGCAAAGTGGTGTTTGGTTTTGTATTGTTGGTGCTGTTATTGACTATAAAAGGGAAAGAGGTGTATATTAAATAAGATATCTTAAATCAAAATGTACAGTATTAATTACTCTTTTAATCACAGTGAAGTGCTTTACTCTTGCATTACACACTAGAACAATCAACACAATCTGATTACTAAACTATATGAGGCTGTTGACATGCAGCCAGTGATTCATTCGAGCACAGATTAATCAGATTTTCAGTATGAATGTTTCTTTATACCTGTGAGGCAGGTGTGTTTGAAATCAGGGCAGCAGTCACGTAATCTCAGACAAGCAACATCACAATAACAGTTCAAGCGGCTACAGGAGTTATTCAATCCAGAGCAGCACAGACCTGGATTCCCACAACTTCCATCTATAACAGAAACATCAAACACATCAGTTAATGTAATAATATATGCATATACATAGTGAATTAATCACACACAAGAAATACTCACAAACGGGAGCCTGAGTTGTTGTAGTAGTAGTTGTTGTTGCATTGGTCACTCCAGGCCGTGTGGTTACCGGGATGGAGGTCACATTACTGCGGTTACTAGTCACTAAATTTAGAGAGCAAAGAGGAGAAATGGAGCCGCAGAGCTCCGTCTAAGACATCATTTGTACACAACAAGGTCAAGGAAATATTTCTGTGAATGTGTATGGATGTTTTACACTAGTTGAGTTAAACTGCATGTTTAATTATATTCTTAAAGGACAGAAATGTGATGTACAATATAACAGAAGTCAGTTACTATAGTATTATAACATTTAAATAATCAAGTTTTTGCCTCACATGTTGATGGATTTACAGAAATTGCAGTCGTGGTAGTCAGTGGTGTAGATGTAGTCGATGCTGGTGAAGGTGGTGTTGTAGTTGTAGTTGGAGGTGTTGAAAGTGGCGTTGTAGTCGATGCTGGTGAAGGTGGTGTTGTAGTTGTAGTCGGAGGTGTTGAAAGTGGCGTTGTAGTCGATGCTGGTGAAGGTGGTGTAGTTGTAGTCGGAGGTGTTGAAAGTGGCGTTGTAGTCGATGCTGGTGAAGGTGGTGTTGTAGTTGTAGTCGGTGGTGTTGAAAGTGGCGTTGTAGTCGATGCTGGTGAAGGTGGTGTAGTTGTAGTCGGAGGTGTTGAAAGTGGCGTTGTAGTCGATGCTGGTGAAGGTGGTGTTGTAGTTGTAGTTGGAGGAGTTGAAAGTGGCGTTGTAGTCGATGCTGGTGAAGGTGGTGTTGTAGTTGTAGTTGGAGGAGTTGAAAGTGGCGTTGTAGTCGATGCTGGTGAAGGTGGCGTTGTAGTTGTAGTTGTAGGTGGTGAAGGTGGCGTTGTAGTTGTCGATATTTCCGGTGTAAGTGGTGTTGTAGTTGTAGTCGGTGGTGTTGAAAGTGGCGTTGTAGTCGATGCTGGTGAAGGTGGCGTTGTAGTTGTAGTTGTAGTCGGTGGTGTTGTAGTTGTAGTTGTAGTCGATGCTGGTGAAGGTGGCGTTGTAGTTGTTGTTATTGCTGGTGAAGGTGGCGTTGTAGTTGTCGTTATTGCTGGTGAAGGTGGCGTTGTAGTTGTAGTCGATGCTGGTGAAGGTGGCGTTGTAGTTGTAGTTGTAGTCGGTGCTGGTGCAGGTGGTGTTGTAGATGTGGTAGAAGCTGGTGGTGTTGTGGCAGGTAAAGAGGTAACTGATGTGGTAGTTGTAGTGTTATCTGTGGTTAGTACCGATGCAGTATTAGTTTGATCTGTGGTAGGTGGAGTGGTACTTTGAGCTGTGGAATAAAAAAGACAAATCTTTAATATCAACAATCAGCGAATTGGAAGCGTTAACAGTTTGTTCTTGTTTTGTTTAAAAGCGCAGTTTAATTATTCCATCTGTTTCTGAAAATCCTGATGGTGAATCTCAAAATCTCTCAAAGTGATCCAAAGAGTGAAATTAGTGAAATAAGAGGTGGATGTAAATCTGTAATGAAAACTTTATCAAAATCTGACACACAAACAGTTCAGCTGATGTGAATGTTACCTGTGGTTGAGCAGCTCATTGTGGCCAGCAGACAGCCGATGAGAATCACAGCGGGAGCCATCAGGATCAGTGTGTGTCAGACATCTGCCAGTGATGTTATCGGTGCGCTCCGGATTGCTTCCTCCATCTGTCCAGACTCCTGCCAACTTACTCTGATGTCAGAGACAGATTAATCAAAGCCGGTTTTTCTTCATCAGGTAGTGTTACTGGATTCTTTCGCGATGCTGTTCAAATACCAGATGAAGGGCTTTGCCAAAAGATTTCCAGGCTGTGACGTGTACAAGACTTTCTTTCCTGTTCTTTCTATTGACTTACCCGCATCCAGATTTTCATCAAGACACATTAGATTGCTTTTTAATAGTGAAGATATACAAGTGATGTCACTTTGGTACTTTGCACCACTTGTATTGACGTTAGATCATAACTGATTTAGCCATTTTTAACACTAAACATCTGCGGGGTCAGAGAGACGTTTGTTTTTGTGGTCAGTGCTTGAAACAGAATTTCCCAGGAAAACTCACAAGATCCGAGTTTCATCTCATCAGGTGTTTATTTTCAGTGTAATAATCATACAGGAATCTCAAAAACTAGATGAAGACAGTGTTAAAACAGCAGTAGCAGATTCCCCTCCGTGCAAATGAAGGAGGAACAAGGAACTACAATAAATCAGATAATCAATCTGGTGTTTTTTTACACATTCTTTTCATAGTTTGATTTACACATGTACAGTGCTTGTATGTTTAAGATTAAAGCATATAAATGGATATGTTGTGTTGGAAAAAGCAATGTTTAAGTTGAACCGTCACCATAAATAATCTCATTTTAAGATAGTAAAAGTCCAGCAGCGATTATTATTATTCGCGTCTGTCCCTCTCGACTGATTTCTGACTCAATCACATGGTGATACTGGCTGAATTCTCGTGACCTCAAAAGAGTAGATGTCAGTATTATTCTCTCTTAAGTAACTCTCCAGCAAAGCGCCAACCTGAGAAACAAGACGACAGGAAATGAGAAAACATCAGGTGCAGAAGAAGAAGGGAAGCTGTGTCCCAATACTCTACATTATTTATAGTATGCAAGATAAGAATTCTGATATTTAAATATATTTCATATAGCTTGTTTGGATGTTACATTGTAACATACATCTCTTGACAACTGTGATATACAATGTAAAATACATTAACTGATGTACTTTTATGGTTCAGAAAACCAACAATGTCAATTTTCAGGTTTGAAATTCTTTCCCTTCACCAGCACACTTGAGTACATTTAGAGAGTAGTGTAAGTATGTGAACTGTCAGAATCGCTCCTCTCACCTGACGCAGTGCAGCCTGACGCTCTTCTTCAGTGGATGACTCCTCGGCCAAAACCTCCACCTCCAGATTAGTGAGTAATGTGAGAACATCTGCAAAACACACATTAGTGATTTCAACTTTCACTCCTTTGGCTGCAACAATGATAGTAAAACTAGACCTAAACATTCATACACACAGAAACACACAGATGAATTACCTAGGGTTGGAGCTGCAGTGGAGATCACTGGAGGTTTTGCAGAGGAGGTGAATGGAGTGGCTGTAGTAAAGTTTACTGGAGGGGCTGTAGTTGTAGTATTGAAAACTATTTAGACAGAGACAGAGATCATGAGCATTGGTGTATCTGAGACGATTCAGGATTCATCTTGCAATTAATACAAAACTGATTATAGTGACACTGAATGCAATGCATAAAACATCGATCAAATCAGGAGCAGAATACAAACTAAAACACACAGTCATGTCAATCTCTCAACATAAAGAGAGCTTGTGATTGAAATTAGCCCATTAAACAAAGTCTAAACATCTCTATATGTGTGTATGTGAGTTCTTACTGCATGTGCTGTTGAGGTCGGGGCAGCAGTCATTGAACTGTTTACAGGCTTCGTCACAAAAACAGCCTCTGAAACAGTTGAAGTTTAAGCCACTGCAGCACAGAGTCGGCTCTGAACACTTTCCTACAGGAGCAGTGAAGATGACATGTTTGATGCTGAATCCATCCTCAATACAGTTAGGATGCGTCTCAATCATCTCTCTAGTTCAGTAGTCAGGGCACTGATCAGGGAACTGGCCATTTTAAAGGCTCTCTCAATCATTCCAGATCACTGAAACTTTTGTTCTCTATGCACCGTGAAAACCAGGAAGCATCAATTCTCACTATGTTCCCTTAAAGGTGCCCTCGAATGAAAAGTTGAATTTATCTTGGCATAGTTGAATAACAAGAGTTCAGTACATGGAAATGACATACAGTGAGTCTCAAACTCCATTGTTTCCTCCTTCTTATATAAATCTCATTTGTTTAAAAGACCTCCGAAGAACAGGCGAATCTCAACATAACACAGACTGTTACGTAACAGTCGGGATCATTAATATGTATAACCCCAATATTTGCATATGCCAGCTCATGTTCAAGGCATTACACAAGGGCAGAACGTCTGGATCTGCACAGCTGAATCATCAGACTAGGTAAGCAAGCAAGAACAATAGCGAAAAATGGCAGATGGAGCGATAATAACTGACATGATCCATGATAACATGATATTTTTAGTTAGCATGTTGCTAATGTACTGTTAAATGTGGTTAAAGTTACCATCGTTTCTTACTGTGTTCACGGAGACAAGAGCCGTCGCTATTTTCATTTTTAAACACTTGCAGTCTGTATAATTAATAAACACAACTTCATTCTTTATAAATCTCTCCAACAGTGTAGCATTAGCCGTTAGCCACGGAGCATAGCCTCAAATTCATTCAGAATCAAATGTAAACAATATAACAGAATACAATACTCACATAATCCGACGCATGCATGACGAACAATTTGTAAAGATCCATTTGAGGGTTATATTAGCGGTGTAAACTTTGCTTAGGCACTGTTTAAGGCAAGCGCGAGCTCCGTGGGAGGGGAGCGTCAGCATTTAAAGGGGCCGCACAGCATAAATCGGCTCATATTTAATGATGCCCCAAAATAGGTAATTAAAAAAATTAATTAAAAAAATCTTCACAGACACATTCAGGGGACACCTTAGACTTATATTACATCTTGTAAAAAAACGTTCGATGGCACCTTTAACAGAAATTCTGAAGCGCAAAACATAAATTGCACGAGTTGTTTTTAAAAAACAAACAATTATTTAAATATGTTTCAGCATAAACATACATCACTAGACAGGTAGTGAACATAATCTAGCTAACATTTATCAATAATTTACAGGCAAAATGTTGCAGGTATATACATAGGCTATAACAATCAAAATATTTATCATACTAAAATTTAAATAACATTAATGTGTAGTGACTCAGGGTCCTTACCAGTGCCCAAATTCATGTACACAATATAGTGATTCATGAACTAGGGAGCTGATTGAGACAAACCCAAAGTAAAGATCTAGATTTTCTCTAAATTTAAAGATCTAGAAAATTCAGAATAATTATACAGAGTCACATGATAAAGATTAATGACAGGAAATAAATAAGTAGGAAATATACCCGTCAGTGGCAAAGTGTTGTTTGGTTTAGTGCCGTTGGAGCTGTTATTCACTATAAAAGTGGAGATAAGAGAATAAAGAGATAAGATTTAGTTAATTAACACATTTTTTTGCAGTATTTTTGTTTTGTGTTCTCGATAGAGCACCTTAATCAAAGAAAAATTAATCATGACTAGTGAAAGTGACTGTTGCTTCATTTCAGCAGATGAATCAGATTTTCAGTATGAATGTTTCTGAATACCTGTGAGGCAGGTGGGTTTGAAATCAGGGCAGCAGTCGTGAAATCTCAGACAAGCAACATCACAAAAACAGTTCAAGCGGTGACAGGAGTTATTCACTCCAGAGCAGCACAGACCTGGATTCCCACAACTTCCACCTGTCAGGAAAACATCAGTATAATTCATTATATCATCTATATAATTCATCACTATAATTCATGTGCAGTGTTGGGCACATTACTTTAAAAAAGTAATTAGTTATAGATACTAGTTACTTCTCACAAATAGTAATGGAGTTAGTAACTGAGTTACATCATTATAAAAGTAACTAATTACTAAGGAAAGTAACTATTGTGTTACTTTTTTTTTCAAAATATGTCAAATAACTTGGATGCCCCCTATATAATAAATAGATTAAATGAATGAAATTGAGGGGAAAAAAATATTGCTGTGGGACAATATGAGAGACACCAATCAAATTACTATATTGGAACAATAAAACACAATAGATGGTTTAGAACTTTTAATATTTTTTGCACAGACCACAACTGGCTAACAAATAAGTCTAAAAATAAATTATGCTGCATCCGATTCGTGACTCATGATCCGCTCTTGATCACAACATGAGATTTCTCTGTACTGTACTATACTTGTTGGTAGCCATTAAAGAAAGTTTCATATTTATGTTTATATAGGCCTATTATAATGTTATTTTTTTAATTTAATCTATCTGATTATGAAAAGTGAACAG
This sequence comes from Megalobrama amblycephala, assembly GCF_018812025.1. Lineage (NCBI taxonomy): Eukaryota > Metazoa > Chordata > Actinopteri > Cypriniformes > Xenocyprididae > Megalobrama > Megalobrama amblycephala. Next base: position 2,104,160 of record NC_063055.1, on the reverse strand, counting down.
CATGAGTAAGATAGGAGGATGCGCAATATATCGGGACACATTGAGTGGGTCAGACATGATTTTGACCACTTCATTAAGTTTTGTTTTGCAGAAATCCTTTCTTTAAAGTGAATTTCCTTTTGTAAAAATTGTATCTTAATTTTAATCAATGTTTCATCAACCAATTGCCTGGATTTAATAAATAAGAAGCAAATATAGCGGACAATATAATCATGACACGGAGGCGCCGGCGCGATCACTTGCACGTGAACTGAAGCGTGTTTTATAGGCTAAATGAACTGAAACTCAGTGTATAGGCTCCTTGCCTCAAAGACATGAGAAATATATCTATAGAAAGCTTGAAATGTCTACTTTTAAACTAAATTATTCAAAATGAAAAGAAATAAGCTACTCCCTGATTATGTAATCCAAATTAAATGTGCATTCTCTCTCTAGGCGCATGGTGTCAGCTTCATCTTTGCAGCCGACACTGATTCAGAAAACATTAGTTTATTAATAAACAATTAAAATGTCTCCTTGCTGTTTTTGTCACATTCATAGTCATTACTTTTGCCGGTTCTTTATGGCAAGCTTTATGAGCTTGAGTGCTATATAGCTTATATTATGTAAACGCTCATTATTATGGTTTATTCTCTCCAGTATATAAGAAATTAAATTAATATAAATGTTATTAGTCAACTAATGGCTTAAATAAACAACTACTAGTTGACTAGAAAAAATTTATTTCACATAGGCTATTTTTGATCCAGCATGTCACAACGGGTATTCTGGTTTGAGCTTGCGCTTCGCTCGCACGCTCTGACACAGACACACAGCACATTATTATCAGTTTAAAATTATATTTGTGTAGCATACCAATCATCATCAGTTAGTGTCCCACCCCCCAGCACACACACCAGAGCAGTGTTGTAGTCGAGACCAGCTAATTCGAGTCAGAAATCAGAGTATATTGAGTCTGAGTCGAGACCGAGACTAGAAAGTTTGGAGTTCTAGACACGAAAGGTAACTAATCTTTCTGGGGAACAGACGTGATAAACATGAGGTGACAAAAGAAAGAATGAATCTGATCTGGAGGTGAGGTGACCAGAGAAAAAACTTTGCAGGTCCTATGGCTGACAGAGAGCCTACTCGAATGGAAACCGCTTCAGTGAACTCAATTAGCCTATAGTAACGCCGCATTTTATTGTCAGTAATGGTAAAGGCGTTGTAACGGGGGAAACGGTAATTCGTTTGATTACTCGTTACTGAAAAAAATAATGACGTTTATTTATAGCGCCGTTAAACCCATCTCTGTTCATGTGTGACATAACATTTCATCAAATGAAATGTAATGTCACACAAAAACTGGCACTTTGTTTGAACAATACTGAATATATATTCAGGTGCTGGTCATATAATTAGAATATCATCAAAAAGTTGATTTATTTCACTAATTCCATTCAAAAAGTGAAACTTGTATATTATATTCATTCATTACACACAGACTGATATATTTCAAATGTTTATTTCTTTTAATTTTGATGATTATAACTGACAACTAAGGAAAATCCCAAATTCAGTATCTCAGAAAATTTGAATATTACTTAAACCCATGTCTTGCATACGTCTGTGCGTAGTGGTTCTTGAAGCACTGACTCCAGCTGCAGTCCACTCTTTGTGAATCTCCAACACATTTTTGAATGGGTTTTGTTTCACAATCCTCTCCAGGGTGCGGTTATCCCTATTGCTTGTACACTTTTTTCTACCACATCTTTTCCTTCCCTTCGCCTCTCTATTAATGTGCTTGGACACAGAGCTCTGTGAACAGCCAGCCTCTTTTGCAATGACCTTTTGTGTCTTGCCCTCCTTGTGCAAGGTGTCAATGTTCGTCTTTTGGGCAACTGTCAAGTCAGCAGTCTTCCCCATGATTGTGTAGCCTACAGAACTAGACTGAGAGAACATTTAAAGGCCTTTGCAGGTGTTTTGAGTTAATTAGCTGATTAGAGTGAGGCACCAGGTGACTTCAATATTGAACCTTTTTACAATATTCTAATTTTCTGAGATACTGAATTTGGGATTTTCCTTAGTTGTCAGTTATACTCATCAAAATTAAAAGAAATAAACATTTGAAATATATCAGTCTGTGTGTAATGAATGAATATAATATACAAGTTTCACTTTTTGAATGAAATTTGTGAAATAAATCAACTTTTTGATGATTTAATTAAATTAAATTAACTAATTATATGACCAGCACCTGTACTAACATTTAAAATTTTGGCTTCAGAAAGATTTTTTTTTTTAAAGAAGTCAATATTTGTATTCAGCAAAGATGCATTTAATTGCTCAAGTGACAGTAAACACATTTATAATGTTACAAAAGATTTCTATTTCAAATAAATGCTGTTCTTTTGAACTTTCTATTCATCAAATAATTTAGAAAAAAAATGTATGTATCATGATTTCCACCAAATTATGAAGCAGCACAACTCTTTGCAACATAAATAATCAGAAATGTTTCCTGAGCAAATCAGCATATTAGAATGATTTCTGAAAGATCATGTGACACTGAATGTGAATTATTGTACACACACACACACACACACACACACGAAAGAAACACTCACTGAGAGGAGTTTGACTGGTTGTTGTTGTTGCATTGGTCACTCCAGGCCGTGTGGTTACAGGGATGGTTGTCGCATTACTGGTGTTATTAGTCACTAAAGTTAGAAAGCAAAAAGGTAGTATGGAGCCGCAGAGCTCTGTCTAAGCAAGTTGGGTTTGAACAACAAGGACAAGAAAAATTACTGTAAATGTACAGTATATGGGTGTTTAACACTAGTGGAATTAAATAGCATCATTCTTAAAGGACAGAAATGTGACGTACAATACAATACCAAATAGGCAAAAAAAAAAATCATATTAGTGATTTCAGGTTTCACTGTCCTTCGGTTGCAACAATAATGGTAAAACCAGACCTAAATATTCATACAAACACAATCACACACATATGAATTACCTTGAGATGGAGCTGCAGAGGAGATGAATGGAGGGGCTGTAGTAAAGTTTACTGGAGGGGCTGCAGTTGTGGTATTGAAAACTATAGAGAAGGTGACAGATGTCATGAATGTTGCTGAATCTGAGAAGATTCAGAACTCATCTTGCAATAAATACAATTGATTACAGTGACACTGACTGCAGTGCATAAAACACTGATTATCATTTAGGAGCATACAAACTAAACATACTCAACGTCTCAACATACTTCAGCTCAAAGAGAGCTTCTGATTGAAATTAGCCCATTAAACAAAGTGTAAACATCTCTATATCTGTGTATGTGAGTTCTTACCGCATGTGCTGTTGAGGTCGGGGCAGCAGTCATTGAGCTGTTTACAGGCCTCGTCACAAAAACAGCCTCTGAAACAGTCGTAGTTTAAGCCACTGCAGCACAAAGTTGGTTCTGAACACTTTCCTACAGGAGCAGTGAAGACAACAGTACAGTCTATAACATCATTATTATAAAAGATCAAACTCATTTTCAGCTCACCCTATAAAATCCCGGTCAGTTCAGTTAGTCATTGCTAAGTCTTGTTTCTGAGCATTTTCCCTGGTTTTGTGTCTCTTAGTTTTTTGGATTCTCTGCCTGTTCCCCTGGATTTCTCTGTTCTATCTCTACCCTGGACTCTGTTGTTGTTTGGACTGTTTGCCTGTGTTTTGACCTTTGCCAGTTTTGCGGATTACAAATGTGGATTATCCTCAACTTTCGTGTCTTGGAGCAGTTTCATGACAATTGCGTTAAGTGGATGCATTTGGAGAATTTACCTATTAAAATATAGCATTTAACTCCGCTCAAATGAACCAAATGATGTGGATGAAGTTAGTTAATGGTAATGAATGTCAGTAAAATCTTTCTGCTTTTTAGCACAATCTCTCCACCTTTTTCATTCATCAGCGCTGCAGCTGAATATGTGCAGCATCTCATGTTATTAAAAGCAAAAGTGCATTCTGTGTGAATGTGATACAGAATAATTTAAAGAAATACACAACATACCTGTTAGTGGCAAAGTGTTTGGTTTTGTACTGTTGGTGCTGTTATTGACTATAAAAAGGAAAAGAGGTGCAGATTTATTAAAATTTCTTAAATCAAAATGTACAGTATATGTGCATTACTCTTAATAGTAGTGAAGTACTCTTGTATTACAGACTAGAACACTCAACACAATCTGATTACTGAACTTGCGCTGTCTTATATGAGGCTGTTGACATGCAGCCAGTGATTTATTTCAGCACAGATTGATCAGATTTTCAATATGAATATTTCTGAATACCTGTGAGGCAGGTGTGTTTGAAATCAGGGCAGCAGTCGCGTAATCTCAGACAAGCAACATCACAAAAACAGTTCAAGCGGCTACAGCTGTCATTCCTCCCAGAGCAGCACAGATTCCCACAACTTCCATCTACAACAGAAACACATCAGTTAATTTCATAATATATGCCACAGTGAATTAATCACACACAAGAAATACTCACAAACGGGAGTCTGAGTTGTTGTTGTTGTAGTAGTTGTTGTTGCATTGGTCACTCCAGGCCGTGTGGTTACCGGGATGGAGGTCACACTACTGGGGTTACTATTCACTAAAGTTAGAGAGCAAAGAGGAGAAATGGAGCCGCAGAGCTCCGTCTAAGACATCATTTGTACACAACAAGTTCAAGGAAATATTTCTGTGAATGTTTATGGATATTTTACACTAGTTGAGTTAAATTGCATGTTTAATCATATTCTTAAAGGACAGAAATATAACAGAAGTCAGTTACTATAGTAATATAACATTTAAATAATTAAGTTTTTGCCTCACATGTTGATGGATTTACAGGAATTGCAGTCGTGGTAGTCGGTGGTGTAGATGGCTCTGGAATTGTCGTCGGTGGTGATGCAGGTGTTGTAGATGTAGTAGATGCTGGTGAAGGTGGTGTTGTAGTTGTAGTCGGTGGTGTTGAAAGTGGCGTTGTAGTCGATGTTGGTGAAGGTGGTGTTGTAGTTGTAGTTGGAGGAGTTGAAAGTGGCGTTGTAGTCGATGCTGGTGAAGGTGATGTTGTAGTTGTAGTTGGAGGAGTTGAAAGTGGCGTTGTAGTCGATGCTGGTGAAGGTGGTGTTGTAGTTGTAGTCGGTGGTGTTGAAAGTGGCGTTGTAGTCGATGCTGGTGAAGGTGATGTTGTAGTTGTAGTCGGTGGTGTTGAAAGTGGCGTTGTAGTCGATGCTGGTGAAGGTGATGTTGTAGTTGTAGTCGGTGGTGTTGAAAGTGGCGTTGTAGTCGATGCTGGTGAAGGTGGTGTTGTAGTTGTCGGAGGTGTTGAAAGTGGCGTTGTAGTCGATGCTGGTGAAGGTGGCGTTGTAGTTGTAGTCGGTGGTGTTGAAAGTGGCGTTGTAGTCGATGCTGGTGAAGGTGATGTTGTAGTTGTAGTCGGTGGTGTTGAAAGTGGCGTTGTAGTCGATGCTGGTGAAGGTGATGTTGTAGTTGTAGTCAGTGGTGTTGAAAGTGGCGTTGTAGTCGATGCTGGTGAAGGTGATGTTGTAGTTGTAGTCGGTGGTGTTGAAAGTGGCGTTGTAGTCGATGCTGGTGAAGGTGGTGTTGTAGTTGTCGGAGGTGTTGAAAGTGGCGTTGTAGTCGATGCTGGTGAAGGTGGCGTTGTAGTTGTAGTTGTAGTCGGTGCTGGTGCAGGTGGTGTTGTAGATGTGGTAGAAGCTGGTGGTGTTGTGGCAGGTAAAGAGGTAACTGATGTGGTAGTTGTAGTATTTTCTGTGGTTAGTACCGATGTAGTATTAGTTTGATCTGTGGTAGGTGGAGTGGTACTTTGAGCTGTGGAATAAAAAAGACAAATCTTTAATATCAACAATCAGCGAATTGGAAGCGTTTACAGTTTGTTCTTGTTTTGTTTAAAAGCGCAGTTTAATTATTCCATCTGTTTCTGAAAATCCTGATGGTGAATCTCAAAATCTCTCAAAGTGATCCAAAGAGTGAAATTAGTGAAAAAAGAGGTGGATGTAAATCTGCAATGAAAACAAAATCTGACACACAAACAGTTCAGCTGATGTGAATGTTACCTGTGGTTGAGCAGCTCATTGTGGCCAGCAGACAGCCGATGAGAATCACAGCGGGAGCCATCAGGATCAGTGTGTGTCAGACGTCTGCCAGGGAGTTTCTGATCTGCATCTTCTTCGTCTTCTTATTTTCTGCCCTGGATTGTTTCATTTTCACCCATCATGTGTCCATCCAGCCTCCTGCCAACACACACTGATTTCAGAGACAGATAACTACCAAAGGCATGAAGGAAACAGAAATGTGATATTTTGTATCTGTTTTTATCAAATTCTTTTTACTGATGCATTGCAAACCAGGTCAATTCATAGTCAATTTGTGTGAGTGAATGTTGTTAGATCTTGTGGTCATTCAGTGTGTTCACACTGCCATCAGCAGGTTGAGCTCAGGAACTGATGATAACCAGGTTTAGAGACGTTCACAGGTGTCGTGCTGCACAGACACAAACCGTCTCTTGTGAAGTTCAGTCTCATGTCATCAAACTCTCTTGAAAGGCTTGACACTTCTTTCTGACGGTGCTCCGTCTGTGGTCAGATGCATCTAAACATCAGACGAGAGAGAACAAAGTGCTTTAGTGATCCCGGTCGAAGGGCTTTTTGTTATTAACAGGGATAATCAGCAACCTGCTAAATCATCCACCTGCTTTGCAAATACTTAAACTCACACACACACTTTCAGCACGCTATACTTACTGTCCTCATATACAAAATTCTAGGAGATTTGCATCCAAACCTCACAGCAGAGAGCTTCGGATGAACTGAACACCTCATGCATTATGGTAAAGTACAATTTTTTAATATTTATTTCATGTTAAACATTTAGGAATCCAGACAGAAAAATAACCATACAGACAGGAATCTCCCCCTCCCAAACAACAAAAACAACAAAAAAATTTCCAATCTCAATTTGCATCAAACATATACAATGCTTCTATGTTTAAGATTACAGCACACAAAAATTAAATGATTGTGTTAACAAATGCAATATTTTAGTTGAACCATCACCGTAAATAATATCATATTAAAATAGTAAAAGTCCACCAGTGATGAGAACATGTCTGTTCTTCTTGGCTGATTTCTGATTCAATCACATGGGGATACCGGCTCAATTCTTGTGACCTCAAAAGAGTAGATGTCATTATACTCTCTTAAATAACTCTCCACCAAAGCGCCAACCTGAGAAACAAGATGAAAGCAAGTGAGAAAACAGCAGGTGCAGAAGAAGAGCACAATAAAGCTGCTTCCCAATTCACAAACTGTGTGTGTTTGTGTGGAAAAGATGTACTTTCATGAACACAAGAAGCAAAAATAATCAGGCACAAAATAGAAACCTTCCCAAAAGTTCTTTCAGCCAATAGAATCACTTTGGGGCCTAAAGGGATGTGACGTTATCAACTCGATTGTAGAGTGACTGTGAGGCTGAAGCAGCAACAGCAGTTAATTGTAAAGAGCTTCATGAATTTAGCTTGATGCTAATGTTTTTTATTTAGTTTAAATTCTGACATACTTTGGTTTGAAATTCTTAAAACAAAGTACTTTCCCTTCACCAGCACACTTGAGTACATTTAGAGAGTAGTGTAAGTATGTGAACTGTCAGAATCGCTCCTCTCACCTGACGCAGTGCAGCCTGACGCTCTTCTTCAGTGGATGACTCCTCGGCCAAAACCTCCACCTCCAGATTAGTGAGTAATGTGAGAACATCTGCAAAACACACATTAGTGATTTCAGCTTTCACTGCATCTCAGTTCCAACAGTGATAGTAAAACTTGACCTGCACATTCATACACAAACACGCAGATGAATTACCATTTGGTGGAGCTGCAGTGGGCGTGAATGGAGGAGCTTGAGTGGAGTTGAATGGAGGGATTGCACTGGAGTTGACTGGAGGGATTGCACTGGAGTTGAATGGAGGAGCTCGAGTGGAGCTGAATGGAGGGATTGCAGTGGAGTTGAATGGAGGGATTGCACTGGAGTTGAATGGAGGAGCTCGAGTGGAGCTGAATGGAGGGATTGCAGTGAATGGAGGGATTGCAGTGGAGTTGATTGGAGGGTTTGCAGTGGAGTTGAATGGAGGGGCTGCAGTGGAGTTGAATGGAGGGTTTGCACTGGAGTTGAATGGAGGGTTTGCAGTGGAGTTGAATGGAGGGGCTGCAGTGGAGTTGAATGGAGGGATTGCAGTGGAGTTGAATGGAGGAGCTCGAGTGGAGCTGAATGGAGGGATTGCAGTGGAGTTGAATGGAGGGATTGCACTGGAGTTGAATGGAGGAGCTTGAGTGGAGCTGAATGGAGGGATTGCAGTGGAGTTGAATGGAGGGTTTGCAGTGGAGTTGAATGGAGGGGCTGCAGTGGAGTTGAATGGAGGGTTTGCAGTGGAGTTGAATGGAGGGGCTGCAGTGGAGTTGAATGGTGGGATTGCAGTGGAGTTGAATGGAGGGGCTGCAGTGGAGTTGAATGGAGGGGCTGCAGTGGAGTTGAATGGAGGGATTGCAGTGAATGGAGGGATTGCAGTGGAGTTGAATGGAGGGGCTGCAGTGGAGTTGAATGGAGGGTTTGCAGTGGAGTTGAATGGAGGGGCTGCAGTGGAGTTGAATGGAGGGTTTGCAGTGGAGTTGAATGGAGGGGCTGCAGTGGAGTTGAATGGTGGGTTTGCAGTGGAGTTGACTGGAGTGGCTGCAGTTGTGGTAGTGAAAACTATAGAGAAAGTGACAGATGTCATGAAACACTGATCAAAACTTTTTACTTTCAAAAACACACAATCATCTCATTCTCTCAAAATATTTCTGCTCAAAGAGAGCTTCTGATTAAAATTAGCCCATTCAAAAAAATTGTAAACATCTCTATATCTATGTATGTGAGTTCTTACTGCATGTTGAGGTATGATATATGTCTTAGTGAATTAATCAAACACAAGAAACACTTACACAAAGGAGCCATTGCAGTAGTAGTTGCATTCGTTGTAGTTGCATTCGGTGACACGTTTGTTGCATTAGACGGCATGTTAGTTGCGTTAGGTGATGTGGTAGTTGTGTTAGTTGGGTTAGTTGATGTGTTAGTTGGGTTAGGTGATGTGGTAGTTGTGTTAGTTGGGTTAGGTGATGTGTTAGTTGGGTTAGGTGATGTGGTAGTTGTGTTAGTTGGGTTAGTTGATGTGTTAGTTGGGTTAGGTGATGTGGTAGTTGTGGTGGCCAATATGTTAGTGTTGTTGGGGAAAGTGGTAGTTGCATTTGCCGACAAATTAGTTGCATTAGGTGATGCAGTAGTAGCATTAATTGATGTGGTAGTTTGAGCTGTGAAATGAAAGAAAAAAATATTTGTTAATATTAACAATGAGAGAATCTCGTTTAACGATGCAGTGTAATTATTAGGACCAGAGCACCAATGGTGTGAGGACCCTATTGTAATTGCTCGGCCAATTCTTATTCTTCTCTGAAATGAATCACATTTTTGAGGGCCTAAACATGCTCAAACTCATGAAACTTTGCTCACGTGTCAGAAGTGGTAAAGATTTACATCTGATATGGGTTTCAGAATTAGGTGTGGCAAAATGGCTCTTTAGCACCACCTACAAAATTTCAATTAAGCGCCCTTCACACTATGTTTCACGTACAGGTATGAAATTCAGTACACAGATGTAACATCCCAATACCTACAAAAAAGCCCCTGGGTACAAAACCCAACAGGAAGTGAGCTATTTTGAATTCTCTCTGCAAAATTTTGACATTTTTTGCCATTTCCACACGTTCTACTTAAACAAACTCCTCCTAGAGCTTTAATCAGATTAACATCATATTTGGTCAGTCTAATCTAAAGGCCTTTGCGATGTTAAATTGCGAAGATCTTGAGTTTTCACTAAAGGGTGTGTCCGTGGAGGCCTGACAAAATTCGATGTTTTCGCCATGAAACAGTAAGTTGTTGTAACTCGGGCATACAATGTCCGTTCTGTCCGAAACTTCACATGTTTTATTAGAGTCCTGGCCTGAAGACATCTACAATGCAATATTCAGTTACAGTCATAGCGCCACCTGCGGGCAACAGGAAATTTCATGTTTTACACTGTGATTAACTCCTCATAGAGATTTAAACAGAACCAGCTCATATTTGGTCAGTCTAATCATAAGGCCTTTGCGATGTTAAATTGCGAACATCTTGAGTTTTCATTGAAGGGCGTGTCCGTGGCGGCCTGACAAAATTTGATGTTTTGCTATGAAAGAGGAAGCTGTTGTTACTGAGGCATACTATGGCTGCGTTCCAGTTCGGTTTTTAAATGCCCTTCCCTCGCTAACTTCACTCGGTCTCGTTGACTCGGATGTACGTCATTGCTTACGTTGCACGAGTGTCCACTTCTAGCGGAACCTTTGTATGGGCTGAACTGGAACGTCCTAAGCCATGCAACGTCAACTGGCGGCCCGCGGGCCAAATCCGGCCCGCCAGAGATTTCCATCCGGCCCCCAGAATAATACTGAATTCAGGAATAGCCTTGTAAGAGGAAAAAGTTTAGGGCTGGTCCGAATACCATTTTTTGATGAACATCGACTATTCGAAGCTTCGGAGAGAAGGGCTGAACATATTTTTCTCTCTAATAAAGGCAGGAATCTGTGTCTGTATGTCCGTTTGCATTTTTATTATTTCGAGAACCGTTCATCCAATCGACTTCACAAGGGAGTGCAGTGTCGCATTTGGTGCAATATAGATGGACACGCGAGACGCGACACATTCAGAATTAATAAACTTTTAGTAAACTACAGTTAGAGCAGCGCGAGCGGGAAGCGGCGCACCTCACGCGGGCAGGGCTTATGCTCCGAGAACGGACACTGCACTAGTGATATAAAACGCACACACACAGGTCTGTTAAATTAAGCAATACTTTTAAGGTAGTCTAATATTTTTCTGACTAACAAATTGACACAGAAATTTAAATAAAGAAAAACGAAATCAAGTTAAATTAAAAACGAGATTAATTTAGATTGATAATAACGGGTAAAAATGCTAATACATTTTGTTTCTATTATTCTATTTTCCACAATGTCAAAGCAACAAAACACAAGCTCAGACATGCACAAACTCCGCTGTTCTGCGCTCTCGCCAGAGAACACTCCCGTTGCTGGAACACGAGTCGGTTCTATTTCTAGCATGCATGCGTTTTCTGCGTGGCTCGAGCGCGCCTGAGACGCGTGTCTCAGTGTGCAAACTCCAACCTGTTAAATATGGGAGCCGAAATAAAAACGGACACGCCACGCAGCTGAGACGCTCACGCAGCCAGTGTGTCGCCGGCCTTATTCAAGGGGGAATGAGAACCGTTTTTTTATTTTTAAATCTAACGAAACAAAAAGCCTTCTGAAAAGTAGCTTGTGCCATAGCCTGCCTTCAGTCAAGAATGATGATAAACGCGTTCTCTCATTGAACATCTTTTATTGTTTCACGTGCTCATTTTTTCACAAATGTCAAAATTTTCCTTGCCTGGGATTTGCGCACAATTGCGTGACAGTGATGGACAGCTTGACAGCCTCACAAATATGAAGCCTAAAATAACGCTATCGCCCCCTGGTGGCTTGCTGCAGTACAGGTAATATGTAAAAAATAACATAAATTTGGAATTAGAATTATATCAAATAATAACATATTAGGATACAATTCGAATTTTATTTTATATTACGAGTATCTGGCCCTTACAGTGTCTGCAGTGAAAAATTCTGGCCCTTGGACAAATATAGTTGATGACCCCTGTCCTAAGCCCTTGATCACTTGGAATCCGCAATGGAGCTGATTCATTATTTATTTTTTCCCCTTACAAAATTGTTTAATACAGCATTCTATATGTATATATGTGTGTTTTAAATGTTTAAAAAATAATTAATATATCATAGAGTTGTTTGTGGTGGGGTATATTAAACGCGATATGCGGTAACGTCACAATCGTGTTGCATTGTGGGTTATGGAGCTGCCTGAAGTGTACATATGAAGTAGACTCGCTCCCTCGGTCAAAATCGAGGGAGCGAGGGTCTGTCCATATAAACTTCCCTTGTCCACTTCACGAAGTGGAACGCACTTCAAAATGGCGGCAGGGATTCCCCCGAGGGGAAGTGTTTAGGGAAGTTCGCGAGTGTGTGTCTAAAACCGAACTGGAACGCAGCCGATCTGCCCCTAACTTCACATGTGTGATTAGAGTCCTGGCCTAAAGTACGGTGACCGGGAGGGGACATATTCGGTTCATTTAGTTTTGTCGTGGCCATGACATATTTTTGGGAAATTCCAAAATTTATGTCATGGGAACGTGATAATATGTCGTGGCCACAAGATATTAATTCGTGGGAACGTGATAATAAGCCGTGGCCACCAGATCGTTTTGTCGAGGTAACGACATCCTTATGTCGTGGCCACGCGATGTAAAGTCGTGGCCTCGAGATCATATGGTGAGGGAACGAAATATTTTTCTCGTGGCCACGACTTCATTATGTTGAGGGAACGACATGTATTTCTCATGGCCACGAGTTACATGTGTAAACAACGCGCGCTACCACAGCAACCTGGAATTAAGAATGATAAAATAAATGCGGAATTAAGAAATTATTATTATTTGAATGCTGTCTAGTCAACATCGCGCGCAATGTAAAAGCTATAATTAGCCTATTGCGCACGATGGTGTCACTATTCAAATAAAGTTTATAAATTTCATAACAAACTTCATTTAATGATAATGAACATTTATCCATCCCATCTCACAGCCTTTTAATCTGATCGTGTCTTTATTATAATAATAATAATAATTATTATTATTAATATGCCTATTAAACCTAATAAAATGATGAACAAAATTAAGTTTTTGTCGGCTATATCAGTGAATGGATTTTTTTATTTATTTATTTTTTAGCTTAAATATTCTTTTAACAACCAATTAATAATAATAAATTATTCGAACTTCATTCAAATGCTGTCACAGGCACGAGGGTCTACAAATGATAACAGACGCTCATTTATCCTATCTTCACGGCTACAATACAGTCGTAAAGTCACATTTTATTGGCATGATCTGGCATTTAAAGTAATTACAAAATATAGCTAACAACATAATATAGGCCTACGGAAAGGATACACGAAATGAAAGGGGAAATAAAGCAAAATAGGGCTACATAACAATGAATAAAAACATTTAACCAATAATGATAGCCTAATAATAATAATAAATAATGTAAAAATATGAAATAAAAAAATTAACAATCAGTGAATGGATTTAAAAGACTGTTGGATGTGATAAAAATATACACGGCATATTCTAATATTTATTGATAAACTTCATTCGAATGCTGCTGTAGGCATCGCACACAACACAATAGGCAACATGTTAATAATCACTTCTTAATTCCGCGCTTTTTCTTAATTAAAAATAAATATTATTAGGCTATAGACCTTATGTAGCCCCGCCCCTTTTCAGCGTTGCGCTCGTTGTCTTTTGACTTCCGGTTTGTATTTCCACAGCGATATTATTCACTTCCAAAAACACATTTCATTATGCCACGAAGTGTCAAACATACTAGAAACATGTTAAAATTTCATGCAACACTTGGCTAAGTGCTAATGTATGCGATTAACACCACGAAACAGGAAGTTGTTGTAACTCAGGCATACAATGTCTGATCTGCTCCAAACTTCACGTTTGATTAATAGTCCTGGCCTGAAGACATCTGCATGGCAATATTCAGTTACAGTCAAAGCGCCACCTGTTGGCAGCAGAAAGTGTGGCACTTTGAAATGACTTTGCCATATTTCCCTTGTATTTACTCGCTTACATGCATGTCGCCCACTGTTCAGTGTTTTCCTAAGGCCAACGTGTGGCGGTGAGCCCGGGTGCGAGGGCCCTTTCATCGCTACTTGCAGCTTTAATTTCAGCTGTTTCTGAATCATTCTCAAAATCTTTCAAAGTGATTAAAATGAATGAAATCAGAGGTGGATCTAATTATGTAGTGAAAACTTGATCAAAATCTGACACACAAACAGTTCAGCTGATGTGAATGTTACCTGTGGTTGAGCAGCTCATTGTGGCCAGCAGACAGCCGAAGAGAATCACAGCGGGAGCCATCAGGATCAGTGTGTGTCAGACATCTGCCAGTGATCTTCTGACTTGCATCATCTTCTTTTTGTGCTCCGGATTGTTTCCAGAGTCCAGCCTCCAGCCAAACATACACAGATGCCAGAGACAGATAAATCAAAAGACCTTTTCTCTGGTTGTGTGCATGACTGATCAAAAATTTCAATTTATCCTGAAATACTGGTTATGGTGCTATTAAAATATCTGAATGTCTGATGAAGATTTCCAGGCTGTCACAGTGTGCAGGACTTTCTTTCTGTTGCATTGACCGTGTCCTACGCACCCGCAGACTTGAGATGAGACTGGTTTATATGCTACTGTGGAATAACAAACGTCATCTGAACAATAAATACACGTCATAATTCTTATTTCAGGCTAAAGATAACATTTATTTTTATATAGTGTCATCTTGTACTCACCATCATGTCCTACACAAAACTGTGCAAATTCTTCTTGAAGCACTTAAGATGAATGTAAGAATGTCCTGGTTGCTCTTTTCCATAATGAAAGTGCTGAGCACCAAAATGAGAAAAAAAGCATTATAAAAGTAACATGACAGTAGTTCATACAACACATATACTATTTTTTCAAGTCATTTAATACCTTTAAATTACAAAAAGACTGAAATTTAAGAGATTATTCAGTTATCTTGCTCTCTATAGCTCTGAAGAAAATTACTAATTTGTGCGGATATGAAGATGTTCAGAATTAATATTAATGAAAAAAGACTTTACTCACATAAAGCTACTTGTAATAAAGCAATATAAAACTAAATAAAAGCTGTTCTTTTCAACTTTCTATTCATCAAAGAATCCTGAAAAATAAAATGCATCACAGTTTCCACAAACTGTATTATCTGTTTCCAGCATTGATAATAATCAGAAATGTTTCTTAAGCAGCAAATCAGCATATCTGAACGATTTCTGAAGGATCATGTGACACTGAAGACTGGAGAAATAATGCTGAAAATTCAGGTTTAATCATAGGAATAAATTACATATTACTATCACACAGAAAACTGTATTGTATTAATATTTCACTGTTTTACTGCATGATCAAATAAATGCAGCCTTAATGAGCAGAAGAGACGTCTTTCAAAAACATTCAATACATTTTATAGATAAAAATGAGCGGGATTATAATTTTATATTACATGAGTATGAATGAATATGATTACTCAGTTATCATTTTGGCTATTTATGTATTCCAAATATGAAGAAAAATTGTCATTTACATGTATCTTATAGTCATTTCTGTTGTAAAGCCTTCAGGCAGGCAGATGGGAAGTTGATTTGCTCGTGACGGTTTAGTATAATGTTAGAAAGAATTTTGATCAGATATGTTTAAGGGAGATAAAGCAAGTATGTATTTACAGCATGTTTGTAAGCTAAATATCTTGTTTTACAAAACCAACATTTCAATGGCTAGTTTCGCCAACAATTGTCAGAGAGAAACTACGGTTCTCTGCATTAAAATAATCTGTTTCCTTTAAACTTGATGCAGTGCAAACTGGATTAAATCATGGTCCATTTATGTGTGTGAATGTTAGATCTTGTGGTCATTCGATGTGTTCACACTGCCATCAGCAGGTTAAGCTCAGGAACTGATGATCACCAGGGTTTGGAAACGTTCACAGGTGTCTTGTTGCACAGACACAGACCGTCTCTTGTAATGTCTCATGTCATTAAACTCTCTTCCTCTGAAAGGCTTGATAACACTTCTTCTTTCTGACAGTGCTCCGTCTGTGGTCAGATGCATCTAAACATCCAATGAGAGAGAACAAAGTGCTTTAGTGAACCCGGTCGAAGGGCTTTCTGTTATTAACAGGGATAATCAGCAACCTGCTAAATCATCCACCTGCTATGCAAATACTCAAACTCACACACACACTTTCAGCACGCTATACTTACTGTCCTCATATACAAAGTTCTAGGAGATTTGCATCCAAACCTCACAGCAGAGAGCTTCTGATGAACTGAACACCTCATGCATTATGGTAAAGTACAATTATTTATATTTATTTGATGTTGCATGTTAGGAATCCAGACAAAATTTACATATTATGGGCATTTTGAGTTGGTTTCAGATGCTGTTTTATATGTAAACATCAATGAAATCATAATTTGGTGTGTTTATGTAGTAGTAGTTTCATTTATTACCTGTAAGTGATATCAGATACTGTATGTATCACTTATATTTCAGAAAGGTTAGTTGTTTTCTACTTTAAAACCTGCTAATGTTTCAGCTTCACATTAAATAAAGCGTCGCATTGTTCTCTGTATGATGCAATTGAACCACTGATCTGATAAAACCCGGAAAAAATGGCAATGTTTCAGCTTCCCCTTACCTAGCCAACCCAGCTGAATAGTTACGAAAGAAAAAGTGATGTGCTGTTTTTCTCTCTGACATTTATGTTTATATTACACACTCCATCCATATACATTTACACAATCTTTTACTATCCGGGAAGTGTTTAACAAAAACAACTGGTAAAGATCGATACATATTGTTCTTGTTAGACACTGAGTCTGACTTGGGAATAAAAATGTGAATGTGTACATTTTGTTATGAGTGTTTGGCCATAGAAATATTGTATTGTATTGTAACCAGAGAAATACTGTATTGCTCAGAAAAGGATTTCTTTCTTTTTTTTAGAGTTTCTTTGGGAAGTTTGGGAAAACATCTGTACTGTAAGTACTATAGTGTTTTTTTTTTCTTCATAAAACATACATTTTTCCACCTGTACATCTTGCATCACTCTAATTTACCTGTTTTTTCTTCTGTACAGACATAGTGGACCACCCGCCCCACCCAGGAGAACAGGTGCATTCATGACAATAGGCCCTACCTGTGTAAAAACAGTCAAAAGATTTAAACATCCATGTATTTCCCCTCCTAACATCAAGATTTTAGGGTAAAATTAATGGATAGGGGATAATTACTACTTTTAGTCATACTTTCAATCACTATTTCTTAATTTAATTGGTTTGAATTACGTTTTAACATTTGCAGCTCACATATATTTTAATATATAAATTATTAAAAGTACAGCCTCTCAGTTAATAAGAGGTTATATCAACTGTACATATAATTAAAGAAGTTGGCTGAAATATATAACTACAAAAGCAAAAACAAAATTAATTAGCTAACATGTAAACAAATAGGCTAATATATAGGGCATATATAAAAAAGCAAAAACCTCAAATATAATAAACAAATAGGCCTACAAATATAATAACTATATATATATATATATATATATATATATATATATATATATATATATATATATATATATATACACACACACACATAAACCTTTCAAACAGCAGAGAGGTTGGTTAGTTTGCATATTAATGGCTCTCTCGCGGTATTTTAATTCGTTGTGGCTTTTTTTTCCCTTACGTCATTTCTCTTTCTGCCGTAAACAACAATAGCACCAACGACTTAATCAAAAATAAGCAAGTGTCTTATTTTCTGTGTTTCTGTCAAACATGAGCGTTTTGGGGAAGGTTTTTCGATAGGAATCGAATAATAACTCGAGTTCCCAGCACGCACCGCGGCATGAATAAATCATACAGGATTACTTGGGCTACTGTTTATTTTGTTTTATGGTTTATTGATTTTATTTTTGCTGCCGACATATATGTAGTCAGTATTAACACAAGACGAGTCACTCGTATTGTTTTGAATAGGAGAAAGTAGCCTACAGCAATATGGCGGAATAAGTCCCGCCTTCTAAATAAGAGCCAATCACCGATTGGTAAATCATAGCAGCCGTTAGAAGCTCCAGTTCCTATCCGCTTGTTAAGTCGTGACGTGAGGAACGCCATTTCCGGGTCCAAGCCTCGACTTGTTTCACTTGAGAATGCCATCTTGATGTCCGTTTATGAGCGCTATTTATTCATAATAAACATTTAACATTTTAAAGTTAAACATTTAAAATACTTAGAGTCTACACAACAGTCTCCATGGTCACAGCATTACAGATATTGATATTTTAGCGATTTATAAAAGATGAATCACTGTCTGGCAATCTGGGATTTTGGTAAAGGTTATGATTATAATATTTTTGGTAGCATGGTGTGTGTATATTAGCACCGTTTGTTGTTTTCTTGTGGTATGAGATAGAGCGTTTGGACTCGGAAGCGCTGCCGCGTGACGTCAGACTTAACAAACGCGCAATATGACGGAATAAGTCCCGCCTTCTAAATAAGAGCCAATCGCCGATTGGTAAAATCGTCGCGTCACTGCAGTGGCCGTTAGAAGCTCCGGTTCCTATAGAAACAGTCAGACGTGAGATGAGACGCGCATTTAGGACTGCTCATGCACATTAGCTTGATCCAGCCTGAAAAATACCGTTTTTTGTCATGATTTGAGCGTTTAGAAACAAAATATATCAGACAGTTGTTATCAGATTTCATTGATGATTTCAAATATGAAATTTAATCGAAAGCTTGGCAAACAGCTTTGGGGAATTTGATGTTTCCCCATTCAAAGAGATAGGAGCTGCACTTGAAATGACTTGTCTTAAAGGGACTTACTTCACGTGATGATAATTCAGAGTTCGTATTTATTTACTTATTTTTGTCATCGTTAATGTGAATATAGAGGTTCTTGCGCGTTTCTGTATTTGTCTTTTTATTTGTCGCTTCAAACTCCGTCGCATTTAAGTGACGAAAATGCAACACAAACACAAGAATAGAAGTCAGAATTAAATGTTTGAGTATTGTAGTGATCTCTAAATGTATATTAGTTTCTTCAAACTGTGACTGATCTCATTCCAACTCTTAAACATTGTAGATACCAGCTCTGCATACGGCTGGCCAGAAGGGGAATTTGTAAGTATTGTGCAGATCACCTGTCAAAAATACACACACACACACACACACAAGGTTAAAGGTATGGGAACAGCAGTGTTTATCTTTCTTCCTGTTGCTTGTGTCACCACACGGTATCAGTTCCCTTTACCACATTAAAAGATAATTGCTGATTTTTGTGAGACACTTTCATGACGTCATCCTGATACATCTACTGTCAATCAGTCTTCCTTTTTCAGTGACATGTAATTCTCTTTTTTTCATTTTATTTTTCCCCCTCATTGGTATGTGTTATTAATTGTGTACTGTTTTGAGCATTAATAATATATATATTCTTTGAGTGCTGTGATGTCAACAGTTTGTTTGTCAGGTTTTGGATCACCTCTCATTGGATTTCTCGCATTTTGTTGCTGTCACAAAAGTGTGAGAAATCAAATAACATGGTCCCATTCCCAGAACCAATCAAACTAAGTGATGTCAGCCCATGTTGGGAATACACTGCTTCCTTCTGCCCTCTGATGGTTAATCTGAAGCTGTATAATTGTATCATAAGGCATAATCATTCAGTATTTACCTCTTGTGACCCAGTTAGTGATACATCTGAGCTGTTATATTTTAATATTTGACATATTTTATTTTAGAATCTTCTGAACATGATCTTTGTTTACTTTAATCTGTGCTTTTACAGGATGAGGAAGATGGTGATACATATGAAGCCCCACCATGTGAGCGTCCCACCATTAAAGCCCCACCTCGCCAAGTAGAGGAGAACGTTTACCTGGGTACATCTATCTATCTATCTATCTATCTATCTGTTATAGTGACCCAATGGGTAACTTTTTTTGATAATTATTGATCTAGAGAGTCCAGAGAATTGTCCTGCACTGGTTTTATTTTGATTGGGTGAAAAACCTAGGACTAGTTCGCAAAAGTAGGTTTTTAAAATATTCACTAATAATTAATGAACGGTTTGATTGACAGCATTTGTTCTTGAGGCAAAGTTGTTCAGCATGAGGAGATCTATCAAATGATATGCATATTGTGTGGATTTATGAAACACCATGTGATTACTGAGTCGTGAAACTCGTTAGCGCCAACTAGTGGCCGATTTCTTTCAAAATTCTTACAGACCTCCAGGCCCATGATTTGATCATGCACACCGAGTTTAGTTCCGATCGGCCTCCGTTAACCTTGTCTAATAGGTGCTCAAAATTCATTGGCCGATGGCGGCCATGTTTTTTGAGATATGCCAATGTCCTCATAGACTATTATGACCCCTTGGACTAAAACACTGCATGCCGAATTTCAAGTCGATCAGACTAACCGTTGCGTAGTTACAGCTGTTTTCATGTTTTTTTTCGTGGTATAGCGCCACCTAGTGGCCAATCGTCGCGATTTTTTTTATCGTGACCAAAAATTTAGCCCATACACAAGTGTACCGAGTTTGGTGCAAATATCTGATTTCGTTCTCAAGTTATAGCCATTTTAGTAAAAGTGGCTCCACCCACATCGTACGTTTTGGCGCCCCTTAGCGACCGTGAATCAAAATTTCAACTTTTTTTTAATAATTATTGATACTCAGATTCCAGAGAACATTTCTGCACTGGTTTGGTTCCAATCGGGCAAAAACCCTAGGACTAGTTCTATCTATCTATCTATCTATCTATCTATCTATCTATCTATCTATCTATCTATCTATCTATCGCTCATTTGTTGTATCATTCTTTCGTTAGTTCTATAATTTGTTTTATCATTATATTGTTTGTTCTATCATTCGTTCTATCTTTTTTTGGTTCTATCATTCTATCGTTCATTCTATTATTCATTCTATTGTTCATTTTATCATTCATTTTATCGTTCGCTCGTTCATTTGCTTGTTCATTCGCTCGCTCATTCTATCATTCATTGTATCCTTCGATCATTCGTTCTGTCATTCTTTCTATCGTTCTATCATTCGTTTTATTGTTCGCTCGTTCGTTTGCTTGTTTGTTTGTTTTCTCGTTCATTCTATCATTAATTGTATGATTCGATCGTTATATCATTCGTTCTATCATTCTTTCCATCATTCGATCGTTCGTTCTCTCCTTTTGTCATTCTATCATTCATTCTATCATTCGTTCTATCATTTGTTCTATCATTCTATTCTATCGTTCTATCATTCGTTCTATCGTTTTATCATTTGCTAGTTCGTCCACTTGTTCGTTTGCTCATTCGTTCGCTCGTTCATTCTGTCATTCATTGTATCATTTGATCGTTCGTTGTATCATTCAATTGTTCGTTCTATCATTCGTTTTATCATTCGTTCTATAATTCCATTGTTTGTTCTGTCATTATATTGTTCGTTCTATCATTTGTTCTATCGTTCTATTTTTGTTCTATCATTCTACCGCTCGTTCTATCCTTTTGTCATTCTATCGTTCATTCTATCATTCGTTCTATCGTTTTATTGTTCATTCGCTTGTTTGTTTGCTTGTTCATTCGCTCGTTCGTTGTATCATTCGTTGTATCATTCATTGTATCATTCGATCGTTCATTGTATCATTCATTCTATCATTCTATTTATCGTTCTATCATTTGTTCTGTCATTCTATGATTCGTTGTATTATTCAATTGTTTATTCTATCATTCGTTCATAATTTGTTCTATCATTCTGTTCGTTTTATCATTTATTCTAACATTCTATCGTTCATCCTATCATTCGTTCTATCATTCTATCGCTCGTTTTATCATTTGTTCTGTTGTTCTATCATTCGTTCTATCATTCTATCATTCTATTGTTTGTTCATTCTATTGTTTGTTCTGTCGTTCATCATTTGTTGATATCTATTCATCTAAATTACCACAGATGGCTCACTTAGTTATCTTTGCGTGGATTGTAATATTGAAAAATATTTGACCATTAAAAAATCTACACATGTATTTTATTTTTTATTGTTTATAATAATTAATTATGCTGACAAATTCATATTTAATGTGATTTAGTTTCTAATATAGATTTTTTTCTTTATAGGTTACCCAGACAGAAACCCAAACCCTGTTATTCCCAAAAGACAGGCAGCACCGCCGCCACGACCAGCCAAGATCCTCCCGATAGGGAAAAGCACAGTAAAAAGCATCCTTGTGTTCAAATTATTGCAATATCTGTGTCTTTAATATGAGTTAATTTAACAAAAGAGGAATGTGTAACTTTTAGATTCAGTTGTACTTGTTTTACATCTAGAAGCCAGAGCCACCTCATGATCCAGAAGAGTTTTACATCGACCCCAATGATGGCAAACGTGAGTCACTTTGAACTCTGATCAATGGTGTTCATTCTACAGCCTGTTTCTATCAGCCTCTCATGTGTCTGTTCTGCATGATATTATTAATTTTTTTGGAAGAATTTGTTGTTTGAGCTTTGGTTTACATACTTGAATTTGTTCAAAAGTCTAGGGTCAGTAAGATTTTATAATGTTCTGAAAGTCTCACCAATGCTGCATTCATTTGATTAAAAATACAGTAAAAACAGCAATATTGTGAAATATTTTTACAATTTAAAATAACTGTTTTCTATGTGAATATATTGTAAAGTGTAATTTATTTCTGTGTCACATGATCCTTCAGAAATTCTAGAATTCTTTAAAGAATAGAAAGTTCCAAAAACAGCATATAATATACATTATAAATGTCTTTACTGTCACTTTTGATCAATTTAATGCATTCTTGCTGATTTAAAGTATTAATTTCTTTAAAAAAAATCTTACTGACCACAGAGATTTGAATGGTAGTGTAATTCAGAGATGCAATAAAACTCTTCAACATTAAATTCTCTGTCTGTAGCCCCTGAGGTGATGCGTAAAGATAAACCTGGTAAAAAAGCCCCACCTAAGAGACCCCCGATGAGACCTCCACTGGCCCCTCAGCAGGACGAAGGTCATTTCAAGATGTATAGATTTTCAAATTGGATTTTATTAGTTGATAAAACATTGCACTTTTAGTTACTGTACTCTCTGACCTTCTAGATGTTTACTTGGACCCAAATGAAGGACAGGTAAGCTTGGCTGAGCATTGAAAATGATAACGAAAAAAATTCTTGTCAGGTGTCATGTGATCATTTTAATATTACTCTATTTTTGTTTCTTTCAGAATGATGATGATACCTATTTAGAGCCTGTAGCAGGTCAGTGCTCCATGAATTTATAGCTTAAAATGATTTTATAGAATGAAAACGTGACTTTAAATCATATTTGTCATTCGTTGTTTTATTTTTTTCCAGAACCTCCTTCATCCCGAAACCCGATCCGTGTGCCAATGCCCCCTAAAAGTGTAGGGCGAGACCCTCTACCACCAATGTGCGTATGTCTCTGTATGTCTAAATCAGGCTTAATATAGTTAAATATATCTAAAAGCATAAAAATCACCTGAAATAAAATGAACGTTAACTCAAATAAAATAAAGTATTTTTAAAAAACTTTATTTCAGCTAGCTGCCAAAGCAACATTTCTCTTTGTCATGTATTTTAAATTGATGTAGTAAAATAAAATTATCCATATCAGAAATTGCAAACAAAGTAGAAACTATATCTATACAGTCTGTATCTATAGAAATCACCAAATGATTAATTGATTAACCATTAAGATCATTTGGATTAAATAACAGACAAATGTATTAAACTGAACGAAAAGAGATGCAAATGAAAAGTTTGATAGTGATAGCATTATGAAAGACAGTTACTATGAATGAAACATTTATATATATGAAACACTTATTTTGCGTAGTGAAAAAGATACTTTGTGATTTTGTGTATTGTACTAACACAATTGAAAACATGCTGAAATGTTTGAAAAAAGTGCACTTTTGATGATCTGTTGTGATATTAGTATTAAGAGTTTTGAAAATTTACCAATTGCTTGTGAAAATTGCACCAAAGCAATTAAAAAAACCTGTATATATTTACAAACTTATATGTTAGATTAATCAATTTGATAGCACTGAATTATATAGATTGAAATTATATAATTCAGTGCTGTCAAATTGATTAATCACATCTAACATAAGTTTGTAAATATATAATGTGTGCGTGCTGTCAAATCGATTAATCGTGATTAATCACATCTAACATATAAGTTTGTAAGTATATAATATGTGTGCGTGCTGCCAAATCAATTAATTGTGATTAATCACATCTAAACATATGTTTGTAAATATATAATATATGTGTGCATGCGGTTGAATTGATTAATCACATCCAATATATAAGTTTGTAAATATATAATGTGTATGGTGTCAAAACAATTAATCACGATTAATTACATCTAACATATAAATTTGTAAGTATATAATATATGTGTGTGTGCTGTCAAATCAATTAATCACAATTAATCGCATCTAACATATAAGTTTGTAAATATATAATATATGTGTGCTTGCTGTCAAATTGATTAATTGTGATTAATCGCATCTAACGTAAGTTTGTAAGTACATAATATAATGTATGCGTGCTGTCGAATCAATTCATTGCGATTAATCACATCTAACATATATGTTTGTAAATATATAATATATGTGTGCATGCTGTCAAATCGATTAATCGTGATTAATCACATCTAACATATAAGTTTGTAAGTATATAATATGTGTGCGTGCTGTCAAACCAATTAATTGTGATTAATCACATCTAAACATATGTTTGTAAATATATAATATATGTGTGCGTGCTGTTGAATTGATTAATCACATCCAATATATAAGTTTGTAAATATATAATGTGTATGGTGTCAAAACAATTAATCACGATTAATTACATCTAACATATAAATTTGTAAGTATATAATATATGTGTGTGTGCTGTCAAATCAATTAATCACAATTAATCGCATCTAACATATAAGTTTGTAAATATATAATATATGTGTGCTTGCTGTGAAATTGATTAATTGCGGTTAATCACATCTAACATAAGTTTGTAAGTACATAATATATGTGTGTGCTGTCAAATCGATTAATCACAATTAATGACATCTAACATATGTTTGTAAATATATATAATATATGTGTGCATGCTGTCAAATCGATTAATCACAATTAATCACATCTAACATATGTTTGTAAATATATATAATATATGTGTGCGTGCTGTCAAATCGATTAATCACGATTAAACGCATCTAACATGTTTGTATATATAATATGTGTGCGTGCTGGCAAATCGATTAATTGCGATTAATCATATATAACATAATCATATATAACATTGTAAATATATAATATATGTGTGTGTGCTGTCGAATTGATTCACATCTAACATGTTTGTAAATATATAATATATGTGTTCATGCTGTCAAATCGATTAATCGTGATTAATCGCATCTAACATATAAATTTGTATGTATATAATATATGTGTGTGTGCTGTCAAATCAATTAATCACAATTAATGGCATCTAACATATAAGTTTGTAAATATATAATATATGAGTGCTTGCTGTCAAATTGATTAATTGCGATTAATCACATCTAACATAAGTTTGTAAGTACATAATATATGCATGCGTGCTGTCGAATCAATTCATTGCGATTAATCACATCTAACATATATGTTTGTAAATATATAATATATGTGTGCGTGCTGTCAAGACGATTAATCACATCTATCATAGAAGTCTGTAAGTATATAATATGTGTGTGTGCTGTCAAATTGATTAATCGTGATTAATCGCATCTAAACATAATTTTGTTACTATATAGATATATTTAAAAATGTAACTAATGACAAAAACACTAAAAATAAAAAAATTATTCTAAATATTCTAAATAAAAATGTAACAAATTTACATTAAAGGAGGGACCAGAATATCACAGAGACTTGAGGCGGGAATCTCCTCAATTAGGCCAGTAAGAAACTGCCTAGCAACACCCTAGTAACCACCCTGAACCGTCTCACAATGTTAAAAAAACACTCCCAACACTTTTGCAACTGCATGGCAATGTGCTGCAGCTACTCAGATCCCATCTGGCATCCTTGTGATTTTTACATAGGCGAACATCTAGTTTGCAAAATCTAGTTTGGTAATGCTATTTCTTGTCTTACAGAATGAAACCACCTGTTCCCAGAGCCCATTCTGTAAGTACTGTACTAGTTTCACACACACACACAAACAGACACACATGCATTCATTACAGTGATTTTCTCTTGAGATCTGATTTATTTGTTGGTTTCCTCAGAGTTCACTCCTGGTCACTGAGTCTCTGAGCAAAGGTTAGTGAGTTTCTCTACTTTAGACGTGTTTTGCTCTTGCAGTCATGAGCCACATGTACAGCTTCGCTTGACCTCTTGTCTGATTGTTTAGCTCCGCCACCAGAAATAAAAATCAGAAGTAGCACTCTTTCTGGCCAGCTGCCTCCACCTGCACTAAACAGCAAACCAGTTCCTCCCATCATCATCCCCAAAGAACTCAAACCCAGGTGCGTCTGTGAAGCCTTTACATGAAAATGATTCAGATATATTTCACACTAAAATCAAAGGAATTATATTGTGCATATATATTTTGGGTCCAGTAATATTTGCATTGTGACATTATTTTCATAAAAATTCCTGCAAACTTGCTCAATTCTCAGTCGTCCAGTATAAACCAAAAAATGAATTTTCATTAATCTAATGTGAAAAAATAACAATATTTGTCACATTGCTTTTTATTCATGCTGAATTTATTAAAACTAATATTGGATGAATTTGCAAATGTTCTTTTAGTATCACTGATATACTATTATAGCTTTTGTTAATATTTTGAATTTAGATTTTATTTTATATATATTTATTTACATTTTATTTTTTATTTAATATTTTATTTATTTTAATCTAAATTTATATTCATGAATGTTGTTCTGAAATGAAGCAATAAAATTAAATAAAATGTAAAATAAAAAATAAAATAATAATAAAAATGTTGTTTAATTTCTTTCCGTTTTACATTTTATATATTATAACTTTTGTTAATATTTTGAATTAATTTTATTTTTATATTTTATATTATTTTATATTTATTTTTATTTTGTATTAGTTTTAGTTATTTTAGTACTTCAACTTGAACCAAACAAAAATGAGAAAAGTTGACTTGGCAATATAAATTTTTTTTTTTTTTCATGTTCTTTTCAGTCAAGTAATAAAAATGTTAGTGTTAGATTTAGTTAATAATAATAAACCTGAATTTTATATTACTGTCTTACAGTTTTGATTTGTTTTTTTGTTTGTTTTTTTGCATTAGTGTAATGAGCATTTGGGGGCAATATGTGGTCATGAAAATAGTCACATTGCCTTCTTTATGCAAAACAATTTGTTTTCCTGTTGTGTTTTTCTGTTGAAATATAAGATGCACATTTCTTTATGACATTTGCCTCTTCCTCATCGCTGGCATAATCAAATTTCTGTCAATATGTTGTGCTTCCAGTCCTCCTCCACCTCCATCTCTGGACAGCACAGGTGATTAGATTTATTATTTTCATTTTTTATCATTCTCTGTCCGTCAGAAGATCAGTTTCTACTGCTTGACATGAACACTTAGGGTTAGTCCTCTGGTATAAAGGCTGTGGCGTTTATTTTAGATCAGTGACCACATCAGTATTGAATAATATCAGTGATTTTGTCTGGAAGATTTGTCTGATATTAGAAGTCACTGCTATGAGGGCTTATATTTTCAGATTTAAATGATCTTTTCACACGACAAGAGTCAAAATAATTTAACAGTTTCATCTTTTCTAATGCACAGGATTCATCTGAACTCTGAAGGACTTTTTGTAACTGTTATCATATATGTCACATGAAACAATTACTGTTATCAAAATCAGTCATAATTTCCATATCAGTCCTTCCCTAATTCGTGTTCTTTCCTCATACAGCGCATTCTTTTGGAGTAAAGCCAGCTGCACAGGTAAACACAACAGACACAGTCAACGTTTCATGTGACTGGTGGCAGACTTTATTCAGTAACTGATTGGCTGACGGTTTTTATCACGATCAGGGGGCGGGGCTTCAGGACATAGAGTGGTTTGCTGGAGTTTGTGACCGTAAGACTGCGGAGGAAACCGTGTTCAGGATTAACAAGGTGCGTCTGTGTTTTTGTGTGATTTGTTTTTTTTTTAAATGCTGCATATTTTTAATCTAAATTGGAATCTTGTTCTGAAATGAAGTAATTAAATAAAATATATAAAAAAGAATGTAAAAAATGTATAATATATATATATATATATATATATGCATATTTTTTTTTATTTAACTTTTAAATGTGTTTTTTTTTGTATATTTAATTTTTCATCTAAATGGGAATGTTGTTCTGAAATGAAGTAATAAAATAAAATATATAAAAAAGAATGTAAAAATGTATAATATATATATATATATATATATATATATTTATTTATTTTTTTTTTTTAATTTAACTTTTAATTAAATTTTTTTGTATATTTAATTTTCATCTAAATGGGAATGTTGTTCTGAAATGAAGTAATAAAATAAAATATATAAAAAAGAATGTAAAAAATGTATAATATATATATATATATATATATATATATATATTTTTTTTTTTTTAATTTAACTTTTAATTTAATTTTTTTTGTATATTTAATTTTTCATCTAAATGGGAATGTTGTTCTGAAATTAAGCAAAAAATATATAAAATAAAAAATTAAATATAAAATAACGTAAAATATAAAAATATATATAAAATAACAAAAAATATTAAGCAATTAAGCAAAAATTAAGTAATAAAATATAAAATAAATAAATATAAATTAAAATGTAAAAAATAACATATATATATATATATATATATATATATATATATATATATATAAAGATAAAAATATATATACATGGAGGAATTAACAAATTGTTTCTGTTTATGTGTGATTTGTATTTTATTGAAATGCTTAATGTTTATCATCTAAATGGGAATGTTCACTTGAGTCATATTATATATCATAATATATATCATATTCTGAAATTAAGCTACTAACCTATGATAAGCTACTAACCTTATAATGTTTAACATTTGTCATAAAAGATGACATTTTGAGTTAATTTTGAGTGTGTGTTGTCATGGTTGTGTCTCTTTCCCTGTCATCGCGCAGGACGGCACGTTTCTGGTCCGGTTCAGTAGCTCTCAGAATGACCGTCAGCCCTACACGCTGGTCGTGCTCTACCGTCAGACCGTTTACAACATCCCTGTGCGCTTCCTGGAGGACACGCAACACTACGCGCTGGGAAAAGAGGGCAAGAAGACGGAAGAGGTAGAGGAGGAGAGGAAGATCTGCGTTCACTGTGCTGTTTGTCAAATTCACATGTAGTACGATCAGAAAAAAACAGTGAAGAAACGTTGCCAGAAACATAATAATCACTGCAATAATGATCCAGTCACAGACTCTTAATTTAAATCCAAACAGAGACTTTTTTTGGCTGGGCCAACATACATTCTCCTAATGTAAGCAACCAGGAAGTGAATGTCGGATGTGTAATTTATGCATATGGCAGACGCTTTTATCCGAAGTGACTTACATCGCATTCAAGTGCTACATTTTGTTTCAATGCATGCACTGCATTCCCTGGGAATTGAACCCATGACATTAGTGTTGCTAACACCAGAATTTACCATTTAAACTGAACTTAAAGCATGTTTAAACTCCTAATTTATTATTTTAAATGTATTATTTGATTATTTTTCACATTATTATTTTCATAGACATTGTTTAAATGCTTTGCGTTTTGGCTTATCTCCGTCTCATGTGACCACAAAATCTCTTCTCTCATCACAGCTGGATGATTTTATGCTTTTGGCGAACTCACTAAATACTTTTTTTCCCCCAGATACTTTACGGATTTATTCTCTAAACAATATCACATTGAAGCAAATTACTTTGAATTCATAATAATAATGATAATAATTACTGTTTTACTATTATTTTTACTATTTTTAGATATATATATTAGTATATATTTATCTGTAATGCAATAATAGTAGTAAAACAATAATATCTGACACAGATACGCATAAAAATGCTTGCAATATGCTTACAAAATCTTACAATTTTTAATTGGATTTTAATAATATATGTTAGAGTGTATTAATTTTATTTATATATATATATATATATATATATATATATATATATATATATGTATATATATATTGGAATCTTGTATTGAAATGAAGTAATAAAATAAAACATATAAAAAAGAATGTAAAAAATGCATAATATATATACATTTTTTTAATTTAACTTTTAATTTAATTTTTTTTGTACATTTAATTTTTCATCTAAATGGGAATGTTGTTCTGAAATTAAGCACTAAATATATAAAATAAAAAATTAAATATAAAATAACGTAAAATATAAAAATATATATAAAATAACATAAAAAATATTAAGCTATTAAGAAAAATTTAAGTAATAAAATAAATAAATATAAATTAAAATAAATAAAAAATAAATAAATATAAATTAAAATGTAAAAAATAACATATATATATATATACTTGGAGGAATTAACAAATTGTTTCTGTTTTTGTGTGATTTGTATTTTATTGAAATGCTTAATGTTCATCATCTGAATGGGAATGTTCACTCGAGTCATTATATATATATATATACACACAGCTTATATTCACTGTATATATATATATATATATATATATATATATATATATATATATATATATATATATATATATATATATAAAATCTTTGCCCTTTATTCAATTATCATAAAAAATATTGTTACAGATTTTGTAATCATATAGAGTAGTTGTGCTTTGATTCAATTGTTTTATTTGTGATAATGAAGCAATGAAACATGACAAATTCTGCTGACATAATTTTTGGCCAGGCTGCCATACAAAAAAAAATTATGAATACATGCAAAAACAAGAGAGAACCAACAAAATATTAATAACTGATTATGTTGTAATCAATGTTTGCCTTTTTATTTTTTTGCCAAATGATTTTGTCTTGAACCAAGTTTAGCGTTTTGTTCCTCCCTTCCCAAAAATATAAAATATTTTCCTAATATTTTGATAGTTTAATCGAACGTGTAGGGTCATTAAAAACAGATATCACTTTTGGCCACTACTACATATTGATATATTTCAAAATGTCAGTGCAAAATTACATTATATCAGTTAATATTGAAGATCAGTATTCAGTAGTTCTCATAGTCTCTGTCTTTGTTTCTCAGCTCTTCAGCAGTTTGCAGGAGATGATCTCGCATCACATGAAGAACCCCCTTCTGCTGATCGACCGCAAGAGTCAAGCTAAACACAGCACCCACCTCTCTCACCCCGTACGGCCCTAAACCACCCGTCCCTTCAGCCTGACCCTGACACAGATATTACATATAAAAACACTCACTCATACATAGCTTAAATTATTTATATGATTATGTTTGTCAAACATTAATAGTGTTTCTTGTGTTTAGTACCTTTCATGTTTGGGGATTTTGAATGTGGTGACGTAGTTTAGCTAAACTGTTACATATGTAATGTTTACAGGGCAACTTGTTGTCTTAGTGTAAAATAGTTTGAATAAAGAAAAAAACAACAACAACAACATGTGACCTTTCTGACAATTTTTTTTTTTATCACACAAACACTGCATTCAGAATTGCTTCATGACAGTGTTGTGAAGCTACTTTGAAGCTGTAGTCTGCCAAACTACAATAGTGTTAAGTGATTAAACAGTACAGTACAGTAAAAGAAAAGTATTTATCATGGTACTTTGAAACAGTTTTCATATTAAAGCTTGCTTGAAAGAACATGTATATTTTAAGCATTACCTTGCTACTGTACATATGGCAATATCATTATACTTTTTTAAATAGAGAGATCATGAACCATGTATTTATGGATACAATAAAATTGTACTTTTTTATTATAATTTGTTTAACCCATTGGTCCTCTTCGGTCAAGAATGGCCAAAAATTTTAACTTTTTGAAATTTTACATTTTTTGCTTCATCAGAATGGGATGATGTTTGGTGACGTTTGTCGAATTATCTATGTGAACACACAAAATACACACAAATGAACTGGTGTGGCTGTAAGAATATGGTAAAACTGAGCCAGAAGACTCAAATAAGAGGTTGAAATCAGATTCATTAAGCTGTGATAAAGCAAATCTGTTAATTTTTGTTACATTTTTGTTGATTTTTTTATGTTTTGTGTAACAAAATGTTCTCCTTTGTGTTCGGGTTTGACTGTAGTAAAATTAATGCAAAAACTGACACTTCAAATCAACATTTCAAACAAAAGAAAAAACTAAAACTTGACAAAAAGTAGTCTTTGAGAATGTCTAAGTATAAATCCAATTCCACAATGTAATAAAAATAAGTATTTATGTCTAAAAACCACTATAGAATTTATAAGACACTTTATATAGAACTATACAGGTATCTATCGGTTACACTACATACACTACATGGCATTACACAATTTTTTCTTTTTTTACTCCCAGGTGTCACCAGATGTCACTAATCTACCTTCAAAAAATGTGGTTTTAAAAAATAATTGAAAAAATAATAAAAAAAAAAATGTCAGAATTTTTTTTTGTTATTTTCAAAGGAGGAAAAATAGCTAATAAAAATGGTATAAATATTGCATAGTATCACAAAACACCCTCAAATTTTTAAATAATAATCGAAAAATATTATTGAACAAAAACATATTACATTGTTTTTCCTGAAAGACAAAAAAGCTACATTTCAAGGTGAAGGTGTCACGGTTCGCAGATGCATTGTTTCCTTCTTGTCGCGTGCTCTGTGTTATGACAGCAGTGGGTGTGTTTGTGTTTGTGTGCGAGTGTGTTTGTGGGTGTGCCCAGGCCACGTGGGTGATTATTGGACCCAGCTGCCACCCATCACTCTCCCCACCTGCTGCTCATTCCCTCAGTCCTTAAATACTCACCTCATTCCTGTCTCCATTGTCAGATCGTTGTTTGGTGTCCTGTTCGTGGTTGTCTCGTCTGTTCCTGACCGGAGTCCCAGTTGTTCGTCGTCTTCTGTGGATTACTGTCTTCGTGCCTTGTCTTTTGTCTGGATCCTGGATTTATCTCACCGCCACTCTTCAGTCACCACGCCACGTCACCAGCCGACCATCTCAGTCCCTGCGCCTACCTGTAGCCTGCACGTTCTCATTGACTGTGTTTCTGTTACTGCTTGTTGTTCAATAAACGGCGTTACTTGCATTTGCTTCCTGTAATCAATCATGACAGAACGATCTGACCTCGCTACGGAAGCAGCAAGCACTCAGCAGTCTTCGCTGGAGGATTTCGTCAACAGCAGCATTCGTCGAATGGAGTCGCAGGAGAGAAACCTCAACGAGACGGGAAGAGCCGTGCAGGCTCTCGTGGCGCAGGTGTCCGAGCTCACCCAGCAAGTCCAGCTGCTTCGTGTCCCCGCTGCGCCGCCCACACCGGCCGTTTCCCCACCCACACCAGCGAGCGTCGCCGCTTCGGAGCCTCGTCTCCCTGTACCCGAAGCTTATTCAGGTGAACCAGGATTTTGCAGAGCTTTTCTGACTCATTGTACCATGCACTTTGCTCTGCAGCCCCGCACCTACAGCACCGAACAAAGCAGAGTGGCTTTCGTACTGACGCTTTTGACGGGGAAGGCGTCGCTCTGGGGAACGGCGGTGTGGGAGAACCAAGACCCCTGCTGTACCTCGTTCCAGTCACTCTCCGCAGAGATGAAGAGAGTGTTCGACCGCTCAGTCGCGGGGAGAGAAGCCGCCAGACAGTTGGCGGAACTACGCCAAGGAGAGAAGTCGGTGTCTGACTATTCCATCGAATTTCGTACATTGGCGGCAGAGTGTCACTGGAACGAGGAGGCGCAGTGGGACATGTTCCTGCATGGGTTGGCTGACCGTGTCCAAAGGGAGATCTACACGCTGGACCTCCCCACCACGTTTAATGGTCTTGTCGACCTGGCGCTCAGGGTGGATGCTCGGCTGACCAGGGCCGAGCGGAGAAGTCCAGCCCACAGGAGTGAGGAAGTCCTGAGGTCCAGCGGCGGGGACACGGTCAGTCCCCTTCAAGATCATGAGCCCATGCAGGTGGGTCGAGCTCGGCTTTCCCGGGAGGAGCGGGAGAGGCGGAGGTCCCAAGGACTTTGTTTATATTGTGGCAAGGCGGGCCATTTCGCTTACAACTGCCCGTTAAAAGGGCAAGCCCGGCAGTAAGTTTGAGGCTACTGTCGGGTGGGATCTCCGCTGGAAAGTCCTCAACCACATCCACCCTCCTCCCGGTGAGATTGGGATGGTCGCATCACTTTCACAACTGCAACGCACTTCTGGATTCTGGGGCAGAAGGTAACTTCATGGACCAATCTTTCGCCACCAAGTTCCACATTCCTTTCAAACCACTCACCGACAGAATCGCTGTTCACGCACTCAACGGACAGAGCCTTCCCACCATTTCTCACGAAACTGAAGATCTCACCCTCATCACCGCTGGCAACCATTCGGAACGGATTAAGTTTTTTATTTTTGATTCCCCTCACACCCCCGTCGTCCTTGGTCATCCTTGGTTCACCAAACACAACCCCCGGGTAGACTGGGTCCAGAATTCCATTGTGGCCTGGAGTGAGGAGTGTCATAAGTCTTGTCTTGTCTCTGCTTGTTCGTCTGTTTCTGGTTCTGTTTTACAGGAGGAAGCAGTGGATCTGTCTACCGTGCCCATTGAGTACCAGGACCTGAAGGAGGTGTTCAGTAAGTCCAGGGCTGCTTCTCTTCCTCCGCATCGTCCCTACGACTGTGCCATAGATCTAGTATCAGGGAAGTCTCCGCCTAAAGGCAAGTTATATTCACTTTCGGTCCCCGAAAGAGAGGCTATGGAGAAATATATTTCTGATTCACTAGCAGCCGGGTTCATTCGCCATTCCTCTTCTCCAGCGGGGCGGGGTTCTTTTTTGTGGGGAAGAAGGATGGTTCCCTGCGACCTTGTATTGATTACCGGGGGTTGAACAACATTACGGTAAAGAATACCTATCCTTTGCCGTTAATGTCTTCAGCCTTTGAGAGGTTGCAGGGAGCATCCGTCTTCACAAAATTGGATTTAAGGAATGCTTATCATTTGGTCCGCATCAGGGAGGGTGATGAATGGAAGACCGCCTTTAACACCCCTAGGGGGCACTTTGAATACTTGGTCATGCCGTTCGGGCTTTCCAACTCCCCAGCGGTCTTCCAGGCACTCGTTAATGACGTGCTGAGAGATATGGTCGATCAGTTCTTATATGTCTACCTGGACGACATATTGATTTTTTCCTCATCTCTCCAGGAACACGTACAGCACGTTCGACGAGTGCTTCAGAGGTTGTTAGTGAATGGGCTTTTTGTCAAGGCGGAGAAATGCGTTTTTCATGCACAGTCTGTTCCTTTCCTAGGGTACATCGTGTCGACTGAGGGAGTACGCATGGACCCTGAGAAGGTTAAGGCTGTGGTGGATTGGCCAAATCCAGATTCCCGTAAGGCCCTACAGAGGTTTCTGGGGTTCGCCAATTTTTACCGGCGTTTCATTCGCAACTTCAGCCAACTAGCCTCACCTCTGATCGCCTTGACCTCCCCCAGAACTACGTTCAGGTGGTCAGACGCAGCTGAGGCTGCGTTTGCCAAACTGAAGGCTCGCTTTGTTTCGGCCCCCATTCTCGTTGCCCCTGATCCATCACGGCAGTTTGTGGTGGAGGTTGACGCATCAGAGGTGGGGGTAGGTGCAGTGTTGTCCCAGCGTGCTTCCGCGGACGATAAGATGCATCCGTGCGCGTTTTTTTCTCATCGTTTATCTCCCGCCGAAAGTAACTACGACATTGGTAATCGAGAGTTGCTGGCAGTCAAGTTAGCGTTGGAGGAATGGCGCCACTGGTTAGAGGGCTCTGGGGTACCCTTTATCGTCTGGACCGATCATAAGAACCTAGAATACATCAGAACTGCCAAGAGATTGAACTCCAGGCAGGCTCGGTGGGCACTTTTTTTCGGACGTTTTGATTTTACTCTCTCGTACCGCCCGGGTTCCAAAAACATCAAACCCGACTCTTTGTCTCGTATTTTTGACCGTTCCGAACGCCCGTCTACTCCCGAGTGTATTTTTCCCGAGAGATTAGTTATCTCCACACTCACATGGGAGGTCGAATCGAGAGTCAAGTCGGCTCTAGAAGGGGTAACGCCTCCGCCCGAGTGCCCACCAAACCGATTATTTGTGCCGGAGGGATTACGGTCCAGGGTCATTCAGTGGGGTCATTGTTCCAACGTGGCATGTCATCCAGGAGTCAGTCGAACTAAGTTTTTGGTTAAGCAACGATTCTGGTGGCCTCTCATGGCTCGTGACGTTCGCGATTTTGTCTTGGCTTGCTCAGTCTGCGCTGTTGGTAAGACTTCCAATCGTGCCCCAGATGGGTTACTTCAACCGCTGTCAGTCCCTTCGAGACCCTGGTCCCATATCTCGCTAGATTTTGTGACCGCCCTCCCACCCTCCCAAGGGAACACGGTTGTTTTAACCGTAGTGGACCGGTTCTCGAAGGCGGCTCATTTTATTCCCTTGCCCAAATTACCCTCAGCCAAGGAGACAGCGGTTA
Organism: Megalobrama amblycephala; assembly: GCF_018812025.1. Lineage (NCBI taxonomy): Eukaryota > Metazoa > Chordata > Actinopteri > Cypriniformes > Xenocyprididae > Megalobrama > Megalobrama amblycephala. The sequence goes on along the minus strand of NC_063055.1, from coordinate 2,067,593 downwards.
CGATCATTGACCACGTCTTTCGGATTCATGGCCTCCCGGTAGACGTGGTCTCTGACAGGGGTCCCCAATTCGTTTCCAAATTTTGGCAGGAATTCTGTAGATTGCTGGGGGCGACTGTTAGTCTGTCGTCGGGGTTTCACCCCCAGAGCAATGGTCAGACTGAGAGAGCCAATCAGGATTTGGAGCGAGCGTTGCGATGTATGGTCTCCAAGAATCCTTCCTCCTGGAGTCAACAACTCTCAATGGTGGAGTACGCACACAATACTTTACCAGTGTCGTCCACGGGCCTATCTCCGTTTGAATGCAGTGTAGGTTACCAGCCACCTATTTTTCCCAGTCTGGAATCCGAGGTCGCGGTCCCCTCTGCCCACGCCTTTGTCCAGAGGTGCCACCGAACTTGGACGAGAGCCCGAGAGACTCTCCTCCAAGTGAGGGAACGCACCAAGGCCAAGGCCGATCGCCACCGGTCAAGGCCTCCGGTTTACGTCGTCGGTCAAAAAGTGTGGCTTTCTACAAAGGATATTCCTCTCCGACCCGTTTCTAAGAAGCTTGCTCCAAAATTCATTGGCCCGTTCACTGTCACCAAGATCATTAGTCCGGTGGCAGTCCGCCTCAAACTTCCTCCAGTGTACAGGAGGATTCATTCCGTCTTCCATGTCTCCAAAATTAAACCTGTTTTTCATTCTGAGATTAATCCGCCAGCCCCGGTTCCCCCACCGCCGCGTCTCATAGATGGGGAACCATCTTATTCGGTAAATCGCATTCTGGACTCTAGGCGGAGGGGACGCGGATTTCAGTACTTGGTGGACTGGGAAGGTTACGGTCCGGAGGAGAGGAGTTGGGTTCCTGCCAGGGACATTCTGGATCACACCCTTATCGATGATTACAATCGACAGGTAAGGGAGTCGGGGAATGCCAGGAGGCATTCCTAGGAGGAGGGGTACTGTCACGGTTCGCAGATGCATTGTTTCCTTCTTGTCGCGTGCTCTGTGTTATGACAGCAGTGGGTGTGTTTGTGTTTGTGTGCGAGTGTGTTTGTGGGTGTGCCCAGGCCACGTGGGTGATTATTGGACCCAGCTGCCACCCATCACTCTCCCCACCTGCTGCTCATTCCCTCAGTCCTTAAATACTCACCTCATTCCTGTCTCCATTGTCAGATCGTTGTTTGGTGTCCTGTTCGTGGTTGTCTCGTCTGTTCCTGACCGGAGTCCCAGTTGTTCGTCGTCTTCTGTGGATTACTGTCTTCGTGCCTTGTCTTTTGTCTGGATCCTGGATTTATCTCACCGCCACTCTTCAGTCACCACGCCACGTCACCAGCCGACCATCTCAGTCCCTGCGCCTACCTGTAGCCTGCACGTTCTCATTGACTGTGTTTCTGTTACTGCTTGTTGTTCAATAAACGGCGTTACTTGCATTTGCTTCCTGTAATCAATCATGACAGAAGGAGCCAGACGAAGGACCAGATTAATGTGTGCTTGTGTTTAATGCAATTATCGTTAACTAAAAACATTTCCGGTAATTTAAATAAAATAAAATGTTAACTTAAATATTAAAAAGGTAACACTTTTTGTCCTTGTTACACTTGTACTTAATGTAGTAATAACAGTAAATTATGCATATTTATGTGCAAGTACATGTAGTTAATATTACTCAGTACTTAAATGTACAAGGACACCTTAAAATAAAGTGTAACTAAAATAAAATATAAAAAAACTTTCACTTATACTTTCAGTAAATATTTCAGCTATTTGCCAAAGGAATATTTTATACTTTTAGTTTATTTTTACTTAAAAATAACTAAAGAACTAAGCTAAAAATAGAAAAAAATAAATTTAATTAAAAAAATTAACAAAACTAAAACCACAATTACAACAACTAAAATTGAAAATGCATATATATAAAAAAGATAATAATATAAATATTAACAAATACTATATAAAAGATACTAAAATGACACTGGTTTAATGCCCTGTGTTGTATTGCTGTTGTTCCTGCTCAGAGTGAGTGTGCAGAAATAGACCCCAGTATTTTTAGGGAGGGAGGGGGTTGGGGGGGGTTCCTGGTGTCACATGTTTGTCTCGAGCGGAGGGGTACACGAGACCCCCTCACAGTCCCTTCAGCTGCAAACTCCTGTGTTTCACTCCTATAGACCTCACACAGCTCCTGTAAGAGTGTGTTTACAGCATCAGCGCCGCAGGACAGGAGTTTGTCCCTCATTCAGCTCGTATCAGTGCGCGCGGATCTACTTTCTCACGCGGAGGAGTCCGGCAGCGCTCCGAGAAGTTGCCAGGAGTGATCTGACCGGCTGAAGACAGAGAGATTCACGATCGTTCGCGGAATATCCGCGTCTAACGGGACACACAACTCGAACACAAACACAACTCTTCATCTTCGCCTTCTCCTCCTCCTCCTCTTCTTCCTCCTCTCCTCCTCCTCTCCTCTCAGTGTGTTGGTGCTGGGAGAATGGCGCAGATTTTACCCATCCGCTTTCAGGAGCATCTGCAGGTAAAACCGCACAAACACACGCAACATTCGTGGGTTTCCGCTCGACGCGTCGCGAGCCGTCAAACTGTAAACACGCAACTATGTAACAGCGGCCTCGCCCGCGCGCAGCGCTCATGCACGTACAAGTTACATACTTGATACATATGTGACATTTCGTAGAATGTGGAGTTACATGTTACATAGTAGCCTGACGTTTAAAAGAATGCTGGAAAAACTGTTACATAGTAACATCGTTGCATGACGTGCTGGAATTTGTTACGGAGTTGCGTGACATTTGAATGAATGCAGTTAGAATGTTTTTTTTCTTCCTTCTTTAGCTGAAATTGCAATGATGGAATGTTACACTCTTACACTTTCCCAACATTTAAAACAATGTAGTTACATTAAAGTTTTTTTTATTATTATTATGCAATATCATAATTTTAGGTTAAAAAATGTATGTTTAAATTGCTCTGAAAGCTCAACATTAACCTACTTTGAAGGTTTTCACCATTTCTGATCACATTTTTGCTGTCTTGCAGTCCACTTCAATAGTCCTGCAGTGTTTTTTAGTATTATTACATATAATAATATTACATGTACTCATAAAACGGTTTGTATGATCATTACACACTAGTTAGAAATCATTTTAGATGAAGTACATCACACCGCTTGTACAAAAAATGCTTGACGTTTTATGCTATTACATAGTTGCATGATGGAAAATGCCACAGTGACAAAGTTGCGCTGTTGTTGCATGGCATGCACAAAAATATCTTACTGTAGTGAAACAATCGGCTTGCTGAAGCGAGTTTTAGAGATGATGGAACGGTTAATAATATTAGGATGATGCTTCACAATGCAATGTTTGTCAGTGTAGGTAAATACTGTTAATATCTCTTTATAGAAAGAAACAAGGCCTTGCTTTATAAAAGACAAAGCATCTAAATTTCACAGTTTCTGAATGTATGTTTAGGTGTATAAGTTGTTGTTGGAGCCTATTTGTGAGTTGTTGTCAGTATTGAATCTGACTATTAAGTTGTTCGTTTCTCTACCAGATTTGATTGAGTTTTTGAGCTGATGTATTGATACCGTCTGTGTCTCTTTTTCCTTTATACTGCATTAGTCAGATGAACTGGAAATGTGGGTTGCACCGTCAGTAACTGCAGACATGTGCTATTCCTTCCTCACAGATGAAACTTTCAGCACAGTGCTGTCATGTGTGTCATGTACGCCCGCAGTCTGTAACATGACAGCACTGTTTAATTGTGCAAATCGGGGCAAAAAAAATATATATATTATGCCCCTTTTCACAAGATGTAATATAAGTCTCTGGTGTCTCCAGAATGTGTTTGTGAAGTTTCAGCTCAAAATCCCCCACAGATCATTTATTATAGCTTTTTAAATTTGCCCCTATTTGGGTGTGAGCAAAAACACGCCGTTTTTGTGTGTGTCCCTTTAAATGCAAATGAGCTGCCACTTTCCAGAAGAGGGCGGAGCTTTAACAGCTCAACAACAACAAAGCTGGAGAATCTCACGCAGCCAAAATGACGAAAGTGTTCAGCCTTACATTGTTCAAACCGGAGTCGACACTGATGGAGAGACTCAGGAAGAAGTTACAACTATTAGAGACGTTTCTGAATGGTTAGTGGATAAATTGATGTAGTTGCTGTGGAGTTGATTCAACTCATCCACTAGCATGTGCCGTCATGTTCATCTTTTGTGTTGAATTGACCCCCCAGTCCGGCGTAAAATGACGGCGTTTACAAAAACAACTCTTCCTCTTCTCTAAAGCAGCCCAACATGGCCCCGCCCCCTTTATTGTGTGTTCTCAGGGGCGGGGTTTATGTAAATTCTAGGGTTTGTGATGTCACTAACCCGGGAAGAAGCTCATTGTAGTCCCTATCAGCTGTTAAAAAGCGATTTCTGTAAAAGAAAATCTCTCCCTTTGCATTGAACTTTGAGCGTCGTAACTTTGCAGATGTTGTTTATGCTCAAACAGCAACATTACACACTAACTAAAGTTAAAAAAGTCAAATCATAATCAACCACCCCTTCAAAGGTTCTCCATGGAACCATCAATGCCAGTAAAGAACCTTAATTGTGTGTATTGATGTGTGTATTCTGTCTGGAAACAATTGGACAGTGTATTTTCTGTGTTCATAGAGCCGAGGGCCTCAGCCCAGTGCCAAACGCTAATGAACTTTCATTCTACACTCCTTTGAAAATATTCTCCATGACAGAGACATGTGAGCGTCTCTCATATCGTCCCGGCCTCACCTTTCCACAGGCCGTGTTTTCTTTGAATGCCTTGGAATCCTCCGAACACATCTGGAATTCACTCTCCAGCCGATTGAATCCAGATGTTGCCGTCTCATTTAGATGTACGGCTGATTTACCGGGATTCGAGATGATATTTTGTTGTAATATGTGGAATTTCATAGCGTGTCTCTTGAGATCCAGTTTCAGTCCCTCCATGCTTTCTTTTGATTTCTCTTTCTCTCTCTCTCTTGTCTCATTCCGGTGTCGGACGCTCAGCTGGTGCAGTTTGGTGAAAGAATGCCAAGAATCTGCAGCCGGCAGGATTTTGGGCCTCTAGCAGCTCGGCTTTATGTCTTGAATGTGTGTTTGAGTTCATTCAGGGCTGGATTGTATTGGTACAGTTACTGATACTGAATGGGAATGTGTGTGTGCTTTTATAAATAGACATATGTTTCATTCAGCTCATTGTTTATAAATAATATTAAACTGGAAAACAACAGACAGATATAAATGCAGCCAGCTTCACTAGTCTTTCAAATCTCACCTCATAGTTAATCCCCTATTTTGTTTAAATGACTTTTCCCTCCTACTATATCTTGTCCTGCAGTTATTTTTGCAGCGTCATTTTTCTCTGTCCTCTGATTGGTTGCTGATGTAAAGCTGTAACCCAATAGAGATTCGGCTAATGAAGTTATGAGCAGGAAGAGGAAACATGTTTATCATCAGCTCAAACTGACACAGAGGACTAGTTTTAGGACACAAACACTCAAAGTCTAGCAGTGATCTAAATATCTTTAATTGAACTCATTATTTGAATGATTGTGTTTTGAGCAGAAAATGCATTTTCTTTACGTTAATATCAGTTGATTCTTGATAAACAATATATACAGTCGTGCTAAAACTTTAAATTGTATGATTGATGATTTTTATTATGTCTTTTTATGCAAAACCATAGATAGAATTCAAAGAGGGTGTACTTTCTTTTTTTTTTTTTTACGTGACTATTATTTTTTCTAGGGAATGCTCATGCTGATCATATGTTTCATTTTGCATAAAAGCATTTGCCAGATGCATGAATGCAAATGTCTTGCAGTGACAGATCAGTAAGCGGAAGAGACAGAGACACAGAGAGTCTCCTCTCTGGGAGGAGACAAAAGACGGCAGGTCAGAAGCAGCATCATAGACGAGCCCATCAGGAAATGAGTTTAACTCCTCATTTAGATCTGTGTGTGTGTGTGTGTGTGTGTGTGTGTGTGGACATCTGGATCTTTCTGCCTCACTACATCCTGAGTGTCCTGTGGGACTTTATTGAGGACATCTCATAAATGCATTGCTTTTTATACAAAGCTAATGCTAAATACAGTATACATTAGCCCAGCCCTTCACTTAAACCTGATAGATTTAAAGCCTGATTTATGAGTCTTTTTCCGAAGTAACGTTGCTGTTCGATAGGCTTCTCTGTGTTCATGTAGTAACGTCACATGTTTAGCAAAACAAGCACACCGAATCAATGAATATTCTTAAAACGTCTGTGGTTTTAGCTTTAGGTTGCAATTAACCCATTACTAATATCTGTAGACGTTCGTCAATGTTGGTAATGTTGTGGTTATGTGCAAGTTTTGGTGGGAACATTGGGGGGGTTGAATTGTGGTCCTGGGACATGCTTCCTCGTGAGATTCATTTGTTTGTTTGTCTTTTGTGGTATCATCCACACATGCAAAGTTGGTTGATAATATAACTGCAATAAAGTAATAGCCTAGTAAACAATCACTTGTTTACATGGGATATATGATGTATTTTATTTTATTTAAGCACCTAATTTAAAATGCCATGGGAAGACAAACTAACTTTACTTAACATTTTCTTATACTGAAAATGTTCATTTCCTACTTGGCAGTTCATCAGGCTCTTAATGTTGTCTCTTGGAATATCTGAAGGCCAGGATTTATCCTAATATCAGCCATCATTAGAGCAGAACACATTTTACACATGGAGAAAAATGATTGTTTACTTTAAAAAATGCTGGGTTAAAAACAACAACAACAACATTAATTGCATGCCATTTATCAACAAAAGCATTTAATATGATATTGTAAAATCGATCTATCTTACTGCAGTGTGTAACAGTGTCTCACAGCAGCCGCCGAGCGAACGCACAGAGTAACGTTATAACATCATTTTCAACACTCTCAAATGTATCTAATATGATAAACAGAGCTGCGTTACCTCATACTCATGACCGGAAAAGCGGCGCCGGCGACTGTGTCATAATAAAAGTCCCGCTGCTCGTGAGGCGTGTGTTGATCAATCGCTCCAGCTCCTCGTTCAGCTCCACAACACTCGCTCCTGCTCTGCTTCATACTACAGTAAAGTTAATAATCACATCCATGAACATGATTTCTTCCCGAGTCCAATCCCTATTGTTTCCACCGGTTGTGATGTGGAGATCACATGTCCCAAGATTCCACACTCAAACTTGGCATCATCAAGCTACGCATTTGTTTTGAATAGGCCTCTATAGGACAGAAAATATTACATATTGCACCTTTAACAGATTATCTGTTATAAATTCTAAAACAAGTTAGTCAAAATTGATCACTACGGAAGAGGATTAGGGCCAAGCAATAATAAAAAAATAAAATCATCTCGAGTTTAAAGTTGTTAAATTTCGAGAAAAAACTCGTTAAATTTCGAGAAAAAAGTCTAAATAAAATGTTGAGAATAAACTCATTAAATTTCGAGAAAAAACTCGTTAAATTTCAAGAAAAAAGTTGAGATAAAATGTTGAGAAAAAAGTCATTAAATTACGAGAACAAATTCGTTAAATTATGAAAAATGTCATAATTTAACGAATTTGTTCTCGTAATTTAACGACTTTTTTCTCATAATTTAATACGTTTATTCTCAACATTTTATCTCGACTTTTTTCTTGAAATTTAACAACATTTTTCTCATAATTTAACGAATTTGTTCTCTTAATTGAACGACATTTTTCTCATAATTTAACGAATTTGTTCTCGTAATTGAAAGACTTTTTTCTCGTAATTTAACGAGTTTATTCTCAACATTTTATCTCGACTTTTTTCTTGAAATTTAACGAGTTTTTTTCTCGTAATATAATGACTTTATTCTCAACATTTTATCTCGACTTTTTTCTTGAAATTTAACAAGTTTTTTTCTCGTAATTTAACGAGTTTATTCTCAACATTTTATCTCGACTTTTTTCTTGAAATTTAACGAGTTTTTTTCTCGTAATTTAACGAGTTTATTCTCAACATTTTATCTCGACTTTTTTCTTGAAATTTAACACGTTTTTTTCTCGTAATTTAACGAGTTTATTCTCAACATTTTATCTCGACTTTTTTCTTGAAATTTAACGAGTTTTTTTCTCGTAATATAATGACTTTATTCTCAACATTTTATCTCGACTTTTTTTCTTGAAATTTAACAAGTTTTTTTCTCGTAATATAATGACTTTATTCTCAACATTTTATCTCGACTTTTTTTCTTGAAATTTAACAAGTTTTTTTCTCGTAATATAATGACTTTATTCTCAACATTTTATCTCGACTTTTTTTCTTGAAATTTAACAAGTTTTTTTCTCGTAATATAATGACTTTATTCTCAACATTTTATCTTGACTTTTTTTCTTGAAATTTAACAAGTTTTTTTCTCATAATTTAACGAGTTTATTCTCAACATTTTATCTCGACTTTTTTCTTGAAATTTAACAAGTTTTTTTCTCGTAATATAATGACCATCTCGAGATGGTTTTATTTTTTATTATTGCTTGGCCCTAATCCTCTTCCGTAGACCACAATAAATACAATAAAAGTTGATCAATTTTAGTAAAGGATGTCATAAGTACAGTAGTTTAAAAGCTTTGTAATTTATGTTTTTTTAGTTTATGTGGCAGTTTTAGATCATGTTTGACTTTCTCCATAGCGTTTTGAAGTGGTACATTGTCAATAGAATTCAAATGGGTCACGTTTTATCATCAGCGTTGTGATAGATACGGCTTGCGCAAATGTTATTGCACTTTTCGACCGAGCTGGTGAATGTGTGTTGATAATTGGTCCATTGTGTACGTATGGGAACTTAGTGCTTATAAAAGCTCTGAACGTGTGATAGTCTGATTCTGTGTTTCCATTAAACATGGTATAAATATCGGGGGGTTGTACAAAAATTATGCCCCTATCAAAAAAAAATTATGCCCCTTTCATTTATAAGTATAAAGCTCCAGACAGCTTGTGAATTGCAGACAGCTTCATTCAAATGAGTCTTTTTATGTAACATTTCTAAAGCACCTGGTTTCCTGATACTCATCAGATTAGGTGTGTTTGGATTTGAAATCTGAAACCGAGAGAAAATTTACATATTTCAGGCGGAGAGTAGTGCACTTTACTTGGAAGTGTGTTTTTGCACGTATGTAAACAAATGACTTGTCTTGTGGTTGTTAAAGGGGTGGTTGATAATGATTTGACTTTTTTAACTTTAGTTAGTGTGTAATGTTGCTGTTTGATCATAAACAACATCTGCAAAGTTACGACGCTCAAAGTTCAATGCAAAGGAGATATTTTTCTCTTTTACAAAAATCGCTTTTTAACAGCTGGTAGGGACTACAATGAGCATCTTCCCAGGTTGGTGACATCACAAACCATAAAATTTACATAAACCCCGCCCCCGATAACACACAACAAAGGGGGCGGGGCCATGTCAGGCTGCTTTAGAGAAGAGGAAGAGTTGTTTTTGTAAATGCCGTCATTTTACGCCGGACTGCTTCACAAACGAGGGTCAATTCAACACAAAAGATGAACATGACGGCACATGCTAGTGGATGAGTTGAATCAACTCCACAGCAACTACATCAATTTATCCACTAACCATTCAGAAACGTCCTAAAAGTTGTAACTTCTTCCTGAGTCTCTCCATCAGTGTCGACTCCGGTTTGAACAATGTAAGGCTGAACACTTTCGTAATTTTGGCTGCGTGAGATTCTCCAGCTTTGTTGTTGTTGAGCTGTTAAAGCTCCGCCCTCTTCTGGAAAGCGGAGCTCATTTGCATTTAAAGGGACACACACAAAAACGGGGTGTTTTTGCTCACACCCAAATTTGACAAGCTATAATAAATGATCTGTGGGGTATTTTGAGCTGAAACTTCACAGACACATTCTGGAGACACCAGAGACTTACATTACATCCTGTGAAAAGTGTCACCTTTTCATAAAATGTCTTAATTTGCAGTGAAAAACATAGTATCGAATTTTAATTCTAAAGCATGCATTTCTTGTTAAAAGGATCTCAGGATCCTATCCCGAAGAGAGACCCGAGACTTATCTAGAGACCAGAAGATCACAGAGATTTGTTGAAGTCAGTGAAGATGTTCATTAGAGCGCTAAACACAGACTCGCACCTCTGTGTGTGTGTGTTTGAGTCAGTAATGCTGAGACAAGAAAAGGGAGGGAAGAGTTGTAGCTCTGTTTTCTCTGACTCAGAGTGTGTGTGTGTGTGTTGGCTGAAGGCTGAAGGCTGCTATACACTATCTCCAGGTCCTTGCGTAAGCAGTATGTTCCAGTAAGACAGACAGCAGGTTTGCGTTACGCCTCTGTTTCTCAGCAGTGAATCACTCCAGACCCCAGAGAGAGACTTCTGACCCCTGAAGAATGTGGGGGCTTCACCCGTCTGTATTATCCAAACACTCATGATGTTTCCTCGGCCTGGCACTCATCAGAACATGTTTAATGTGGAGTATATAGCTGTGCTGAGAGTTCGGAGCAGTGAGATTTTACCATGAGGAAAATATCAGCTCACAGCTGGTTAGGGCAGAAACTCTTGATTAACATCAGAGATGTTTTATTGTGTCATGCTTTATTGCAGGAAAGACCAAACGTAAACTTTCAGGGTGACTTTGAGTTAATATTTCAATAATTTAACACCACATTGTATGGCTCTCTGGCATCGGTTAATGGTCACATGACATGGAAGTAAACAAATAAAATAAATCATTTTCCATTTTGTTTTATTTAGATTTTTAATTATTTGTTTTAATTTTACAGTTTGATGATTTTGTGTTTATTTTGATTTATTTTAATTATTTATAAATAATTTTTTTTTAAATTGTTAATTTTAGATTGTGATGATTTTAATAAGTTTTGTAAGCTTTTTATTTTTATTTTGATTTTAATTTGTTTTTTATTTAATTTTTATTTTATTATTTATTTATTTAAATATTAAAATGTATATTTATAAATGTAAATATTTATTTAGTTAATTATTATTTTATTTAGATTTTTTAAAGTTATTTTAGTGTGACATTTTTACGATTTACGATTGTGTGTTATTTTGTTTTATTTTACAATTCATTCATTTTAATCTTAAATATTTATGGTTTAATTGTTTTTTTTATTTAGATTTTTTAAAAATGATTTTAATTTTACATGATTTACATTTTTATAAAGTAAGTGTTTTATTTTGATTGATTAATTTTTATTAATTATTTATTTAAATTTGACATTTTATGGTTTACATTTGTAGAAAGTTTTTTATTTTAAATTATTTTAATTTTAGATTATGATTTAATTTTTTTAGGAGTATTTTTATTTTGATTGGTTTTTATTTTAAAATATTTCATTTTAATTTTAGATTTTGATTTAATTAATTTTTAGTAAGTGTTTTATTTTAAATTTTTTTTTAAATTATTTTAATTTATGGATTTTTATCACAATTTTTAGGAAGTGTTTAATTTTGTTTATTTATTTTGATTACTTTTTTTATTAAATGAGTTTTATTTTGATTTTATGATTAAACTTTTTAGCATGTTTTATTTTTATTTTATTTTTTAGTGATTGTTTTTTATTTTTTTAAATGATTTAAATTTTACATGATTTACAGTTTTTTAAAGTGAATATTTTAGTTTGTTTTTTATTTTAAATGTTTTCATTCATTTTATTTGGAATTGTTATTATTAGCTTTTCATCAGCTCCAGTGTTATGGCATCAGTATTGTCTCTCTGACCTCTGACCTCTCGCCCTCTAGCTGCAGGCTCTGGGAGTGAGTCCGGCCAGCATCAGCTTCAGCTGCCTGACCATGGAGTCGGACCGCTTCATCTGCATCCGAGAGAAGGTGGGCGAGCAGAACCAGGTGGTCATCGTCGACCTGAGCGATCTGACCAACCCGATCCGCCGGCCGATCACGGCAGACAGCGCCATCATGAACCCGGCGAGCAAAGTCATCGCGCTGAAAGGTGCCGAAGTTAATATAGTCTTCATTATTGTTTTCTGATATGCTTCTCAAAAATGTTCTTTCTCGCTCTAACCACTAAACTGCTCTCGCTCTGCTCTCTGAACTCATTGAAGATGGTGAGTTTCTGTCGTTCTGGAATGATGCCTGTCAATCATTGTGGTCTGCACACATACATATATTCTGTCTCATATGTATGTAGACGTCTGTGTCCCGTTGACCAGAGACCGAATGATAACTGTGACTCCTGACATATGCATGAGCACTGTGTGTATCTGTACTCCTTAACCATGTTTTGGGGGCAAGTTTGTACCCAGAAGTCAGCAAAACCTGACAAAACATCATTTTACAGACATCCTCGTTTGTAAAAAGGATATAAAGTAAGTAGTAAAAATGCAGAAGGTTTTCTGTTAGGGTTAGGATCACACAACAAATATGTTTTATATTTGTGTATATTTGTTGTGTGAGTGTGAGTGTGTGTTTTATATGTTGTGTGAGTGAGTGTGTGTTGTGTGTGTGTGTGTGTGTGTGTGTGTGTGTGTTTTTTATATGTTGTGTGAGTGAGTGTGTGTTGTGTGTGTGTGTGTGTGTGTGTGTTTTATATGTTGTGTGAGTGAGTGTGTGTTGTGTGTGTGTGTATATTTGTTGTGTGAGTGTGTGTGTGTTGTGTGTGTGTGTTTTATATGTTGTGTGAGTGAGTGTGTGTTGTGTGTGTGTGTTTTATATGTTGTGTGAGTGAGTGTGTGTTGTGTGTGTGTGTGTGTATATTTGTTGTGTGAGTGTGTGTGTGTTTTATATGTTGTGTGAGTGAGTGTGTGTTGTGTGTGTGTGTGTGTGTATATTTGTTGTGTGAGTGAGTGTGTGTTGTGTGTGTGTGTGTATATATGTTGTGTGAGTGAGTGTGTGTTGTGTGTGTGTGTGTTTTATATGTTGTGAGTGAGTGTGTGTTGTGTGTGTGTGTGTGTATATTTGTTGTGTGAGTGAGTGTGTGTGTGTATATATGTTGTGTGAGTGAGTGTGTGTTGTGTGTGTGTGTTTTATATGTTGTGAGTGAGTGTGTGTTGTGTGCGTGTGTGTGTTTTATATGTTGTGTGAGTGAGTGTGTGTTGTGTGTGTATATTTGTTGTGTGAGTGAGTGTGTGTTGTGTGCATGTGTATATTTTTTGTGTGTGTGTGTGTGTGTTGTGTGTGTGTTTTATATGTTGTGTGAGTGTGTGTGTGTGAGTGTGTTTTATATGTTGTGTGAGTGTGTGTATGGTGTGTCTGTGTGTTGTGTGTGTGTTTTATGTTGTGTGAGTGTGTGTTGTGTGTGTATATATGTTGTGTGAGTGTGTGTGTGTCTGTGTGTTGTGAGTGTGTGTTGTGTGTGTGTTTTATGTTGTGTGAGTGTGTGTTGTGTCTGTGAGTGTGTGTTGTGTGTGTGTGTGTGTGTGTGTGTGTGTGTGGGTGTTTTATATGTTGTGTGTGTTGTGAGTGTGTTTATATTTGTTGTGTGTGTGTTTTATATGTTGTGTGTGTGTGTTGTGTGTGTGTTTTATGTTGTGTGAGTGTGTGTTGTGTGTGTGTGTTTTATGTTGTGTGAGTGTGTGTAACTTGTAACTTAACTTATAAATTTGTGAGGAAAAAAAGTCAAAGTTGCGACTTTATATTCTCGCCATATCTGGCAGTTGAGTTTATATTGACCGTTCTGACCCACAGCGGCGCGGACGCTTCAGATCTTCAACCTGGAGATGAAGAGTAAGGTAAAGGCTCACACCATGACGGATGAGATCCTGTTCTGGAAGTGGATCTCCGTTAACACCATCGCCCTGGTTACGGACACGGCCGTGTATCATTGGAGCATGGAGGGAGACTCTCAGCCAATCAAGATGTTTGATCGTCACGCCAGTCTGGCAGGATGTCAGATCATCAACTACAGAACGGACGAGCAGCAGAAGTGGCTCCTGCTTATCGGGATATCAGCGCAGGTGAGAGAGTGTGTGTGTGTGTGTGTGTGTGTGTGTGTGTGTGTGTGTGTGTGTGTGAGAGTGTGTGTTTAGAGGTAATTCATCTGTAAGTAAGAATGCATCATAATCAGGTCATGTATGTCAGTACGGGAGTGTGACCGTCTCTCTATGTTTGGCTCCTGCAGCAGAACCGGGTCATCGGAGCGATGCAGTTGTTCTCTGTGGACCGTAAGGTCTCTCAGCCCATCGAGGGTCACACGGCCGCGTTCGGACTTTATAAACTGGAGGGAAACCCGAACGCTTCGACGCTCTTCTGCTTCGCCGTCAGAGGACAGGCTGGAGGAAAGGTGGCGGTTCACAGCTTTCTGAACTCATCAGCAGGTTTGTTTAGTGTTGTGAGGTTAAAGACGTGTTTGTGTCCTGCAGCTGCACATCATCGAGGTCGGTCAGCCTCAGACCGGGAACCAGCCGTTCACCAAGAAAGCAGTGGACGTGTTTTTCCCTCCTGAAGCACAGACGGACTTCCCCGTGGCCATGCAGGTTCAGCCGGCACCACACGATCACCTGATCACATGCAGAATGATGTAGCTCACGCTAACCTCGCTGTGTCTCTCTCAGATCGGGACGAAGCACGGCGTCATCTACCTCATCACTAAATACGGCTATTTCCACATGTATGATCTGGAGTCCGGCGTGTGTGTTTACATGAACCGCATCAGCGCTGAAACCATATTCGTCACGGCCGCTCATGAGAGCACGTCTGGAATCATCGGGGTCAATAAGAAGGGGCAGGTACACACATCCATCCATCCATCCATCCATCCATCAATCATTCTATCGTTCTGTCTAACATTCCATCCATCCATCAATCATTCTATCGTTCTGTCTAACATTCCATCCATCTATCCATCCATTCACCCATCGTTCTATCATTCTATCCATCCATCCACCATACTATCTAACATTCTATCATCCATCCATCCATCCATCCATCCATCCATCCATCCATCCATCCATCCATCAATCATTCTATCATTCTGTCTAACATTCCATCCATCCATCCATCCATCCATCCATCCATCCATCAATCATTCTATCATTCTGTCTAACATTCCATCCATCCATCCATCCATCCATCCATCCATCCATCCATCCATCAATCATTCTATCGTTCTGTCTAACATTCCATCCATCCATCCATCAATCATTCTATCGTTCTGTCTAACATTCCATCCATCCATCAATCATTCTATCGTTCTGTCTAACATTCCATCCATCTATCCATCCATTCACCCATCGTTCTATCATTCTATCCATCCATCCACCATACTATCTAACATTCTATCATCCATCCATCCATCCATCCATCCATCAATCATTCTATCATTCTGTCTAACATTCCATCCATCCATCCATCCATCCATCCATCCATCAATCATTCTATCGTTCTGTCTAACATTCCATCCATCTATCCATCCATTCACCTATCGTTCTATCATTCTATCCATCCATCCACCATACTATCTAACATTCTATCATCCATCCATCCATCCATCCATCCATCCATCCATCCATCCATCCATCCATCCATCCATCAATCATTCTATCATTCTGTCTAACATTCCATCCATCCATCCATCCATCCATCCATCCATCCATCAATCATTCTATCATTCTGTCTAACATTCCATCCATCCATCCATCCATCCATCAATCCATCCATCCATCCATCCATCCATCCATCCATCCATCCATCAATCATTCTATCGTTCTGTCTAACATTCCATCCATCCATCCATCAATCATTCTATCGTTCTGTCTAACATTCCATCCATCCATCAATCATTCTATCGTTCTGTCTAACATTCCATCCATATATCCATCCATTCACCCATCGTTCTATCATTCTATCCATCCATCCACCATACTATCTAACATTCTATCATCCATCCATCCATCCATCCATCCATCAATCATTCTATCATTCTGTCTAACATTCCATCCATCCATCCATCCATCAATCATTCTATCATTCTGTCTAACATTCCATCCATCCATCCATCCATCAATCCATCCATCCATCCATCCATCCATCAATCATTCTATCGTTCTGTCTAACATTCCATCCATCCATCCATCAATCATTCTATCGTTCTGTCTAACATTCCATCCATCCATCAATCATTCTATCGTTCTGTCTAACATTCCATCCATCTATCCATCCATTCACCCATCGTTCTATCATTCTATCCATCCATCCACCATACTATCTAACATTCTATCATCCATCCATCCATCCATCCATCCATCCATCCATCCATCAATCATTCTATCATTCTGTCTAACATTCCATCCATCCATCCATCCATCCATCCATCAATCATTCTATCATTCTGTCTAACATTCCATCCATCCATCCATCCATCCATCAATCATTCTATCATTCTGTCTAACATTCCATCCATCCATCCATCCATCCATCCATCCATCCATCCATCAATCATTCTATCGTTCTGTCTAACATTCCATCCATCCATCCATCCATCCATCCATCCATCCATCCATCCATCCATCCATCGTTCTATCATTCTATCCATCCATCCACCATTCTATCTAACATTCTATCATCCATCCATCCATCCATCCATCATTCTATCGTTCTGTCCATCATTCTATCTATCTATCTATCTATCTATCTGTCTGTCTGTCTGTCTGTCTGTCTGTCTCTGTTTATTTATTTATTTATCTTTCTATTTATTTATATATTTGTTGTTTATATTCCTATTTCTATTTATTTATCTTTATTTATTTGTTTGTTTATCTGTATCAATTTAAGTATTTATCTATTCATTTGTTATTCATTTGTTTGTTGGTTCAAGTGTAAATGATTTTATTCTGTGAGAAGAATACATAAATATTTGAACACAGTCATTTATACACAAGAGGATGCTCTAATTAACCAACGAGAGTCAAGTATTCTAAAGTTACAATTATAAGGGCGTCTAAAATAATAATAGCTAAATAAATGTATAACTTAATAAATATAAATAAAATGTAAATATAATTATTCAAAAAAACACCTTTTAACTTTTGTTCCAGAAGAACAATTTGTTCATGTTCTGGAAAACAGTTTTCTGTCTAGTTACTCCACATGTTTCACAAGTGTGTGTGTGTGTGTTTAGGTCCTGTCAGTGTGTGTTGAGGAGGAGAACATCGTGAATTACGTGACTAGTGTGCTGCAGAATCCCGAGCTGGCGCTACGAATGGCGTTACGCAGCGATCTTCCCGGAGCCGAGGAGCTCTTGACACACAAGTTCAACACGCTCTTCTCACAGGGCAGCTACACGGAGGCGGCCAAAGTCGCTGCATCAGCTCCCAAGGTACCCGAAAAACACACGCAGATCTCAAAACTGACTGACACAATCACAACACAGAACGTCTGCTGTCATCTCTGAATCCTTTCTCCAAACGCTCAGGGTATCTTGCGTACGGCGGACACCATCCGCAGGTTCCAGGCGGTGCCGGCTCAGGGCAGCCAGGCATCTCCGCTGCTGCAGTATTTCGGGGTTCTGCTGGACCGCGGGCAGCTGAATAAGCTGGAGTCGGTGGAGCTCTGCAGGCCGGTGCTGCAGCAGGGACGCACACAGCTCCTGGAGAAGTGGCTCAAGGGAGAGAAGGTGTGCTATTACGATTCGTTTTTCCTTTTGTTACTATTTTTTATTTTAATATATCTGTGCATTTATGCAGTTTGTGGAATAAAGTTAAGTTTAGACAGTATTTTGAGAACAAAACAGAAGTATGATTATGTAACGTTTTTGTGTTTTAATTAAATTATATTCATGCGTGTAGCTCTGAAACTCTATTGTAATAGGCTATATGCACAGTTACTTCCTGGTTGTGGTTAAGCCAGCTCGGGCATTTCCGGTGAACTGTTAGCTGTTCATTCTGTAGTCGCTGTATATCGACACAAAACCATCAATGGTTGACTTTTTAATGTTGTATTCGTATTTTAATGCAGTTATCACATTTACCTAATTTGCCAATAAATCAGTTTTATTGATTGCAATAAAGATGAAGCTATTGGAAACATTTAAGAAATGCTGTCTGTAATTAGACACACACTCATTATTTTTTCCAGCACTTCAAATGTTATATTTAATGTGATGACCACAAACATTACTTGTTCATCCTTCTGAGATTGTCCCCATTGTAAAACCAAACGTTTAAAAATGTAGGAAATTCAACATTTGATAGAAAACACTTATTTAAAAATAAAAAAGACAATAATTACCACTTTAACCAGCAGGTGGCGGCAAAGTAGCATTTATTTGTGCATATATCAGCCATTTCATCTAATCATTTTTCACTTCGCTTTTGACTAAATATTAGACATTATAAAATAACTAGGTTTAAAAATACAGTTTGTCAATGTGAAGTATGAAGTACTCACAAAATCTCATGAAAAACAATAACTTTTCTTGTGAATGAATGACACAGAAAGCGAGCACCACTCTCTCTTTATAATCTCAAGATCAGTGATTTCAGCACACTTGTGAAAACACACATTTTATTCAATTAATCTAACTAAACTGCACAATAAATATTTAATTTATGAAGCTTTTTTCCCACATAAAAGTGTAAAAACTGATGGTCGAATTGAATTTAGCCAAGGAGGAACACTGAGGTACGTCTTTATTTATTTATTTTTTATGCTATCTTACGTTTGAATAACTAAATTAATGCTGTGCATGACTATTTAAGTCATTATATTCTGATTTATAAACTAAGTATTACACTACTGATGCTCAACACACCAGCAAGTGACATCTCACTGGAAGTTTCCAGCTGGCTTATATTAATGCGAAAGTTCTAAAGAAAGTTTCAAATTTCCAAGGATCAGCATTCTCTGCTAAAAATGATCGGGCAGACCAACACGTAAGTCGTAGAGACTTGAAACTTTGAGGGCTGGTAGTACTCACACTGTCTACAATGTCACCAAGGCTCGCCCTGATTGGCCTGACGGGGGCGCTATAGCCGTCAAAAGTACGAAATCGCTCATAACAACTCCGAAACCGTTAGGCGTAGACTCAAGTGTCTCATATCGTTGGAATCCTTGGTTCAAGACGGACAAAATGCATGTTGGACAAAACAATGATTTTGCACATCTTTCTGGCGAAATTTTCAGGTATTTTTGGATTTTTTGAAAAACCTATTTTCGCAAACGAGTCCTAGGTTTTTGGCAGATCGGAACCAAACTAGTGCAGCAAGATTTTTCAGAATCTGATTGTCAATAATTATCAATAAAAAAGTTGAAAATTCGATTCACGGTCCCTAAGGGTCGCCAAAACGTTCAAAGTGGGTGGAGCCACTTTTAGTAAAATGGCTGTAACTCGTTAACAGAATGAGATATTTTCACCAAACTTGGCATAGCTATGTAAGAACTCATTCTGTGGTCGTGTGAAAAAGGACTTGGTGACTGGCCACTTGGTGGCGCTATAACAGGAAAAAATGTTGAAGAATAGCTATAACTACTTAACCATTAGTACGATAGACTTGAAAATGGGTATGCAGTGTCTTCCTCCGAGGTGCAACGATCGTCTATTGACGTATCTATTTACTTTACAAAACTCGCTGGGCCTGTTTGAGTCACGGCCCTAGAGGTCTGTGAGAAATTCAAAAGAAGTCGGCCATCGGGGGGCGCCTTCGTGTTTTTCATGTACATAAAGGATTGTGTAGCGCACAATTTTTTGCACACGCCCACGACATTCGTACCACATGGTAGAACTCCTCATTCTGAGCAACTTTGCCTCTAGGACCGCCTCTGTCCATTGAATCGTTCGTTAAATATTGGAGATTATTTCAAAAACTAGTCCTAGGTTTTTGGCTCAACAACCGATAAAAAGCTTTAAAAACTATATATTTCCTATGGTAAATTGCCAAAATGTTTTATTTCCATCTATAATCTATCTATCGTTCTGTCTGTCATCTATTTATTGCCTCGTTTAAAAAAGGAAGTAGGCTAATCAAATTGTTTTGAGAATAATTTTATTTTTATGCTTGAAATGTGCAATTGGTTGGAGATGGTTTGCAACACTTACCGAAAAACAACCAGCGTTAATTTTAGTTTGTTTTAGTAATTTTGTTATGTGCTTTTTATCATTTTTATTTTTATATGTATTTCTATATAGATTTATTTCCCATTTTAGTTGTAATTTTGGTGCTTCAACTAAAACTTATTAAGGTTTCATTTAGACAACTAAAGTTTTTAATTTAATTTCGGCTTTTTTTCAAATACCGAAAATGTTTTTTATCGGTTCTAGTTTTAGTTTTAGTTTACAAAAACGTCTTTTTCCCATGATGCCCTGCAGCTGGAGTGTTCGGAGGAGTTGGGCGATCTGGTGAAGGCCGCTGACATCACTCTGGCCCTCAGCGTTTATCTCCGGGCCAATGTTCCTGCTAAAGTCATTCAGTGCTTTGCTGAGACCGGTCAATTCCAGAAGATAGTCCTCTATGCTAAGAAGGTACCAGCTTTCTTTTAAAGTGCCACTATTATTCTAGTTTTGTTCTGGAGTCTCCTACAACAGGTTTACATTCATCCAAGATCAAAAAACACTTTTATATACTCATAATATCCATTGCAGCATCAGCTCTTTTCTCACAGTGTCTCAATAAAGGATTCAGCCTCTAAACCCCGCCTTTCTGAGAGTCTACTCTGCTCTGATTGGTCAGATGGCCCAGTCTGTTGTGGAATTATGCAAATTAGTTACAAAACTATGCAGGTTCAACATAATTGAGGCACTTTAAAACACTCGATTCCTCCATTATCTGTCTCTCCGCTTTGCTGTGAAGTGATTGACGTGTGTTGTTGTTTCGGGGCAGATGGGATATTCTCCAGACTGGGTGATGTTGTTGAGGAGCGTGATGAGATCCGGGCCAGATCAGGGGCTTCAGTTTGCTCAGATGCTGGTTCAGGATGAAGAACCGCTGGTGAACATCAGCCAGGTGACAAACTCCAGTTATTTCTAGAGCTCATTATCAAAATCCCCATATTCACCATCTAGACCCAAAATCTCAAGTTTCTCTCACTGTCCTCCACATTGTGATGATGCTCATCTCTAATATATGTGTATGTTTCAGGTGGTTGATGTCTTCATGGAGAATAATCTAGTGCAGCAGTGTACTTCATTCCTATTGGACGCTCTGAAGAACAACAGGCCGGAGGAGGGGCCTCTACAGACACGCCTCCTGGAGATGAACCTCATCCACGCCCCTCAGGTGACCTGATCAAACCCTCACTGTCAGAACTATCATACTTATACAAGATGAGCGAACACAATATCATAATAATATGTGTTAAACTTTTTTTCTGGGACCATCTGAGAACCAGTGTTATTTTAGTATTATTTATATTCTATCAAAGTATTTATTAATAACTTTTATATGAATATTTTCATGTTTTAATTTCAATTTATTTTTTTTTAAACTTGGATCATCTAAGAACCAGTGTTATTTTAGTATTATTTAAATACTATCATAGTATTTATTAATAACTTTTATGTTTATATTTTCCATTTTAATTTTTTTTTTAAATTTTTTTTAACCTCGGATCATCTTTGAACCACTGTTATTTTAGGATTATTTATATAATATTACAGTATTTATTAATAATTCATATTTATTATTTTTTTTTATTTTTATTTTAGTTTAAGTTTTAGTTTTTATGCGCTTTTGTCATTTTTTTATTTTTTGTTTGTTTTTTATTTTTTTGTTATTTTTAGCTTTAATTTGTTTTTATTTCTGTTTTTTAGTAATTTTTGTACTTAAACTTTAATTTTAATTATTTAAGTTAGTTGCCAACACAACATTTTTAATTTTTAATCAATTATTTATATTTTATTTTTATATATTTATTTTAATTTAGCTTTTTTTTTTCAGTTAATGAAAATTATTTTTAATATTTAAAAATAATTCCACTGCAGAAAATGAGCCATTAAATTAAAAATTAATGTTGGATTAATTGGATTGGTATCGGCCATGATTAAGAAAATGTTACTTTTTTGTGTTTTGGGTTTTATTGATAAAATTTTAGCTTAAAGATGTTAATGTAGAGTTTTAGCTTAAGAACTTACCGTTTTCAGAAAGTGAGAGAAATATGTAATTTTTGTCCATTTTGATTATCCAAAAACACTTCAAATGCACATCATAATGTCAACTTCTCAACTTGTTAGTAAGATTTCCAGCAGGATTGGACGTCAGCGATAAACCAAAACAGATGCAAACCAAAAGCATCACATCAAGACATTTGTGTCTCTGAGCAGGGCCTGTTGTGTGTTCGCAGGTAGCAGATGCGATCCTGGGTAATCAGATGTTCACACACTACGACCGCGCTCACATCGCTCAGCTGTGTGAGAAAGCTGGTTTACTGCAGAGAGCGCTGGAGCATTACACCGACCCCTACGACATCAAACGAGCCATCGTACACACGCACCTGCTCAACCCAGAGGTGTGTGTGTGTGTGTGCTTTAATTATTTTGTCTGTCAGAGTTGTATTGAACATTGTTTGTTCTCCTGGTTCTCTCTCAGTGGTTGGTGAATTTCTTTGGCGCTCTGTCTGTCGGCGACTCCATCGAGTGTTTAAGAGCCATGCTGGCTGCAAACCTCCGTCAAAACCTGCAGCTGAGCGTTCAGGTCGCGACCAAGTACCACGAGCAGCTGGGAACGCAAACGCTGGTGGAGCTTTTCGAGTCCTTTAAGAGTTATGAGGGTGAGACGCTCATGAACGTGTGTTTTTAAAGCTTTTTGGGGTCATGTAGAGTTTAAAAGTTCAAAGTGCAGTGATTGTTTTCTAAAAGAAAGAAGCGACTGCCTGAATCGAGTCATTAATAATTCCAGTCTCACTTCTTGCTGAAACCACATTGGTTTGTAACAGACTGGACCAATCAGAGCAGAGCAGCTCTCAGGAAGGCGGGGTTTAGAGAAACTGAATCTTTGAACGAACCATTTCAGACAAGAGCTGATGCTGCAATGGATATTATGAGAAAATTAAAGTGTTTTTTGACCTTGGATGCATGTAAACCTGTTGTAGGAGACGTAAAACAAAACTTTAAAATAGCATAATAGGGGCATATTAAAGATTCAAAGGGATATTCCTTTGTCTCTTTCAGGTCTGTTTTATTTTCTGGGATCTATCGTGAACTTCAGTCAAGACCCTGATGTGCATTTCAAATACATTCAGGCCGCGTGTAAGACGGGTCAGATCAAAGAGGTGGAGCGCATCTGCCGAGAGAGCAACTGCTACGACGCCGAACGCGTCAAGAACTTCCTCAAGGTACAAGAGAGAGAAATGAAGCTCATCAGTTCAATAAAATCCATCAGTAAATCCAGTTCAGAGCATCTGTCTTCATATACTGTATGTGACTTTTTATTGTTTAACACAATAATAACAAAAGCATTAATACCGATAATCAAAACAAAGACTAATAAAAACAATGATAACTAAAATAACATTCAACATGATCTTACTTTGAAATTTTTTATTTAATAATTAATTTATTTTAAAGGATGCGTTCACTTCAGAATGAAAATTTCCTGATAATTTACTCACCCCCATGTCATCCAAGATGTTCATGTCTTTCTTTCTTCAGTTGGAAAGAAGTTAAGGTTTTTGAGGAAAACATTCCAGGATTTTTCTCCATATAGTGGACTTCACTGGGGTTCAACGGATTGAAGGTCCAAATGTCAGTTTCAGTGCAGCTTCAAAGAGCTCTACATGATCCCAGACGAGGAATAAGAGTCTTATCTAGAGAAATGATTGGTCATTTTCTAAAAAAAAAAAAAAAATTATATACTTTTTAACCACAAATGCTCATCTTGCACTGCTCTGCGATGCGCCATGCATTATGTAATCACGTTGGAAAGGTCACACGTGATGTAGGTGGAAGTATCGCGAGAGAGTGAAAAACTCCATCTTATTTTCTCCTCCAACTTCAAAATCGTCCGACATCATTGTTTTACCTTTTTTGTAAAGGGTGTTTGTCTTAGTCTTTGCATGTTCACTTTGTAAACACTGGATCGGTACTTCCGTCTATGTCACGCGTGACCTTTCCAACAGGATTAGGTAATGTGTGGCATCACAGAGCAGTGCAAGACGAGCATTTGTGGTTAAAATGTATATAATGTTTATTTTTTTAAGAAAATGGCCGGTCGTTTCTCTAGATAAGACTCTTATTCCTCGTCTGGGATCATGTAGAGCTCTTTGAAGCTGCACTGAAACTGACATTTGGACCTTCAATCCGTTGAACCCCATTGAAGTCCACTATATGGAGAAAAATCCTGGAATGTTTTCCTCAAAAACCTTCATTTCTTTCCAACTGAAGAAAGAAAGACATGAACATCTTGGATGACATGCGGGAGAGTAAATTATCAGGAAATTTTAATTCTGAAATGAACTAATGCTTTAAGTAATTTAATTGAATTAATAACAACAAAATAAATATCCAACATTAGCTTACATTTGCATTTTTTAAAATTGATTATTAACAATTTATTTTAATTAATTGAATGAATTGTATTAATAACAATAAAATTAACATTCAAAATAGGCGTAGAATTACATTTTTTGTTTAATTATTAACAGTTTTAATTAATTTATTAACTTGAATTAACAATAAAATAAACATTCAGCATTAGCTTACATTTAGCATTTTTAATGTAATCTTTTACAATTTAATTTAATTAATAACACTAACTATTATTATAAGTATTGTCTCACACTGCTTTGACTATATCAATTCATTATAATTCTGTTTTTAACGATGTAAATCAGTGTTGGGGAGTAGATAACTACAAGTAACTACTAACTTAACTACATTTTTCAGTATTTTGACAGTAGCTCAGTTGCTTTTAAAACAGTGTAGCTCTTTCAGTAGCTAACTATTTTTTTCCAGCAAGTAGCAGTGTAGCGCAAACAAAAGCTACACTCCGTTTTGCGTCTTGACGATCTTGCAATGCAGCGCAGCGTCGTCTTATTATTAGATCACAAACTAAAATCGTGCATTACTGCCATCTACTGTTCCATCAAGCATCTTGCGTCTTTACAATTCATTGCTTTATTGCACTCTACAAATGTCTATTTCTGATTTTATGATGACACGCCACAGTTTTGTAATGAACCTGAACGATCACTAACGTTGTATTTTGCGCCATTGCTTTGGCAAAGCATTCTGTCAATCGAACAGAAAACTGTGATTTCAGTTGGTTTCAGAGCGAAGCGCACTGTGCTCATGTGACTCAAGCAGACATGATTCGCGTCTCAGAGCGGCTCCGTTCACAGTAAACGCCGCGAGCTCCATCACTGCTTGTGCTGTGAGTTTTAACGTATATTTTTGACTACTCCTGTGTGTCCAATTTAAGTTGCATACATTTTGTTCTTGCACTGATGTGACATTTGTAGCAGTTTTGCACTTTGACAGTCAGTTTGATTAATGTATTTGAAATATACAATGCCATTGTAAAAAAAAAAAGGGAGTTTAAATGTAGCTAGCTTCTTTTTGATAGTAACTTATCGTGTAGCTACTACTTTTTCAGAAGGGTAGCTTGACTGTATCTTAACTACTTTAACTTGTAGCTTGTCAAACTACAGTTTCAGAGTAGCTTCCCCAACACTGGAGATATAGTAAATGCATCGAGATGGACTAGAGATGCATCAGATATTGATTTATATTTATTTGTAAGCAGGTTTTGAAGTGTTTTTCTGTCGTGTCATTGCACAGGAAGCCAAACTTACAGATCAGCTGCCTCTCATCATCGTGTGCGACCGCTTCGATTTCGTCCACGATCTTGTTCTGTACCTGTACCGCAACAGCCTGCAGAAATACATCGAGATCTATGTACAGAAGGTACGATGAAAGAAACACAACAAGCACAAACACCGTTAATGAATGATTTATTTGAGATATCCTGGTGTGCAGGTCAATCCCAGCCGGCTGCCGGTGGTGGTCGGTGGTCTGCTGGACGTCGACTGCTCCGAGGACACCATTAAAAGTCTGATCCTGGCTGTACGAGGAACTTTCAGCACTGACCAGCTGGTGGAGGAAGTGGAAAAAAGAAACCGGTATAACGGACCCAGTCCTGTCATTCCTTCTCAAGATTAAAACGTGCATTTTCACATAAAAAAAGACTTTTTTATAGCAGTTTTACTTAGAAAGCCATTAGATGCATTGAATATTTATGATATTTAAACATATTTATAATATTTTAAATATATATCATCATATAAAATATATATAATATAATATAACTTAGAATTATCAGTATTTAAACAGTTAAACAGTATTTAAATGTAGTATTTAGATCAATTAGAAATTGTATATTACCAATGCATCATAAATATTCGATCACAACTCACAAATTAAAAACATCCCTTTATTATTTTTAGCTAAATAGATATATACACTGTATTTCTTGCATTTGACATTTTCAATCTACTTTATAAGATCTAAATCTATTATATTAAAATGTATATATTAATATAAAATGGATGTACTATATCTAAAATATAAAAACTTTATATATTAGTATAAAATTAATGTATATATTAATATAAAATGGATGTACTATATCTAAAATATAAAAATGTATATGTTAATATAAAATGAATCTAATATATCTAAAATATATATATATATATATATATATATATAAAATGGATGCACTATATGAAAAATATAAAATTGCATGTTCATTTAAAGTGAATTTACTAAATATAAAATATAAAATTGTATATATTAATATAAAATGAATCTAATATATCTAAAATATAAAAATGCATATATTAATATAAAGTGAATGTAATATATCTAAAATATAAAATTGTATATATTAATATGAAATGAATGTAATATATCTAAAATATAAAAATGTATATATTAATATAAAATGAATGTAATATATCTAAAATATTAAATTGTATATATTAATATAAAATGAATGTAATATATCTAAAATATAAAAATGCATATATTAATATAAAGTGAATTTACCAAATATAAAATGTATATATTAATATAAAATGAATCTAATACATCTAAAATATAAAAATGCATATATTAATATAAAGTGAATTTACCAAATATAAAATGTATATATTAATATAAAATGAATGTAATATATCTAAAATATAAAAATGCATATATTAATATAAAGTGAATGTAATATATCTAAAATATAAAATTGTATATATTAATATGAAATGAATGTAATATATCTAAAATATAAAAATGTATATATTAATATAAAATGAATGTAATATATCTAAAATATTAAATTGTATATATTAATATAAAATGAATGTAATATATCTAAAATATAAAAATGCATATATTAATATAAAGTGAATTTACCAAATATAAAATGTATATATTAATATAAAATGAATCTAATACATCTAAAATATAAAAATGCATATATTAATATAAAGTGAATGTAATATATCTAAAATATAAAATTGTATATATTATTATAAAGTGAATGTAATATATCTAAAATATAAAAATGTATATATTAATATAAAGTGAATTTACCAAATATAAAATGTATATATTAATATAAAATGAATGTAATATATCTAAAATATAAAAATGCATATATTAATATAAAGTGAATGTAATATATCTAAAATATAAAATTGTATATATTAATATGAAATTAATCTAATATATCTAAAATATAAAATTGTATATATTAATATAAAGTGAATTTACCAAATATAAAATGTATATATTAATATAAAATGAATGTACTATGTCTAAAATATAAAAATGCATATATTAATAAAAAATGAATGTAATATATCTAAAATATAAAATTGAATATATTAATATAAAATGAATGTAATATATCTAAAATATAAAAATGCATATATTAATATAAAGTGAATTTACCAAATATAAAATGAATGTACTATGTCTAAAATATAAAAATGCATATATTAATATAAATTAATCTACTAAATATAAAATATAAAATTGCATATATTATTATAAAATTAATCTAATCTAAAATAAAAAAGGTATATATAAAATAAATCACTCTTTTATTTCAGAGCAAACACATATCAAAAATCATAAGAATCATCAGAAAGAAAATGTATTTATTTATTTATTTATTTTTAAATCTATATTACCCAGTCCTAATACATAGATTGACTGGTTGTCTCCAGACTGAAGCTGCTCTTGTCCTGGCTGGAGTCTCGTGTTCAGGAGGGCTGTGAAGAACCTGCTACCCACAATGCCTTGGCGAAGATCTACATAGACAGTAACAACAGTCCTGAGCGCTTCCTCCGAGAGAATCTGCACTACGACAGCGTCACCGTGGGCCGTTACTGCGAGAAGAGAGACCCGCACCTGGCCTTCGTGGCCTATGAGAGAGGCCAGTGTGACCTGGAGCTCATACAGGTTCAGATCCATCCAGCAGGAAACTCTAGTGTTCTTTATAATGTCCTTTATAATGCATAACTCTCTTGTAGGTGTGCAATGAAAACTCCTTGTTTAAAAGCGAGTCTCGGTACCTGGTGCGGCGGAAAGATCCAGATCTCTGGGCTGGGGTTTTGCTGGAGACGAACCCCTTCAGACGGCCACTGATCGATCAGGTACGAGTCCCACCTCAAACACCAGCAAACGTCGCCGGCATGTGATTATTTCTCATAGTGATGATGAGGATTGTGTGCACAGGTGGTTCAGACCGCTCTACCTGAGACGCAGGATCCGGAGGAAGTGTCTGTGACGGTGAAGGCGTTTATGACGGCAGATCTGCCCAATGAGCTCATAGAACTCCTGGAGAAGATAGTTCTGGAGAACTCCATATTTAGTGAACACAGGTCAGTCCACACAGGAAGTGACTAATGTTATGCTGGAGACAAACCGAAATTTGATGTAATGGTCACAATTAAATATATAATGAATAAAATACATAGCAAAAATATAATATACGTGTAAATTAAATATTTGTGGTTTGAGAAATACTGACAAATTCTTAATTATATTATATTATATTACATTAAATTAGATTTTTGTATTCTTCATTTGTAGGTACCTTTGAATAAACGCATCTGCTATATGAATAAATGTGAATATATTACGTTGTTATATTATGCTATGTATTTTATTATATTGAAATATGATTATTCACTTTTATTTTATGTAAGTGCTGTAAAATAAAAGCATTTGCAAAATGAATAAATGTAAATATATTATTATATTATGTTGTTGATTATAACGGACCAGTGTTTTGTTTTTTTATTTATTTTATTTTATTTTATTTTATTTTTTTATTTTTTTATTTTATTATTTTATTTTATTTTATTTTATTTTATTTTACTTTATTTTATTTTATAATGACTTTTATTCCTCATTTGTATGTGCTGTGAATAAAACATCTGCTAAATGAATACAAGTAAATATATTATTATATTATATTGTTTATTATAATGGGAACTTTTATTTTATTTTATTTTATTTTATTTTATTTTATTTTATTTTATTTTATTTTATTTTATTTTATTTTATTATGACTTTTATTCCTAATTTGTAAGTGCTATGAATAAAAGCATCTGCTAAATTAATAAATGTAAATATATTTTTATATTATATTGTTCAATATAATTGGAGCAATTTATTTTATTTTATTTTATTTTATTTTATTTTATTTTATTTTATTTTATTTTATTTTATTTTATTTTATTTTATTTTATTTTATTTTATGACTTTTATTCCTAATTTGTAAGTGCTATGAATAAAAGCATGTGCTAAATGAATACAAGTAAAAAATATATTGTTATATTATATTGTTGATTATAATGTGAGCAATATTTTATTTTATTTTATTTTATTTTATTTTATTTTATTTTATTTTATTATTTTATTTTATTTGATAATGACTTTTATTCCTCATTTGTAAGTGCTATGAATAAAAGCATCTGCTAAATTAATAAATGTAAATATATTTTTATATTATATTGTTCAGTATAATTGGAGCAATCTATTTTTATTTTATTTTATGTAAATAAGTATAATGACTTGTATTCATTTAGCAGATGCTTTTATGCAAAGCTGCTTACAAATAAGGAATACATGTAAATATTGTAATGCATATTATATTATTATATTTTGTTAACAAAATGTGTCTTTATGCATCAGAAACCTGCAGAACCTGCTGATACTGACGGCCATAAAAGCGGACCGCACGCGGGTCATGGAGTACATCAACCGTCTGGACAATTACGACGCTCCTGACATCGCTAACATCGCCATCAGCAACGAGCTGTATGAAGAGGCGTTCTCCATCTTCAAGAAGTTTGACGTCAACACCTCAGCGATACAGGTACACAGCGATACACGGTCACACAGACACACAAGCGTCTGGATTGACGTTGTGTTTGGTGTTGCGCGCAGGTTCTGATCGAGCACATCGGGAATCTGGACCGGGCGTATGAGTTTGCGGAGCGCTGCGGCGAGAGCTCGGTGTGGAGTCAGCTCGCTCAGGCTCAGCTTCAGCGGGCTCTGGTCAAAGAGGCCATCGACTCTTACATCAAAGCAGGAGAACCGTCGGCGTACATGGAGGTGGTTGATGCTGCCAGTAAAAACGGTGAGATGATCTGTCCTAAAAACACCTTAAAGCATGAAACTGAAGTTGTGACAGTCTTTTCTTCCCTATTGTGAAGTAATAATATAATATAATATAATATAATATAATATAATATAATATAATATAATATAATATCTGTTTTAATAGGTAACTGGGAGGATTTGGTGAAGTTTCTTCAAATGGCGAGAAAGAAAGCCAGAGAGTCTTACATCGAGACGGAGCTCATCTTCGCTCTGGCTAAAACAAACCGTCTCACAGAGCTGGAGGACTTTATCAACGGCCCCAACAACGCTCACATACAACAAGTACGTAACTTTACACATGCAATCTAGTGATGCACCAAAATAAAAGTTCTTCAAACAGAAAATGAGTTTTTGTTTGGAATAATTAGCCTATAAACATGATTTGAACATTATCCTGTTTCTCGGTCAGAATCTCATTAAAAATGTTATAGTAATAAGTTTTTATATATAAGTAATAATATTTATAATAATAACATACAGTATGAAAAATAAATATATAATATGTTTTCTGTAGTAATATTAAATATATTTGCATTAAATTATAATTATATTATATCAAAATTATAATATATTAAAGTATATATATATATATATTGTTGATAAATATATGATGTGTTATTATCAAATATAAAGTATTAAATACATCTCTAGTAATACATATTAACATGATCATATTTCTTGTTTATTATAAGTAATAATATCTGAATTAATAACAAACATATCAAATATATATTTATTTATATTAATTAATATTACAGTATATATTTATATTTAAATATAATAAATAAAATAAATATAATATAATAAATGTAATAAATATATAAATATAATAAATAAAATATATAATAATTTATATGTAGTAATATTAAATATATTTGCATTAAATTATAACTATATTATATCATAAAATTTTATATATATATATATATATATATATATATATATATATACACACACACACACTGTTTAAAGTAACAGTAATATCTGAATTAATAACAAACATATTCAATATTTGTTTATTAATATTACGTAATATAACAGTATATATATTTTTATTGAAAAAAAATATAATAATACATTTATCTGTTGTAATATTAAATATATGTATATTAAATTATATTATAATTATATTATATCATAAATTATAATATATTAAAGTGTATATATATATATATATATATATATATATATATATATATATATATATATATTATTAAATATAAAGTATTAAATGCATCTATAGTAACATATATAAACATTATCATATTTCTTGTTTAGCATGCCATTACACACTATTTAAATTAAAAGTAATAAGATCTGAATTAATAACAAACATATAGAATATATATCTATATTTATTAATTATTAACTTTTTATTTTAACTTCTTATTATTACCTTTTTAATTATTATTATTATTATACTATTAATTATACTATTAATTATTATTAGAGTATGTATGTATATATATATATATATAATTTTTTTTAAATGAAAAAAATATATATATATAAAACATTTATCTGTAGTAATATTACAAGTATTTACATTAATTATATTATAATTATATAATAAATTATAATAAATTAAAGTATATATATATTATATAAAATAAGACCTACATTTCTCTATCTATTATCTACATATTGTCCATCTATTATTTTATTATATCTTGAAACTCAACATTATTGTACATATATAATCACAATAGTAGAGCGTGTTTTTTTAGATCTATCAGCATCACACGTATTATCATCAGTGTGTTCAGTAACGTGTTTCTCTCTGTAGGTTGGCGAGAGGTGTTATGAAGAGTGCATGTTTGAAGCCGCCCGTCTGCTCTTTAATAACGTGTCTAATTTCGCTCGTCTGGCGTCCACGCTCGTTCACCTCGGAGAGTTTCAGGCGGCCGTTGACAGCGCGCGCAAGGCCAGCTGCACACGCACCTGGAAAGAGGTGAGACTGTCACAAAAGGATCTATAAAGTGGCGTGAAGTCTATAAAGTGTCCTCGCTGAAGTCACGATGCATCGTTTACTTTGGTGTTAGGTGTGTTTTGCGTGTGTGGATGGAGAGGAGTTCCGGTTAGCGCAGATCTCCGGCCTTCACATCGTCACTCATGCTGATGAACTGGAGGAACTCATTAACTACTATCAGGTGAACGACCTTCATCACAATCTCCGTCAGTCTTGATGATATCAGTGCTGGTTTTTTGACGTCTTCTCTCTGTCTCTCTCAGGATCGTGGGTATTTCGAGGAGCTGATCGTGCTGTTGGAGGCGGCGTTAGGGCTGGAGCGCGCTCACATGGGCATGTTCACTGAGCTGGCCATCCTCTACTCCAAATACAAACCCCAGAGGATGAGAGAACATCTGGAGCTCTTCTGGTCTCGAGTCAACATCCCTAAGGTATGTTCTCTCTTCAGTGTGAGCTGAAAAATCTGAAATGTTCTGAAAACTACATCGTGTAGCTCAAATATTAGAGCAAGATTATGGGTTTGATTCCTATGAACTGATCAAATGGAAACCTTGAATGCAATCCAAGTCACTTTGGATAAATGCATAAATTAAAAAACTTTCAAAGCAATATTTTCAAAATGCTAATTAGTATCCAGACATCACGTCAGCACATTTTTGTATTTTTTTTTTAGATTTCCTTTTTGCTTTCTTTTTTGTGATTTAATATTGCACTAGATCATTGGTTCCCAAACTGGGGTACGTGAACAAATGCTGAGTAGTTCATTTAATTCTAACTTAAAATAATATTAAAATCGAGCATGTATTTCTAACTGCCAAAATGTCGTAAATCCTGTACATTTAATCAAATTACCTCATCATTTGCAGTCAAAAATGACTGTATCCACACAAGCAGCATGCATATGATAGATTGCATGCAGTCTGCTGCCTTAAATCGCGCTAAATTACTGTCGTTCTCCACAATGCACCTTTGTAAAAGTGGGGATTCAGCACTTACTCGCATGAAGAACAAATATAGACACAGATAATGAATTAGTTTCGATTTAAGACTCAAACTTTCTTCGATACAAAAACATACTTTGTGTGAGTTCTTGTATTTAATGATGAGCAAGAATGCAGTTTTTCCCAAATATCCACAAACGTGACATTATTATACAACAGGTCAAAAAACAAAACGTACATTTTAAACACAGTACTGCCAGTATTTACTCTATTTTGCAATGAAATAATAGTTCTAACGACCACAACAGAACTACAACACACGTCTGTTTCGCGAACAATTCTGCGGCTTTGAACGAATCATGAGAGTCAATGATTCAATGATTCATTCGCAGACACTTGTTCGTTACTGAATGAATGATTCAATGACTCACTCATAAAACAGTGACTCGCTGCCACCTACTGGCGGTTTTAGTTTAATATTTAAAAGTTTTACCATTGCATATTTCTCTATTGAACATTTTTATTTAAAACCTAATTTTATAAAGTCATTCATAAAGGTAAAAATTTGCACTGGAAAATCAATTTAGGGGGCAAATATTGTCCCTTAATGGTAAAGGTGTTACATGAAAAACATTACAAATGAATAACACAGTTTTCTCTTAGTCTTATTAAGTGCAAACAAGACGTACAACCATAATCAAAGAACTCTCTCGATATTCAAAGTGCAATTAGAGACTCATTCGATCATGATTCAGAGCTGAGATGATTATAACCACACAGCCCGGCCTGAGATAGCCTTCATATTTGGAGATATTTACATGCATCAGGGAGCTGCTTTCAAAATGCGAGGTATTGAAATCGTGTTTGAATGCGCGTTCGCGTTTTACTTTCGCTTTCTATTTCACGATAGCTTACTCCGTGAATAGGGAGCAGACATTCGTCCTATGCTTTTAGGCTCTGTTGTGCAATGAATGCTCCGCCATGGTCTTGTCAGTCATCTCGTCACTCTCGTCACATGATCAGTGAACTCTGATTCCTGCTGCACTACGAACTGCTCATGTTAGATGAACTGGATTGGATCGAAGCGATTTATTCTGTTGAAGTTCTGTGGCATAACATAAAATACAAGAAATTACTTTTAACTACAACTCTGTTTTTGTTAATCGCAACGTTTGCAATGATTAAGACAATGAATTGTGTTGGGAAGTCATGATTTGTGTACTTTATGTCAGCTGTGTTTATGATTTGCTGTCCTGTGATTGGTCAGGTGTTACGAGCGGCTGAACAGGCCCATCTGTGGGCGGAGCTTGTGCTCCTGTACGATAAATACGAGGAGTATGACAACGCCATCTTGACGATGATGACACACCCTACAGACGCCTGGAGAGACGCTTCCTTCAAAGAGCTCATCAGCAAGGTGAAGCATAAAATAATCCTGCAGATCAAATAACAGAGCAACGTCACGGTCACAGGTTTGATTTCCAGGGAAGGTAAAAAATGTATAGATTGAATGAAGTCACATTGGATAAAAGTGTCCGTCAAATGCACAAACACACATTTTGATCAAATGTTAATGGAGTTCTCAGTTATGTTTCATTTACAGTAAGTCTCAGATGTTTCTCCCAATAGTTGTCATGCAGTAAGAGTCTAGAGCTGTAGAATTTGCTGAGAAATGTTTGAGTTGTTTGAAGCATGCATTGAGCTGATTGCAGTTTGAGACTCTTTTGGGGTCTTTTTAGACCCCAAACGACATTTGCTAAAATTAAAATAAATGTTCTCTTTCTCCAAATGACATGAAACTTTGTACAGTTGTTAACACTCTCTGGATCTACAAGTTAAAAAAAATTGGAGTGATATCATGTTTTTATGTTAGTGTAAAAAAAAAAAAAAGTCACTCTCAGGGTCTTTGGGGTCTCCAGAGACCCCAGGCAACTAAATGTAATTTTGTAAGAAAATAATTGTTTTTAAAAAAAACAAATGTAATTTTACTCTGTTTATTAATGTTTTTACTTCATATTTGTGCAGTTTTTGGAGGATTTATCATATTTTTTAAATTTATATAAATCAATTAGAAAATATTTTTTATACAAAAACAGCTTTTTATGTAAAATTCACTTTATAAAAGACCCACATTTCTAACTTTCATTCATGGGGATAACATGGATAATTTGACATGGTTTAGTGTGAGATTTTTGCCCATCTTTTGGAAAATGCAGTTTTAAAAGTAATTTTTTTTTTTTAAAGTAAAAAAGTAAAAAAAATTGTTTTTAAACTTTTACCAGTAGATGGCAGCAGAGCTCCACTATTTGCTATTTGACTGACTGAAAGACTCTTTTCACAAGTTTTTTTCAGTTGGATTCATATCTAAATATTATGACATCACAATTATGACAATAAACTTTTTACTTTTTTGCCCTGAAAAAATAAGTTTTTCAATAATGTTGATTTTGAGGATGAATTTTGTCCATTTTCTCATTATAATGTAACAATATTGAAAAATTTGGTTTACTGATTTACTGAATTTACTGATTTTTTTTTTTTTCAGTACAAAAAATGCTAAACTTTGACAAAAAGTAGCTTTTATTGTTATAATTGTGATTTCATAATATTTAGATATGAATCCAACTGAAAAAAAAACTTGTGAAAAGAGTCTTTCAGTCAGTCAAATAGCCAATAGTGGAGCTCTGCAGCATCTACTGGATAAAGTGATCATTTTTTACTTTTAAAACTGCATTTTCCAAAAGATGGGCAAAAATCTCACACTAAACCATGTCAAATTATCCATGTTATCCCCATGAATGAAAGTTAGAAATGTGGGTCTTTTATAAAGTGAATTATAACATAAAAAGCTGTTTTTGTATAAAAACGTATTTACATTTTTTTGTAATTTCTTTATATAAATGTAAAAAATATGATAAATCCTCCAAAAACTGCACAAATGTGGAGTAAAAACTTTTAAAAAAAAATTTGTTTAAAAAAAAATATATATTTTGTTATAAAATTACGTTTTGTTGCCTGGTGTTCCTGAGTGTACTTCCCAAACGAAGAGCGCACAAGGGCTAGAGGAGACACATCTGAGCCTTGTTTGTGTCTGTGATCTTTATCATTGTGTATTTTTCTTCTGTTCACTCGTCTCTCTCATGAAGGTGGCGAATGTGGAGCTGTATTATAAATCTCTGCAGTTTTATTTGGACTATAAACCGCTGCTTCTCAATGATCTGCTGTCTGTTCTCGCTCCTCGACTGGACCACGGTAGAGCCGTCAGCTACTTCAGCAAGGTACGTGAGTGTGTGTGTGTGTGTGTATGTGTGTGTATGTGTGTGTGTGTGTGTGTGTGTGTGTACAGTATACACACAGTAGTGGCCATAAGTGAAGTACAGCCTAGAAAAAATTGACATCTTCAACCTTTATTCAAATATTATTAAAGATTTTGTAAGCATATTGCATAGTTGTGCTTGCAGTTGATTGTTTTATTTGTGATTGTAACGCAATGAAACATGCCAAATTGTTTGCTTTTTCCTGTCAGCCTTTTGTTTTCCTATGCATTTCCTATGTAGTTTGCCTTTTTCCCCAAAAAAACATTTGTCACATAAATGTACCTTTACCAAGTTTAATGTTTTGTTCTTCCCTCATATCTAAAATATAAAAAAAATTAAATATTTTCTTCATTATGTTGGTTTAATCGAACTTGTAGAGTCATGAAATATATGTGTATGTATATGTGTGTTTGTGTATGAATGTATATACATATACATGCAGTGTTATTTTAGTATTATTTATGTTATTGAATTATTTATTAATATTTTTAATCATTAAGTTAAAAAAAGTTAAACATAAATCATTTTAATTTTAGTTTATCTTTTATCATTTTGAGCTTTTGCCATTTTTAATAGTTATTGTGTCTTTAAATATTTCTATTTTGCTTTCATTTAATTTTAATGAGTAACTTTAGTAGTATTTCAGCTTGTTTTATTTCAGTTCCTAAGGCAACATTTCTGATTTTCAAGTTTTTCATGAAATATTTTATTTTATTTTATTTCAGCTTTATTTCTGTTAACAGAACATTTCATCTTTATTTTCTGTTTATTTCTGTGTTTGCAGGTGAATCAGTTGCGGCTGGTGAAACCGTACCTCAGATCAGTGCAGATCCACAATAACAGAGCCGTGAACGAAGCGCTCAACAACCTGCTGACGGAGGAAGAGGACTATCAGGTACATGTTCTTCATCTCTTTGACATACAGCAGTGAAAATGATCTGAAGCGTGTTCCTCTGCCGTCCTCAGGGTCTGCGCGCCTCCATCGACGCGTACGATAACTTCGACTCCATCGGTTTGGCTCAGAGGCTGGAGACGCACGAGCTCATTGAGTTCAGACGCATCGCTGCGTATCTCTACAAGAGCAACCAGCGCTGGGCTCAGAGCATCCAGCTGTGCAAGAAAGACAAGCTTTACAAGGTACAAACACAGTCACACACATCACTCCCACAGGGAATTTTATATATTCATGGAAAATAATTGTGTGTGTGTGCTATTTTTATATTTCCAAATTTAATTTCAATTTTACATTTTGCTGTGTTTTTGTCATTTTATAAGTTTTAGTTTTTCATAAATATGTCTATATATTTTTTATTCACTTTTATTTCATTTGTAGCTTTAATTATTTTAGCACAGATAAATTAAATGAAAATTAGAAATGTTGCCTTGCCAACTAGCTGAAATAAAACAAGTTTAATTTTAAGCAATGCATTTTTTTATGGTTTTAATTTTAGTTTCAGTTAACTGTAATAACTATTTCTCTCTCTCTCTCAATTCAATTCAATTCCCTTTATTGGCATGACATATTTAGGTACATATTGCCAAAGCATTGCATAAAGCAAAACAAAAACAAATAAACATACAAACAAGAACATATATAAAATGCATTCATATATATATATTTATATTTCTCTCTCTCTCTCTCTCTCTCTCTCTATATATATATATACAGTACAGTCCAAAAGTTTGGAACCACTAAGATTTTTAATGTTTTTAAAAGAAGTTTCATCTGCTCACCAAGGCTACATTTATTTAATTAAAAATACAGTAAAAAACAGTAATATTGTGAAATATTAACTATTTAAATATATTTGACAAAGTAATTTATTCCTGTGATGCAAAGCTGAATTTTCAGCATCGTTACTCCAGTCTTCAGTGTCACATGATCCTTCAGAAATCATTCTAATATGATGATTTGCAGCTCAATAAACATTTATGATTATTTTCAATGTTGAAAACAGTTGTGTACTTTTTTTTCAGGATTCCTTGATGAATAGAAAGTTCAAAAGAACAGCATTTATCTGAAATACAAAGCTTCTGTAGCATTATACACTACCGTTCAAAAGTTTGGGGTCAGTAAGAATTTTTATTTTTATTTTTTGAAAAGAAATTAAAGAAAGTAATACTTTTATTCAGCAAGGATGCATTAAATCAATCAAAAGTGGCAGTAAAGACATTTATAATGTTACAAAAGATAAACACTGTTCTTTTGAACTTTCTATTCATCAAATAATCCTGAAAAAAAATATTGTACACATTAAATGTTTCTTGAGCAGCAGATCAGCATATTAGAATGATTTCTGAAGGATCATGTGACACTGAAGACTGGAGTAATGATGCTGAAAATTCAGCTTTGCATCACAGGAATAAATTACTTTGTGAAATATATTCAAATAGAAAACAGTTATTTTAAATTGTAATAATATTTCACAATATTACTGTTTTTTACTGTATTTTTAATTAAATAAATGTAGCCTTGGTGAGCAGACGAAACTTCTTTTAAAAACATTAAAAATCTTAGTGGTTCCAAACTTTTGGACTGTACTGTATGTGTATGCACATTTATACTTTTTAATTGATATTATACATAATGCTGCAAGACACTAGGTTTTATGATTATTAATTTCATTATTATTTTATTTTTATTGTTAATTATTTGTTTAGTCTTTTATATTTTATTAAATGATTTGTTAAATAATTATATTAATAATAATTTAAATAATAAATTAAATTCTATCATCCACCATCTTTTTTTGCTTTGTGACTATAGATAAATAATTTACTCAGAAATTAATATTCATTAATAATTTTTTTAATTTATTCTCATTCAAATTTGCCATTTTTTGTTGTTTGTTTTCATTAAAAAATGTTCAATTAATTTAGTGACTATTTTCCATTCTCTTCTTGCTCTTTTTGTGCTTGTAAAGGAATAATTCACACAAAAAGTATTTTTAATGTTTTTTTTTTTTTTTTTTAAATAATGTTTAATTTAAAAAAATGTGCATGCAATTTAGTGGCTTTTTTTAAATGAATAATCATGCAACTAATTTAGTGACTATTTCTGACCTTTTTTTGTAGAGGAATAATTCTATCATCATTTACTTCACTTCATGTACAGAATTTTAGGTAAAACTTCAGTATAGGGAACACACATTCACTACTAACTACAACTTTTGTCTCAATAAACTCCTTATTTACAGCTTATTAATAGTTTAGGTATTGGGATTAAGGGATGTAGAATATTCAGAATAAGGCATTAAAATGTGCTTTATAAGTACTAATATGCAAGCTAAGAAGCAGCTAGTTAAAAGTGAGAATTATTCCCTGTACTAAAGTGTTACCAAATTTTATTTAACCATAATAACCCCAGCATTTATGTCAGAACGTGACACATTTCCCTGTGTGTGTCTGTGTCAGGATGCGATGCAGTTCGCGGCCGAGTCTCAGGACGGCGCTCAGGCTCAGGATCTCTTGCGCTGGTTTGTCGAAGAGGGGAAGCGGGAGTGTTTCGCCGCGTGTCTCTTCAGCTCGTATGATCTTCTGGCTCCTGACGTGGTCTTAGAGCTGGCCTGGAGACACGGCCTCATGGATTCGGCCATGCCTTACTTCATTCAGGTGATGAGGGAGTACCTGAGCAAGGTGCGTATGAGAAACACACCGTCTCAAACCCAGATGGAACATCCTTAAGGGCTCATATACTTTTATTGTAAGTCAACTCACTGTATAACATTAGTCAAGGTGTTTTTATTACTGAACAGGTGAGTAAAGTGTTTTATTAAACAGATAAACTGCCATATGTATCTCTCTAACAGAGTTCACTGTAAAGCATTATCTACTGTGAAGCGCGTTTCATTATGGTTGTTGCTACAGTGCTCGAATTTATTTTCCATGTCTATTAATGCACAGCAAAATCTCCAGAGTTAAATCAACTCTGCTCAGAGTAAATAGTGTTAAAATAACACTAAAGCAGAGTTAAAGTTAATGAGATAATTAAGCAATTAATTAAGTGATGATTGTGCAGTAGTGATGAACACCTGCTGTTAACAAGCAGAATCACTGAAGAAAAGAGAAACAACTGACTTCAATCACAGCCTTATTAATTGCTTAATTATCTCATTAACTTTAACACTATTTAGAGAGGGACCATATGTACTCTGAGCAGAGTTGATTTAACTCTGGGGATTTTAAAGCTACAGTAACGTCTTCAGCTAGTCAGCTTTAGATCATTTCCATCTAAATATATACATTAAGCCTAGTGAATGTTTTATAAGCAGTAAGATAATTTACTCTTTTTAGTTACATATACATATTTAGTCACGCAGAGCTTCTTCAAAATATATGCAGTTCTGTTTTTTAACCACTAGAGGGTCAAATGTTACATAGTGTACCTTTAACTCATTTCTGATGCAGCTGTAAATGATCTGACTGAATGATTTTGAGTTTCCCTCCTCTACAGGTGGATGAATTAGCCAGGCAGGTGAAGGTCTCTGACCCGTTCTGTCCGTCTCTCTCTGTATTAGAAATTAGCGCATGTAGAGTACAGATGCTGCACTCTTTTATAACAGGTTCCTGAATAGTTTGCTTGATTACCCACAATGCACTGCTCTGTAGCTGTAATGAGCCTGTTTGTTTGTTTGTTTGTGTGTGTGGGTGTTTGTGAGAAAGAGGCTAATTATTATAATAAGGAGAGTTATTCAGATGGATCGCTGGAGTAGTGCGTCAGTCCTCATACAACTGTAATTTTTTACAGCTGTAACAAAGATGATCTTCCCAAACCGAATTGATTATCCATCAGTATAATATTCTGTAAGTCCGGCGGATGTCTGGTGTGTGTCTAGACTCTCTTTAAAGCTGCAGTACGTCAGTTTGACCTGCAGATGGCAACAAAGTCACTCTTAGATTTAACTTGGGAAAGCCTGACATATGAAATAATTGTCAGAAAATGTTTGTTTTTTTAAACAGAACAGTTTTTAGAGAAAATCTAAATCATGTGTTTTTGTCGAGTGTCTTATTTGATACATTTTATGGCTCATATAGTATGATATATGAATATGCAAAAAAAACCATGCAATTTGGTGCAGATGC
This sequence comes from Megalobrama amblycephala, assembly GCF_018812025.1. Lineage (NCBI taxonomy): Eukaryota > Metazoa > Chordata > Actinopteri > Cypriniformes > Xenocyprididae > Megalobrama > Megalobrama amblycephala. Next base: position 2,025,690 of record NC_063055.1, on the reverse strand, counting down.
TGATATTTATATGGACAAAAAGTTGATGACGTTTTAATAGCTTGTAATGTAAATCAGAACAGATACTTGCATAAAATGCATATAAATATCAATATCTGCCAATAATATGTCTTAGTAAGATGATATTTAAATGCTTAGTTTTATGATCAAAACTTTGTAGTTTTAAAACCTATAATTATAGATGCAAACTCCTCACCTTTTTGAGATCAAAATAGGTCACCTGTGGGATTTGCATAGATCCAATCAAGGGTATCCTGCATTGCATTTCATTATTTATTACATGAGATTTTAACCAAATGTTGATTTTTAGTCAAATGTTGCAACAATATGTTAATTTTTTTGCAAGAAAAATTTAAGTTTTGAACATTTAAGGGATTATTTTTACATTCATTTTTTATTACCCTGTAAGAAACTACAAATAAGCATGTAAAGCCAATATCTTTAGAAAAATGCCCCGCCCCGCGCAATGTTCTCACCTTTTTTCGTCCTTACCTGTTTGCATCCCTGTATAATGCAATGCAATGATGATTGAGAGATTAACAATTTGATACTCATGATTTTTAACATGATTTTTCTAAAAAAAAAATGATAAATGGATAATCAAGTTGCTTCAGTCCAGTAAGTGAAATATTACTAACAATATAATTTTTTTCTTATATTTACTTTATAAAAATCATTAAAGGGGTCCTTGATTATGATTTGACTTTTTTAACTTTAGTTAGTGTGTAATGTTGCTGTTTGAGCATAAACAACATCTGCAAAGTTACGACACTCAAAGTTCAATGCAAAGGAGATATTTTCTTTTACAGAAATCACTTTTTAAACAGCTGGTAGGGACTACAATGAGCTTCTTCCTGGGTTGGTGACATCAAAAACCTTAAAATTTACATAAACCCCGCCCCTTAGAACACGCAACAAAGGGGGCGGGGCCATGTTGGGCTGCTTTAGAGAAGAGGAAGAGTTGTTTTTGTAAATGCCGTCATTTTACGGCGGACTGCTTCACAAACGAGGGTCAATTCAACACAAAAGATGAACATGACGGCACATGCTAGTGGATGAGTTGAATCAACTCCACAGCAACTACATCAATTTATCTACTAACCATTCAGAAACGTCTAAAAGTTGTAACTTCTTCCTGAGTCTCTCCATCAGTGTCGACTCCGGTTTGAACAATGTAAGGCTGAAAACTTTCGTCATTTTGGCTGCGTGAGATTCTCCAGCTTTGTTGTTGTTGAGCTGTTAAAGCTCCGCCCTCTTCTGGAAAGGGGGCGGGAGCAGCAGCTCATTTGCATTTAAAAAAACGGCGTGTTTTGTTTCAGTATACATTGTTTCATCAGAGCAGATGGATGTCTGTTTGTTCAGTGTTTCAGATTAAGTTACTAGCAGAACTTAAATATCAGTTTTAGAAGTTTAGAACAAACACTAAGCAGAATGTTTGTGGAACATCAACAAACAAACAGAGTTTGAGTTCATTAATTTCACTGTGCTGGTATATTAGCATTTCACATATTCTAATGATCAATACATGTTAGATATGTGAGTTTCTATAAGTCATTTTATTTTTCTAACGCTTCACAGTCCATGCTGTTGTTTTGTATCAGATTTACAGAAAATCATACGTTAATGTTTTAAACAATCGTTAAGTGAATGTGAGAGTATTTTGTCATGCAGCATTTTGGCATGTCATGTGTGACATTATTGGTCATTTGCATGTAGTGATGATGATGATGATGATGCCGTAAACACATTAGAAGAAGATTCATGAAGTTCTGTCAGCTCAGGTTTATATGCGGTTGAGTGTGAAGGGCATGAACGGCTCAGACAGAGGCTGAATGGATGTGTTTGGATGAAAGGACACAGTGTGACACTTTGACAGTGATGTTTCTGCCTCTGTTACAGGTGGATAAACTGCAGGAGGCCGAGAACAAGAGAGCGTCTGAAGACGAGTCTCCTGAATCCTCCTCCATAGTCTACGGTACGTTCATCATACAGTCTGTCAACAAACTAATTTGAGAAGAACCTTGCTTTGATGAGAGTCATTTTCACTTTTATGATGCATCAATAACCGGAAACACCCGATGCTCAGATACTTGAGCTCTTCATTTGACTCTGTTTCTTAAAAATAATGATTTCATTCACAGATATCATATATATGTGAATTTATTGCTATGGATAATATTCGTTATAGGAAATATTTTAATAACTTTTAACTGTTGCTTCAAAGCCAGCTTATAATGTTTCTGGTCTCTGTCCTGCTTATTTAAATATTTAAATCATCTACACCATGTAAACATTATGTATGCATGTATGTATGTATGCCAAAGCAAATTACGTTTGTATAGGAAATTATATTTAGAAAATGTATTTATTTATGCATTTATTGATGCATTAAGCATTTATATATTTATGCATTTATTTATTGATGGATTAAGCATTTATTTATTTATTTATGCATTTATTGATGCATTAAGCATTTATTTACTTATTTATTTACTTATTTATTTATTGATACATTAAGCATTTATTTATTTATTTATGCATTTATTGATGCATTTATTTATTTATGCATTAAGCATTTATTTATTTATGCATTTTTATTTATTGATGCATTTATTTATGCGTTTATTTATGCATTAAGCATTTATTTATGCATTTATTTACTAATTTATTTATGCATTTATTGATACATTAAGCATTTATTTATTTATTTATTTATGCATTTAGCATTTATTGATGCATTTATTTATTTATGCATTAAGCATTTATTTATTTATGCATTTTTATTTATTGATGCATTTATTTATGCGTTTATTTATGCATTAAGCATTTATTTATGCATTTATTTACTAATTTATTTATGCATTTATTGATACATTAAGCATTTATTTATTTATTTATTTATGCATTTAGCATTTATTTATGCATTTATTTATGCATTTATTTATGCATTAAGCATTTATTTATTTATGCATGTATTTATTTATTTATTTATGCATTTAGCATTTATTTATGCATTTATTTATTTATGCATTTATTGATGCATTTATTTATTTATGCAGTAAGCATTTATTTATTTATGCATTTTTATTTATTGATGCATTTATTTATGCATTAAGCATTTATTTATGCATTTATTTACTTATTTATTTATGCATTTATTGATACATTAAGCATTTATTTATTTATGCAT